>NW_006790410.1:1269165-1387484 GCF_000442215.2 Lipotes vexillifer | reverse complement strand
AATACAACATTGTAAATTAACTATACTTCAGTAAAAAAAAAAAGATTAAAAAAGAAATTGAGACTTTACCCTCACCACACTGGCATTGAAATAGATGTGGGCCTTATGAGTATAAGGCCAACTTCTTGTAAACCTTTATATTCTTAATCTGTACTGTAGGGCCTGGCACATGGGAAAGTTTTCATGATTTCATATTGAAACAGCTCTTCTTAATAAAGCCATCATTACATTCTAAAAAAAAAAAAAAAAGTCAATGACAAAGAATCTTAAAGGGAGCCTGTAGGAAAAAAGAAAGTAATCCACGAAGGATCACCCATTAGGCTATCAGCATAGTTCTCAGAAGAAACTCTACGGGCCAGGAGAAAGTGGAATGACACACTCAAAGTGTTAAAAGACAAAAACTGCCAGCCAATAATACTTTATCTGGCAGTTATCCATCAGATTAGAAGGAAAATTAAACGCTTTCTCAGACAAACAAAGCTAAGGAAGTTCACCACCACTAGATCTGCCTTGCAAGAAAGGCTGAAAGGAGCTCTTCAAGCTGAAATGAAAAGACTAATTAGTGACATAAAAGCAAATGAAAGTACACAATACTCTAACAAAGGTGAAAAATAAACAGTCAGAATTTAAAAACTGTAACTCTACATATTAATGCAGTGGTGCATTACCCACTTAATATAAAGGCTAAAAGTACATTAAAAATAACTATAGCTATTGATATTATAATTTCTCAAAAAATTCAGTTTTCATAAAAAGAGGTAAATTGTAACATCAAAAGTATTTTAAAAAAGGAATAAAATGGTGGAAACTTTATAAGTGGATAAAGTTAAGATGCTATAGGCATAAAAATGACTATTTTATCTGTGAGATGTTTTATGTAAGCCACATGGTAACCACAAAGGAAAAATCTATAGTGGAGTCACAAAACACACACAAAAAAAGGGAGACTGGGAAAATTACCATGGAAAACCACCACTTTACAGAGGTATACAGAAACAGAGGGAAAAGAAACGAGATACAGAATAATCAGAAGGCAAACAATAAATAAGATGGCAGCAGTAAGTCCTTACACATCAGTAATCACTCTAAATATAAATGGATTGAATTCATCAAACAAAAGACACAAAAATGGCTGGACTGATTAAAAAACAAGACCCAACTATATGCTGCCTACAGGAGACTCATTTCAGCCTCAAAGACACACAGGTTTAAACTGAAAATAATAAAGAGGATATTCCATGCAAGAGGAATCCAAAAGAAAGTATGCATAGCCATACATATATCAGACAAAACAGGCTTTAACCCAAAAATGATAACAAGAGACAAAGACAGTCATTATATATTGATAAAAGGGTCAATACATCAGGAAGATATAACAATTGTAAATATATGCACACCCAATACTGGAGCACCAAAATATATTAAACAAATAATAACACATCTAAAGAGAGAAAGAGGCAATATATTAATAGTAGGGGACTTCAATATCCAATTGTCAGCAATGGATAGATCATCCAGACAGAAAATCAAGTAAGGAAACAGTGGAACTGAATTACACTCTAGAACAAATGGAATTAACAGACGGATAAAAAAATTCCATTCAACAGCAGAAGAATACACATTCTTCCAAAGTGCACATGGAATATTCTCCAGGATAGATAGTTTGAAAGGACAGAAAACAAATCTTAGCAAACTTAAGACTGAAATCATACCAACTATCTTTTCTGACAACAATGGTATAAAACTAGAAATCAACAAGAGGAAAGCTTGAAAATCTACAAATATGTAGAAACTAAACAGCACACTTCTGAACAACCAATGGGTCAAAGGGAAATAAAAAATCTCAAACAATTGAAAACAAAAACACAACATATCAAAACTTATGGGGTGCTGTAAAAGCTGTCCTGAAATTTTACAGCAATAAATGCATATAATAGGAAATTAGAAAGATGTCAAAAAACAAATGTCATAATTCGTGGTACTAGTAAAAGAAGAACAAATTATGCCCAAAGTTAGTAGAAAGAAGGAAATAATAAAGATCAGAGTGGGAAACGAATGAAATGGAGACCAGAAAAACAATAGAAAGGATCCACAAAACTAAGAGGTGGTCCCTCCAAACGATAAAATTGACAAAACCTTTACCTAGACTAAGAAAAAAAGAGAAGACTTAAATAAATTAAATTAGAAATGAAAATGGGAAAAAAAAGAAAATGGAGACATTACAACTGATAAGGCAGAAATATATAGGATCATAAGAAATTATTATGAACAATTATAAGATGAAAAATTAGATAACCTAGAAGACATCGATAAACTTCTAGAAACACACAACCTATCAAGACTGAATCAGGAAGAAATAGAAAACCTGAACAGACCAATAACAAGTAAAGACATTGAATCAGTAACCAAAAACCTCCCAACAGAAAACCCCAGGACCAGAAGGCTTCAATGACAAATTCTACCAAGCATTCAAAGAAGAATTAAGACGAATCCTTCTCAAACTCTTCCAAAAAACTGAGGAGGAGGGAATACTTCCAAACTCATTCTAGGAGGTCAGCATTACCCTAATAACAAAGCCAGATAAGGATACAATGAGAAAACTATAGACCAATATCCCTGATGAATATAGATGCAAAAATTCTAAACAAAATATTAGCAAACAGAATTCAATAACACATAAAAAGGATTATACACCATGGTTAAGTAGGATTTATCCCTGGAATGCAAGGATGGTTCAACATATGCAAATCAGTAAACATAATAGATCACATTAATAAAATGAAAGAAAAAATCACATGATCATTTCAATAGATGCAGAAAAAGCATTTGACAAAATACAACATTCTTTCATGATAAAAAAAAAACAAACACCCCTCAGTAGATTGGGTATAGAAGGAACATACCTAACATAATAAAGGTCATATATGATAAACCCACAGAGAACATTATACTCAATGGAGAAAAACAGAAAGCGTTTGCTCTGAGATCAGGAACAGAATAAGAACGACTACTTTCACCAAAAAAACTGAAAGCTTTTGCTCTGAGATCAGGAACAGAACAAGAATGGCTACTTTCACCATTCTTATTCAATATAGCATTAGAAGTCCTAACTAGAGCAATTAATCAAGACAAAACAAAAGCATACAAATTGGGAAGGAAGAAGTAAAACTGTTGCTATTTGCAGGTCATAGGACTCTGTATATAAAATAATCTCCGAAACTCAACCAAAAAACCATTGGAACTAATCAACAATTTCAGTAAAGTTGCAGGATACAAAATCAACATACAGAAATCAGTTGCATCTCACACACTAAGGATGAAATACCTGAAAAAGAAATAAAACGATTCTCTTCACAACAGCATCAAAAACAACAAAATACTTAGGAACAAATTTAACAAAGAAAGTGAAAGATCTGTATGATGAAAACTCCAAGGCTTTCCTGAAAGAAATCAAACTCACAAACAATTCAGAAGACATCCTATGCTTATGACTTGGAGAAAGTAATATTGTTAAAATGTCCATATTACCCAAAGCCACCTATAGATGTAATGCAATCCCCATCAAAATACCAATGGTATTTTCCCCAGAAACAGAAAAAACAATCCTAAAATTTGTAGGGAATCATAAAAGACGCCAAATAGCCAAAGCAATCCTGAGGAAAAAGAACAAAGCTAGAGGTATCAAATTTCCTGATTTCAAACTATACTACAAACGTACAGTAATAATAAAAAGTACAGTATGGTACTGGCAAAAAAATAGACACATAGACCATTGAAACAGAATATAAAGCCCAGAATTAAACTGCTACCTATATGGTAAACTAATATTCAACAAGGAGCCAAGAGCACCCAGTGGGGAAAGGATAGTCTCCTCAACAAATGATATTGGGAAAACCGGAGAAACACATGTAAAGCAATGAAGCTGGACACCTATCTTACAACACTCACAAAAACTCACTCAAAATAGATCAGACTTAATACCTGATACTATAACTCCTCTAAGAAAACGTAGAGGAAAAGCTCCTTGACATTTGTCTTGACAATGATTTTTAAAATACGACACCAAAAGCACAAACAACAAAAGCAAGAATCAACCAATGGGACAACATTAAACTTTAAAGCTTCTGCACAACAAAAGAAACAATTAAAAATGAAAAGGCAACTTGTACAGGACAAAATGTTTGCAAACCATATATTAGATAAGGGGTTATTACTATCCAAAATATATAAAGAACTCACAGCTCAAAATCAAAAAAAGGAACAACCTGATTTAAAAATGGGCAGAAGAAATAAAGACCTCTTTCCATAGAAGACATTCAAATGGGCAACAGGTAAATGAAAAGATGCTCAACATCACTAATCATCAGACAAAATGCAAATCAAAACCACAGTGAGGCAACACTCACACCTGTTAGGATGGCTATCATCAAGAAGAGAACAGGTAACAAGTGCAGGCAAGGATGTGGAGAAAAGAGGACACTTACGCACTGTTGGTGGGAATGTAAATTGGTTCAACCACAATGGAAAATAACATGAACCTTCCTCAAAAAAATTAAAAATAGACCAACCATATGATTCAGCAATTCCACTTCTGGGTATATAGCTAAAGGAAATGAAAACAGAATTTCAAACAGACATCTGCACTCCTATTTTTATTGCAGGATTATTCACAATAGCCAAGACATGGAAACAATATAAGTACTCATCAAATGGATAAAGACCTACCTCTCTCTCTCTCTCTCTCTCTCTCTCTCTCTCTCTCTCTCTCACACACACACACACACACACACACACAATGTAATATTATTCAGCCTCGAGGAAGGAGGACATTCTGCCATTTACGACAACATGGATGGACTTGCACACATAGAAAGACAGTATGACATCACTTACATGTACAATTTAAGAAAGCTAAATTTTTAAAAACAGAATAAAAGTGATCAGCAGGGGATGAGGGGGTGGGGGGACAGATGTTAAGAGTACACATTTACAAGTAGTAAATAAGCCCTAGAGATATAATGCTTAGTACCGTACAATATGGACAAAAATATAATCATCAAACTTGCTAAGAGACTATAACAATTTTTCCAACTACTAAAAAGAAAGGATAATTTTGTAATGAGATAGAGGTGCTAATTATTGCTACAATCACATTAAAATATAACAATGTCCTTAAATTAACATGTTGTACACCTTGAACTATATAACTTTACCTGTCCAATGTATTTCGATTAAATTAAAAAGGACCAGGGTCAAGGTCTGGACGAGTCAATATCAAGGCAAAGGTGAGCCTAAGGGTCAGTGAGGTATAGGATTGGGCCAATGTCAGGTTGAGGACTTGAATAAGATTCAGTACGTGGGTGGATCTGGGTCATGAAGGTCAGGGACATAATCGAGTCCAGCTGAGGTTCAGTCAAGGTCACAGTCAGTTTAAGGGTGAGGGTCAGAACACCTCCTGGTCAGAGTCAGTATTATGATGCAAATGTGGAACAGGGTGAGGATCAAAGTCAGATGAAAAGCCAGGTCCAGGATCAGACTGAGTGTGAGGGTCAGTGAGAGTGAAGGTCAGAAGGGTCAGGGTGAGGGTCAAAGTCAGGTTCAGGTTGAGGTTTGTCATCAGGGTATCAGGGTGAGTCTCAGGGTCTGAATGACAACTTCAGGACTGTTGAGTCTAAGAACAGGGTCATGGTCAGGACCAAGAGTAGGGTCAGACCTGTGTGAGGGACAGGGTCTGGGTGATGGCTGAGTTTCAAGGTCAAGGTCATAGTCACGGTCATAAGAGTTTGGATGAGGCACATAATCTGTCAAAGCGAGCATCAGCGTTACCAGTTAGGATGAGTTAGGGTCACCCTAAGGGTCGAGACAGTGTTAGGATGAAGTCTTGAGTCAAGTTCCTGACTGAGAGTCAGGGTTACATAAATGAGAGGGACACAGGGTCAGGGTCATGGTGAGTCAGTCAGCTAGCACTGGAGACAGGATGGGGGTGGGGTGGGGCCTGGTTAGCACCCTCAGGTAAGAGTGAGACTGAGGGTAAAGGTCAAGTTGTGGGTAGGATCAGGGACGATCAAGGGTTAAGATTAGAGTGGGTGTGTTAAAGTTCAGGGTCAAGTTAAGGGTACCAGGATCACGGTCAAGGTGAAGGTCATCAGTGTCAGGGTGAAGTTGAAGGTGAGCAATCTCTGTCCCATTTTCCAGCACCAT
The DNA here is from genome assembly GCF_000442215.2 of Lipotes vexillifer. Classification (NCBI taxonomy): domain Eukaryota; kingdom Metazoa; phylum Chordata; class Mammalia; order Artiodactyla; family Lipotidae; genus Lipotes; species Lipotes vexillifer. Next base: position 1,381,283 of record NW_006790410.1, on the reverse strand, counting down.
GTGCGGCTTTTGCAGATGCCACTTTCTGAAATGTTCTTCCTCCATTTACCTGCGTTATCTATATTCCTCACCTGCTTGCAGTCTTCAATGCGGCCCAACCCTCCCTGTCCCCCTCCACTGGGATACAAGTATTACGAAGGCAAGGATCTTGGAATGGAATGTTTTGGTCATTGATGGGTTCCAAGCTACTCAGAAGAGTGTCTGGCACAGACTAGGTGCAGTTAAGCTTGTTTAATAGATGACTGTGTGCTACATTATTTCTGGGGGAATAAAAGTACATCTGAAATTACAACAAACTGTACACAGTAGCTTTCTCTGGGGTAGAATTACAAGTAAGCTTCATGGCTGATTTAATACATGTCCATATTGTTTTATAATCTCCAAAAATGGCTCTTTCCATTTTAAGAGAAAACAAAGAACTTCAGGTAAAGTTCCTGACACAGTGATGGGCTGAACCACAGCTATTACCTAAACCTCAGGAACTGGCAGCCTTCCTGGGAACCCTGGAGCATCCTCAAAGAAACCTTATTCTAGTTCTCTAGGCAGACCAAGAAGCAAGACAACATGGAGAGTCTATTTATTCAACAGCCAACTTTGAAGACAAAGCCTCAGCAATCTGAGGGGATGCATTTCGCGTTTCTACTTAGTCCTTTTCCACAAGTTTCTGTCCTTTGCAGGCTACAGTTTGATGCAAACAGGTTGGTTGTCCTAGATATACTTATACACAACCTTTGAGGGCACAGTCTGGAGGTGCAGATGCACAGGACACTTGTAAAAGTGGGACAGCAGAGTCTCACTGTAACCCACAAGGAAGTAGAACTTATGTGCAGGTAGCTGCCTCAGGACCAGGGCACAGATCTCCACCTGGTTAGCCCGGCGCTTTAGAACAAGCTGGTCGGCCAGGCAGCCTGGGAAGGTGCCCAGCATAAATTTACGAAGGAAAACATCTTCCACTACTCTCTCTGCAGCATGGTCCTCCCCATCCAGGTTACCTGAAGAGAGAAGGGCACCATGGTGAGTTGGCCAAAACTCCAGAGGTCAACATCCAAGAGTACTGGGCACTCAGTTCCACACCCCATTCCAGCATCTTCTCCTTCCTTCTGTAAGTGGAATGACGCTCTAAAGTTCAAAGAACATTATTCCAATAATCCCCAAACAAATCCTGTGAAGTACATGTTATCATTATCCTTGTTTCACGAAAGAGAAGAATGAGGCCTTAGACAGGGCAAAACACACACATGATTTTTCTATGTAGACACAGAGTGCCCCTCTCCTTTCTTGACTGCCTTATAGAAGCACTGGTCATCCCACGGACCACAGAGATGAGGCCACCAACTACTTCTTTTTTTTTTTTTTTTAATTAATTAATTTATTTTTGGCTGAGTTGGGTCTCCGTTGCTGCTCGCGGGCTTTCTCCAGTTGCAGCTCTTCGTTGTGGTGCCCGGGCTTCCCACCGCAGGGGCTTCTCTTGCTGCGGAGCACAGGCTCCAGGCGTGCAGGCCTCAGTAGTTGTGGCTTGCGGGCTCCAGAGCGCAGGCTCAGTAGCTGTGGCACACGGGCCCAGCCGCTCCACAGCACGTGGGATCCTCCCAGACCAGGGCTCAAACCCGTGTTTTTTTTTTTGTGATACGTGGGCCTCTCACTGTTGTGGCCTCTCTGGTTGCGGAGCCCAGGCTCCAGACCCGCAGGCTCTGTAGCTGTGGCTCACGGGCCTAGTTGCTCCGAGGCATGAGGGATCCTCCCAGACCAGGGCTCAACCCCGTGTCCCCTGCATCGGCAGGCGGATTCTCAACCACTGCGCTACCAGGGAAGCCCTACCAGCTACTTCTGACACGAGGGATGTGAGCTCTCTCACTGCCTAGAGCCACGGCCTCAACCAGTGGATTCTCACTGTGGACCACAGAACCTTTGCACCTCTTACAGTATCTGTTAAGAGTCTCCACACACACACCCAGACCTTAGATCTAGAACTTGAAAAGGGTGGGGGACAGAAATCCATATTTTAAGGTAGTTCTCTAGACAGGTATATCTCAAACATTCAAGCTGAGAACCCTCATAGTGAACAAAACACTGCTGACCCTCATCAACTCACAGTAGTTATGTTCTGTAACGTCACTCGTTATGTTCTATAAAATCACCATGAACAACGAATTAGCAAATGCTAAACCACTGCTCCTGGTGGAAATACAGTTAGGTTTCTGCAAGCCTTTGGTTACAACATTTTTATCAACAACGTGATGTGTAGCCTTATTTTCTTTTTCTGTTTAAAGACACCTACAAATGACTGATTAACACTGCACTCTCTCCCAACAGCTCTGTAACTCATGCCTGAAGGAAGCTTTTCTAACAATCATGCCATGTAAGGTACATCAGTCTTCTTGAAATTAGGAATAGGAGACAGCACTTCAGCATTACAGGCTACCTTAAGGCAGTGGAATCACCAACAAAAAGTACAAAACTTGAAAACATGGCACTCATAGATCTCGAAAAGAATACTTGTTTACAGCATACGAGCTGAAACTAGAAGGCAGGGCCTTGATCAACCGCAGCTGGGAAGGTGCATGTGGGGTGCTTGCTCTGCCCACGTCCGAGAATGAATGTGAAAGCACCTAGAGTACGCAAATTCACAAACACGGAATCTGCAAATAACCTGGGCAAACTGTACATACCGGCAGTGAAAGATTTGTGCTTCACTATTCACAACAGTCTTCCGGGTCATCGAATTCCAAGGGGTTTCACTCTTTTCACTGCCTCTGGGCTATTTTACATCCGTAAATTACACATAACGGGCAGCGATGCAAAACAACTGTATTTAGGCATGCAAACAATTTCTGTGGAAGTTCAACCGAACCCTTGAACCCTTGACCCGCATGGAAAAAGCGTTTTGCACCCCTTTCAAATACATTTCAACGATCCTGACCACACATGACTATTTTATTCCTCTTTTGAAAGCGTCTGATTTCTGAGTCTCGCGTTGAGTACCGAGTTAAAACAAAATCTCTGACACATGTTCACATCGTGTTTATGTGACAGTCACAACTGAGAACGCCTTCCCTGGGGCCAGGGGTCGGCCCACAGCACGTCCTCGCCCCCTCCCGCCACCGCGAGAGGCATCATCCCCTCACCTGTGTGCAGCGACAGCCAGCCCTTACGATGGGCGATGTAGTGCGGCGCGTGGGCCTCCTCGTAGGTCACTGGTTTGTCCCCCTTGCCCACTCGGACTCGGGCCGCCCGATTCTGGAAAGAAAGAGGGCCCGTGACTCTCCGCGACTACCGACCTAGATTACACCCTCGCCCGCAGGTCCCACCCTCCGAGGCCGCGGGCGCCCAGACCCCAGGCCTCCACGCCGCACTTACCTTGGCGCAGGCCGCGGAGGTGTGCAGGGCGCGCCAGACGCACGGCAGCTCCCAGTTCCAGAACAGCACCTGTAAGGAGAGTGGGGCATGAGACCAAAAGTAGGGCTCCCCGCGCCCCCACTCCAACCGCCGGCCCCGCCTGTGCCGCCCACTCACCAGCGGCCGGAGCCACAGACCGCAAACGGGCGCCGCCATCTCGGGCTGAGGGGAGGGCGGGGAGGGGCGGGGCGGCGTCGGGGTAAAGGTCAGGCGCGGGAGGCGGACGCACGGGCGAGACCACACGCGAGCCGGCGCGGGGGTGCGAACCTCTCGGCCGGGCGGGGCCGCATGCAGTCCGCGCCGACCTGCTGTGGGCGGAGGCCGGGGCCCAGGCTCCGGGCTTGAGAGGCGGGCCGTGTGGGGCCGGGAGGTGGCGGGAGCTGGACTCTGCGCCTCCCCCCGCAGCCCTGGACACGTCTAGCACCCCTCCGTCCTGCCCTAGTCGTGTTTTGCGTCGTGTTTCAGATCCGGAAACTGGATGATGCGGAGCGTGAGGTTTCGCGGTCCGAGAGCTCGCAGCGGCCGGGCCAAGAGTGTCTTGGGGGCGGGGGGGCGGGCCGGGGGAAGGGGGCGCCTACTGCCCCACCCCGCCCGGCCGGCGGGGACGTCGGGGGTGCGGAGCGTTTCATCACGTCCTAGAAATTAGGCTGCTGAGTTCTGTCTCCAAATAATACCCTTTAAAAAACAGAAGAAAAGAAACACCCTGACTTTTATCCACAAATAGAGAGGAAATATGTTTTGGTTAAAACTTTACCTAGTTCTTGGGAGGGGCAAGAGGGGTAGGGGATTAAGGAACACAGCCTGCAATGTAAACAGAAAGAGGCTACAAGAAAATACTGTGCAACGCAGGGAATATAGAAAATTTTTTAATTTTATAGTAAGTGAAGTATAATCTATAAAAACATTGAATTACTGTATCGTACACCTAACATAATATTATAAACGAATATAATATTGTAAACTCACTGTACTTTAAAAATCAGCCAGTTCTTCAAGGATGGGTTATGCAGTGGGTAGGGTTTCACATCTGACCATACCCTAGTGTCTGGCCCTTGGGGAAGGAAAATTTTAAGGGAGAAAGGGCTGATGGTCGCTGAATTCCTGGAGATGTTACAGAGCCTGCTGTACTCAAACTAAAGCATTGCCACTGTAATTTGTATCCAGTGATTATTGTCAGAGGGAAAAATAGCAACACTGGATATCCTAGTTCAGAACTAGCACATAGTAATGGAAAAAACGTGGACTCTGGATTCAGGCTCAGGTGTAACAATCTTTGTGCAATTGAGCCTCAGTTCCATAATCTGTATAATGGGTTTTGTTAATAATACCACTCACAGAGCTGTTATTAGTTCTGTTAGGTTGAATCATGTGAAATTGCCAACGTTTGGCCATTTTGACTTAATCATCCACCCTAATGCTGCTTACATACTGCTGTCATCTGTGTGGAAGGGAAATGGAGGCAAAGGCAGACAGTGAGCCGCCTCAGATCACACTGGGGAAGGTCCAAGAGGGACTCTTGGCTTCAGTGCAGTACATTTTCCACGGTCAAGATTCCTCTGACCATTTGGAGCTGGTTTCTCCAAAAAGGGACAGCGTCTTTCATGTCCACTCTACTAGGAATATTTTATTTCTAAAATTTAAACTGTGGCCTCCAGCTGCTCTGCATATTGGATAAGGGGACAAAACAGGAATAAGATGTTCTCCAATCACAATAATATCCAAATGTAAGAACTTTCAACTTTAACTGAAGGACCCTTTTTTTAAATTTTATTAATTTATTTATTTTTGGCTGCATTGGGTCTTCGTTGCTGCGCGCGGGCTTTTCTCTAGTTACAGAGAGCAGGGGATACTCTTCATTGCAGTGCGTGGGCTTCTCATCGCGGTGGCTTCTCTTGTTGCAGAGCACGGGCTCTGGAGCACAGGCTCAGTAGTTGTGGCGCATGGGCTGAGTTGCTCTGCGGCATGTGGGATTTTCCTGGACCAGGGCTCGAACCGGTGTCCCCTGCGGATTCTTAACCACTGCGCCGCCAGGGAAGCCCCCTGAAGGACCCTTTTAAGCTGGTAGTTATTTTTTCTTTTTAAAGTTTCCATAAAGTTTGATAATTTTATAATTTGATAAAATTTTGTGGATGTGCTCCAAAGTGGTGAGGAACATGGGATCTGGTGTCTGAAATACAGCTTCCTGGCTTTGCAATTTCAGCAAGTGACTTGACCTTCCTGAGCCTCAGCTTCTCTCATCTGTAAAATGGGGACATGATGATTGTTGTGAAAACCACACTGTAAAATGCCTGATGGAGTGAGCAGCTAATGAATGTTTTTTTAAAAAAAGGATAGAGTCCCTGCTATCTGCCTCCCCTTAGGGAGGTGAACCAGCCATTGAGGGTCCGTGAGAACTCACTGGAACACCACCAGAGGAAAGGAGAAGAGGCTGGTTTTCCATGCAGGTGACAATGGCATGGACTTCTATCGGAGCAGCAGCAGGCGGTGCTGTCCAGCTGAGCAGGGGTTGTTGTGCTTGGGGTTCAAGTTTTGCCACTCTTCCTTAGGCCTGAAGAGTCTCCCAGGAATTCCAAACTGATCTCGATCTTTCATTGGCCTTTTGTTTATTATCTTTGTTTTATACTATGCCTTGTTGCAAGAAGGGTTTCACCTGGTTCCTTGAAGGGGGGTGGTGCGGAATGGGAGAAGGGGGTCACATGAATGTGTTTGCATGATTTAAATAACTTAAAAGTGCATTTTAATGCATTAGTATGAACTGTTACATTGTTTTAAATCACCAATAGAAAAATTTTAGTAGGATATTTATTTCTGTTTAACAAAACACTAACAGTGTTTTTATGCACTTTCTGCTTTTCCCATCAATCCTGTAAAGGAGGCAATATTGTCCAGGTTTGGCAGATCAGAAGATGGAGGCTCCGAGACTCCCCTGGGGTTACAGAACTAGCCAAGGGTAGCAGCCTTCTTGTTCCAAAGCATGTGCTCGTTCCACATCTGAGGTTCCACTGCACCACTGGGTGGGGGTGAGTGTTCAGAACCGTGCAGGATGGAGGAATGGGCTGTGTGTCTGTGGTTGGACACAGACCACTCAGGACTGGCCCTGGGGGGACTTCCTGGGCGTGGAGAAGCCACATCTAGGAGCAAGGGACTCACATGAAGAGGCTGCCTACTCCCCTGCTGGGGGCTCCAGACCAGAGCCTTGAGGAGACAGGGATGTCCAGCTGTTTATTCTCACACATGAGCCCGTGCTCTCCTCATGATAGCCAGGAGGGTCCAGACTCCCGCTTATGCTCTCAGAGCAGCGATTTTCCACGCCGGCTGCACGTTAGAGCCCATCGGGTCCCACACCACAAGGACAGTACTGGACAGAGGCGCGGCACCAGTACTTTTTCAGTGCTCCTTAGATGATACCAATATACAGCCAAGGTTGGGAACCAGTGTCCTGAACTACAGGTTTATGTGGGAGACCCCCAGAACCTGATCCATAGAGGCCCCTTTGCAGGAGAGGGATACTGGATGGTCTTTTCAGCCCTTTCCTACCACCAGTCCTGCGAGGCCATCACAGCTCTTAACTCTGAGGGGACTGGGCCACAAGACACATAGGGGGCTGCTGTGTGGTCTGGAGTATTTTGAAGACGGACTGTCCCGAGGGCTCACCTGTATCAAAGGACAGAACACTGGCCAGGCTGTGGGGTGACACTGTGAGAGGGAGACTCTGGGCCTACCTGGACTTGCAGAGCACGGTCCGGCCTATAACATAGAGTTTGTTTCCTGGAACTCACCAGAATCCAGCTTCAGGGAGCGCTGCCCCACGCAGAGACATCTGCCTTCCTGTTGGCTGTGGGATTAGCGGAGACAACCCCTCTCATGTTGGTGCTCACGAGACGGACTTATTCTGATTCGGAACTGCTGACACTTCACATTTTGTAAGCCTATGGTTTTTTGGTTGTTTTTTTTTTGCGGTACGCGGACTTCTCACTGCTGTGGCCTCTCCCGTTGCGGAGCACGGGCTCCGGATGCGCAGGCTCAGTGGCCATGTCTCACGGGCCCAGCCGCTCCGCGGCATGTGGGATCTTCCCGGACCGGGGCACGAACCCATGTCACCTGCATCGGCAGGCGGACTCTCAACCACTGCGCCACCAGGGAAGCCCTTGAATCAATTTTTAAAGGAACTGGTTGATAGTCAACAATTGTAAGAGAGATTTCCAGTGCCTGAACTTGGGGCCCAGGAATATCCTGGGTGAAATTCCTACAGTGCTAGAGAGGCAACTGGGTAGTTTTCATGGCTCTAGGGGGAAAAAGTAAGAAGAGGTATTGGTATTTCCAGGTGAACCAACATCTTAATATTTGTGTTATTTAATGATCCACGAAGAAATGAATTTGTAGTGCCTGAGGATTAGACACTCTTTTTGAGTTTCAGAAGTGAAAAGGTTTAAAGTGAATTTATTAGCAAAAGATTAGGTTTTGGGCTTCCCTGGTGGCGCAGTGGTTGAGAGTCCGCCTGCCGATGCAGGGGACGTGGGTTCGTGCCCCGGTCCAGGAAGATCCCACATGCCGCGGAGCGGCTGGGCCCGTGAGCCATGGCCGCTGAGCCTGCGCGTCCGGAGCCTGTGCTCCGCAACGGGAGAGGCCACAGCAGTGAGAGGCCCGCGTACCGCAAAACAAAAAAAGATTAGGTTTCCTGAGTTCCAGCACTTCTTCCAGCCTCCGTTTCACACATCAGAGCCAGGTTCCCGGAACACAGGGGCAACTTTCTGAACATCAGGGGAGCAGTAGTTGGAGCATCTTGGGGCCAGAGAAGGGGCTGAGAGCCTTGGAACCCAAAAAAGGGTTCCAGTCCAGAGGGCTCCCTTTCCGAGTCTGGGAGGAGGAGTTCAAGGAATAGAGAGAAGCTCCTGGTTACCACCCGGGGGCCTGATTTTCCTGGTATCACAAAATACATAGGGGAGGAGGCCCTAGGGCCCAAGCAGAGATTCCCAGAACTAGTGACACAGCTGGGATTGGGGTGTGAGGCACAGAGAGGTGACCCTGGCCCTTGGTAAGGGCCAGCACAGGCAAAGGTTGCAGCTGGAGACTCAGTAGAGGAGGAGCTCCATGTTCTGGCTCATGGTGTCAAGTGGCCACGGATGATGCCAGGGAGGAGGCCTGGCCCTGGAGGCACAGAAGTGAGATGAAGGGCTGACACCCAGGGGCAAGGCTGGGGGTGAGCCCGGAAGCTGTGGAAGTTTGGGGAAGATGAACGGCCGGGAAGCAGAGGTGCAGAGCTGAGGGCACCGGCGTCCCCATCAGCTCCGCTCTGCCGATGCAGGTCTGTGGGCTGGGCAAGCTGCTTAACTGCTCTAGGCCTCCTTGCCTCGTCTCTAAAATGGGGTAACGATGGAGCTATTTTGGAGCCCCTGTGAAGATACTTAGTTCGGTTTTCCAGTAACAATGAAGAATGGATCTCTGCTTAAAGAGAGGGGATGTGGTGGCATTTTTAAAGACACCTCTCTCAGGTGTCCACTATTCCAGATGTTCTAGTAAGCAACATCCTCAGACAGACACTGTGATCCTCTTGGAGGAAACAAAAATTAAGGCACAGAGGGGAAACCGCCCATTACTATCATTTGTGCATTCACTAGTTTCATTCATTCAACACACATTTATTAAGTGCCTGCAGTGCGCCAGGCCCTGGGGGTACAAAGTTGGGTAGTGTACAGCCCCTGCTCTCAAGGAGCTCACAAGTCTAGGGGAGAGGCAGACACGTGCACAGGTAAGTCACGCTGCGCGTGTTGAGTGTTGTGGCAGAGGTGTGAATGGAGCGCTGTGGGCGCACGAGAGCCAACAGGAACCCCTCCTGAGGCAGGGTCGGTCAACACACAGAGTATCACGGTAGCCCTTGCCCACAGCAGGCCCTTTCCTCAGTGGGCAGGACCAGGTCACCGAGGCCGATGCTGAGGCTCGCTGGAGGGAAGGCCTACCTCTGCCTCCTCAGGGCAACGCCCCAACCCTGTCCCCGGTAACAGCTGCCTGGGCTGCAGTGCTCAGGAGCCACTCTCCACTCCAGAGGCAGAGAACGGGGAGAAGCTGTACGAAAGGCCAAGCCACCAGGGCCCTCGAAGTTCAGAGACAAAGGACAAGTTACTGCTTGTGTCTACCCCTCCTGCCCCAGGGTTTTTATACTCCCGAGAGCATCTCTGAGCTGATCTGTGAGGTTACATCCTTCCGACACTGCGTAGGCAACTCCAGACCTGGGCCCCGTCCGTCACTTTGCTTCCCTCTCAGGAGCTGGGCACAGCCCCACGTGGACACCCCCATCAGAACAGGCTGCTCGCAGCGGGCGTCTGGCAGCTGGACTCCTTTTCTTTCGATGCTTCACAGCCGTCGTACCAACTCAATGAGCTGCTGAATGTTCTTGTTTTGGTTGGACAGGCCATTCCGGATGTTTTCCAGCAGGCATCTCTTCAGTTCAAAAATGGCCTCACTGTACCCCAAGCTCACAGCGGCCATGGGGGGCACTCCATGCCACAGGCCAGGGATGTGCCAAACGTGCTGCTTCTCAGGGTCACAAAAGGCCAGGCCAGCCAGCATCCGGATCCCGCCACCCTGATGCTCCATTTGCACCGTGGCTCTGCTCGCATCCCTGGGCTCGTCCAGGAGCTGCTTCCTCTCTCTTGGCTTGGAGCCGGGGGCAGACGCATCCTGCAGGCTCTGGTACACAAACTGATAGTTGGGCATGTGCCCTGTTTTCTCCAGCCTCAGGAACGCATGCAGAATAGCCGGCGGAATGTCCCTCGTTTCAGCTAAACTGACCACAGTGACGTTGCTCAGCCCCATAATCAACGTGGCCAGGGAAGCCTCTTGCTCAAACCTCTCCCCTGCCTCGGTCAGGACTCCACCTATCAAGCCCCCGGAGTGGATTACCAGGATGTGGTCACAGCCCAGGTCCTGGCTGAAGCTCTCGGCCACCGTCAGGAGCTGCATGAAGGCCCCTCGAGGACCACGGCCCCTTCCCGTGGCAAACCGCAGCCCAAACATGGTGTTGAGGAGGGTGGACTTGCCTGTGCCCGGCACACCGAGCACTGACAGGACGACCAGGCGCGACCTCCTCTCCAGGCGGACGTGCAGCTCCTTCAGGAGCCCCGTGACCCAGCGCAGGGGGGTGCTCAGGGTGTTCCCATCGATCAGCTCCAGGGGGAGCCCCTTCAGCAGCAGTTCCAAGGCCAAGCCCGGGAAGTGCGCGAACCGCCTCTGCCCCGCCGGCAGCTTCCCGGCCTCCACGAGACAGCTTTCGGCCTCGTAGAACTGCCCCATCTCCCGCAGGAAGTGTTCCACCCCCAGGGGCTCCGGCCAGAGGGGCTCGCTGAAGTCTGCGGCCCCACGGTGCTTTGCTCTCAGGGTAAGCATCGTCTCCGGAGACGCCCTCGACCGTGGCTGGGCCGCCCGGGCCAGTCCCCACTCCATCCACCTCAGAAAGTACTGCTTCTCGCCCAGAGAGGGGCTGCTGATGCCAGAGATGAACTCCTGAAGCCCCCAGGCAGGGTCGTGGCCATTCTGCTGCGTTCGAAGTTCCAGCAGCCGATGCCTCAGCTCAGCCCTGCACCTCTCGGGAGGGTCCCCAGCCCACTGGGCCTGGCAGAGCTCCCTCTCCACCGGGGCCGCCTTTCTCCAAGGGTCCCCCTGCAGCCGCAGCTCGGCCCGGCGGTAGGCGTCCGAGTCCTTGATCTTCCTGGTGATCTGCTCCATCCGGTCCTTCGCCCGCTGGCACTCGTCGCAGTCCTCGTCGACCTTCAGCCCCAGCTTGCGGGCCGCATGCGCCATGTCCTCCACGGATACCCTCCTACAGGGGGCCCGGGTCACGTGCGCCACGATGGCGCGGACCCGCCGCACGAAGCCCGCACTGTCCGTGCTGCTGACCTTCACCAGGACGTGTGAGGGGTCCATCTTCAGCACGGGGATTAACCTGTTCAGAAACCGCAGGTTTGTGTTCCGTTTCCCGCGGTAGGGGCTCAGGATGAAATAGTATTTCGTGGCCGACCCCTTCATGGAGTACAGCAGTTTGTATTCCTTCTTACTGATGTTGTCAGTCAAGATGAACACGGCTGAGGAGATTTCCGTCAAGAGCTTAAATTGCAGCCAGTGAGAGCCGATGTCACCTCTCAGGTTCAGAAAGGCCACGGGCTCCGGGAAAATGTCCAAGTCCTCCCTGCCACTGGGAAGAAACCAGGAAATTTCCACCAGCCCATCTGCAATCTCCCGAGGGTTGGTGCCCAGGTTCAGATCCCGATGCCAGAAACAGTCCCGCTGCCTGTGGCCAGGGCTGAGCACGGCGTTGAGAAGCTGGGACTTGGAGTTGCTGCTGACCTCCATGCGCACGAAGGCGAAGGCGGGCGCTCGGGACAGGACCACGCTGTCTTCTCTGAAGCTGCCCACCGCCCTTGGGGGCTGTGACCCCCATGTCCGCACAGTCCCCCTCATGGCCCACAGCAGAAACGTGTGGTAGTGGTTTTCTGGGTCGGGCAAAACGAGAGGGAGTGCAAACTGGCAGAGGGACATTTTTAGCACAATTTCTTGTTGCAGGAAACTATCCGAGGAAAGCAGAAGGGCACAGAGAAGGTCCAAGGGATTCACAGGCGTATCGGGTGTTGGCAGCTCGGAGAAGGAATAGATGTCCGCAGAGATGTCGTCGGCCGTGTCCCAGTAGATGATCTCCTCTTCTACCTGGCTCTCCTTCTCCACAGGCCTGGTGTCCGGGGGTATGTCCAGCACCATGGTGGTGTTCCTGGCTTCGGCATTGAGGGCCTGCAGCTTCCTGAGGAAATTCCAGGGCAAGTCTTTGGGAGCCTGTGGAGCCCAGTTCTTCATGCTATCACTACTGATCTGCAAGGAGTCCTGGAGGCTGAGTTTCTGTGCCTGGTACGTCTCTAGTCCCAGGAGGGACAGCATTTCTTGTAGTCTGCTCCTCTCCACTGTGGAGAGAAATGAAAATATCAGCGCTTACCCTGCGTGTCAGGGACCCAGGTTAGAGGTGGGGAGGGGAGAGCCCAGCCTCGCGTGTAGGAGGTGGCCTCCTTCAGGGTAAAATGCAGGCACCCCTAGGCCACCTGAGAACAAGACAGAAGTAACATCACCCACCCCAGATCCAAGTGGGGTCGGAAACATGTGACACGAGAGAGGGAAGAGAAAAGGACGTCTGGGGGCAACGGTTAAGAATTGGGAGGAAATGTCTGGTTTCTCTTGAAACCTCTGAGATTTAGCAACACCAAGCCCAAATTTAATTGGCTAGAGTAAGCAGCTGTGCACCCTAGATGTGGAACACAGGCCCCATTCTCTGGCCATGCCTCTGCTCCCTCCAAGATACTCCTGTGCTTCTGGCCCAGCAGTGGATTCCCTAACCCTGTCACCAGGAATTCCCCACAGGGGACACAATCACTCATTCACTTTGGTTTTCTGGTTAATGTTCTTTGCTCTTTACAGACAAGTTGGAAAATGTGTAAAGGAAACAGGGAGTTACTACTGGGTACAGAGTAACAGAAATCACAGATAAATAACATTTTGCAAAACTGAAGCCAATAATATGGTTTTAAATTTTCACTGATAAAAATACTTGGTAGAGATGATCACAAGTCTGTACTTATTTGTTCAGATTTTCAACCATAACATTCAATACAGTATGAATTCTTACAAGCACTAGATGCTCAGAACAGTAAGGCCACCTGCAAAGGTTTCATCCACTGACCCCGTTCTTGGCCACGGCATCTTACCAATTTTCATTGCATATAATTTCCTGCATATAATTAGTAAACTTTAAATGGTAAGTCTATTTACAAAATAAATCAATACAAATCCTGCTGAGCTCCAGGATTCTCTCCATTCTTTTCTCAAAAGAGGAAGCTACTGTGCCTGTGATGCTACCTTAAATGTGGATATAAACCACAGGAGGAAGCACAGGTGATCAGCTCTCTTCTTGTTTCCTAGGAAGTCATAGGATGGGTTCAGGACCGTGCCTGGTGAACGGCAGGACTCAAAGCACTGGAAAAGAGGTGTCTCATTCCCCTGTAGGGGTCCACTTGCTGCCTAATGTCTCTCTTCAGAAACTCCACCCTCCACAGGGGCTGAGACAGTTCTACGGGCTGTGCCACCACCCCAGAGAGTACAGGAGCTGGCAAACTTGTTGCAGAAACAAAAGAACTCTATGGGGAGAGAGACTGTAGTAGAAATCCATCATATAAGTAACTCGGGTTTCTGAGTGTTGCCTGCATGAAACCAGGGACACTGTTTTTCTTATCCAGACAGATAACAACTGTTCTTACGTAGCACGGTAGCTAAGTGTGACAGGGAAAAGCCAGAGCAAACAAACCTATTGATATATGCTCTCATGCCCAGTCTGGGACCCTTGGCAGATCTATTATTGAAACCACTGGATCAGACCAAAGATCCCCAAACTTGGATGTGCTTTAGAATCACTTTGGGAACTTGTTAAAAATAAGATTTCTGGGCTTTACTTCCAAAGATACAAACTCTCTGTGTTAACTCTGTATGGTAACAGGTCCCCGGGGAGTTGTCTCTCTGGCAATATTATTTATGGCACATAAAGGGTTAATGGACTAGCAGTGATTTTGATGCAGTCAGGGGTTGGAACTACCAGCCCAGATGATGTCTTCCTTCAATAGGATAGGCAACAAGAGCAGAGAGAAGAAATATACCTGTTGGAAAGTCACTGTCCTGAGCCTCATTCGGACCATCTAAAAAAAGCAAAGGAAAATGAAGTGTCAATCAAATCAGGTGGCTTGAATTGACACAAATTAATTTAAGCTAAACTCAGAACCCCCTCTCTTCCTTACTAAGGTAGCAACTTCTCCCAATTGTTCAAAATCTAAAATCCCAGTTATTGTTCACTTTGCCTCTTTCCCCAGTCCAATCTGGTGCCAGATCCTGTAGTTTCTCCCTCCATAATGAAACTCACCATCATCTCCTTCCATTTCTCTCCATTCCAAATCTGGAAGAAAAAAACATACACACACAGTTAGTTTCATCAGCAAGTTAGGACCCTTCTACCAAAAAGTTCAAATGAAGATATGGTAGCTAATGTTTATTTTGAGTACTATTATTAGCTTCGGTTTTTCCTATGTAAATTTCATTTGTTTACAACCCCAAATATGACACAAAGTTGTAATAGCTACACACAAAATAATGATTTGCTCTATGACATACTCCTTGTAAAATTTACTAAATTTTGTGAAAATAAAATATAAATAACTTCATGAAACATACATAGATTAATCTTTGATTTTAGAAACTATTTAAAATATAAGTTGATATAAGTTCTTTGGTTTAATTTCAAGATTACCTCCTAAAAACTTTATTTTTTATTATTTTTATTTTTTTATTTTTTTTTGCATTACGCAGGCCTCTCACTGTTGTGGCCTCTCCTGCTGCGGAGCACAGGCTCTGGACGCACAGGCTCAGTGGCCATGGCTCATGGGCCCAGCCGCTCCACGGCATGTGGGATCTTCCCGGACTGGGGCACGAACCCGTGTCCCTTGCATCGGCAGGCAGACTCTCAACCACTGCGCCACCAGGGAAGCCCTACAAACTTTATTTTTATTCTAGCATAAGGAGTTCCTGTTATCACTTAAAATGATGCACATATATGGGGGGGAGGGCATAGAGTGGGGAATAGCCATAACTCACAAGTAGATGTACTTGTTCAAAGTCTCTAACAGCATAATGTATTCATCAACACTAAGTACTTTTAATTACTGAATTATTTAATTTAATGCTCTTCAGATATTTATGTTGGGAAAAAAGACCGTAAAACTCTAGATTTGCCAGCGAAAGGGGAATGATGGGAGCAAGACTTCTCTGTATATATTTTTATTGTTTCAACATTTGATCCAAGTAAAAGTATCACCTATTTTAAAATTAAAATTGTATTTTTAAAAGCTTATGAATCAGGAAAAAATTCTGACAGTTTCAGATTTATTCTCTCATGATTTCCATATAATCAGATAGATAAACAATTCAGTCTTCTTTGATGATCTCTCTGGGAGATACACATGAAGAGCTGGAAAGAGAAAAACAAGAGAAGAGGAAGGGGGCTTTGGAGAACATGAGCATGAACATACTAGAGAAGACACAGATGATTCATATAGGTTGAACCACAGTGTTGAGCAGTCAAAAGATTATTTTATGCACAGTGGACAAAAGACATCAGAAGAATTTTTCCAAGGAGCCTAAAATGCCATCTGAGAAGGTACAATGGTTAAAGACGAGAACGGAACACCTAGAGAAGCCTGAGATGGGATCAAGGTGGCTCTGAGATAGTAGTTTTGAGCTGGAAGCAAGGAATAAACTTCAGACCCAGAGAAGACAGGGCTTTGCTTTGCTAGAAACAGGAGATAGCTCTGATTTGGAACAGAGAGATAACAGGTGGATAAAGTCAAGGATGCACAAAGTGGCCGAAGGTCACGCTGTCAGACTAAGGAAATCGCTGATGAGGGGTGGGAGAGCTTCTGAGTAGAGAACGCTGGAAGCCATGATAACCACTGGTCACCAGCAGACTACAGAAGAGGCAGAAGAGGAGGCACAGGGCTTCAGCCAAGGACACAAGTCAGCAGCAAATACAGGAGGCCAGCAAGGGCTTGGTATTGTGGGCCAAGGTCTCCACTATATTTTCTGTTGGACAAGAACTGGTCAGGGTGGGACAGGCTTGGGTTCCAACCCAGTGGGGATGTTGGGCTCAAATGGAACACAAGGGGCAGAATGTGGACAGGACCTACCACTGAAAATGAACTCTAAGTGGGGCAATTAAAACCATCTCAGCCATCAAATTGAATGACTGTCTTTTTCAGTTATTAAAGTAGCCACTACTCACGCTGTAGAGTTTTTCACCGCATTTTGGAATGTTTGTTATTGGGCAGTAAATGGACATTTAAGACACTATTTGACACCTTGGGGCTGTTAGTGTTAAGAATGAGCTATGGACACCGACATGCAAAAGAATGAAGTTGAACTCCTACCTCACACCATATATAAAAATTAACTCAAAATGTATCAGTGACCTAAATATGAGCTAAATCCATAAAACTCTTAGAGGAAGACATGAGGGTAAATCTTCATAACCTTGAATTTGGCAATGGATTCTTAGGTATGACACCAAAAGCACAGGCCACAGAAGAAAAAACACAGAAACTGGACTTCATCAAAGTAAAAATCTGTATGCATCAAAGAACGTTATCAAGAAAGTGAAAGACAACCTACAGAGTGGAGAAAATATGTGCAAATCATACGTGATTGGATCTAGTATCTAGAATACATAAACAACTCTTACAATTTCATAACAAAAAAGACAAAGAAAACTCAATTAAAAAATGGGCAAAGAACTTGAATAGACATTTCTCCCAAAAGATGTACAGATGGCCAACAAGCACATAAAATGATGCTTAACATCATTACTCACTAGGGAAATGAAATCAAAACCACAGTGAGATACCACTGCACACCTACCTGGATGGTGATTTTTAAAAAAGGATGGAAAATAACAAGTATTGACAGGATGGGGAAAAACTGGAACTCTTGTACCTTTCTGGTGGGACTGTAAGTGGTGCAGCTGCTGGGGAAACAGTTTGGCTGTTCCTCAAAAAGTTAAACACAGACTTACCATGTGACTGAATAATTCCACTCAGAGGTGTATACCCAGAAGAAGTGAAAACAAGGACTCAAACAAGTACAGATACATGCATGTCCATAGCATCACTGTCACAATAGCCAAAATGTGGAAACAACCCAGATGTCTGTCAACAGATGAATGGATAAACAAAATGTGGTCTATCCATGCAATAGAATATTATTCAACCTTAAAAAGGAACAACATGGACGAACCCCAAAACACTATGCTGGGTGAAAGAAACTAAACAAAAAAGGGCCCATATTATACAACTCCATTTATAGGAAAATACAGAATAGATAAACAAAGGCTTAACATAGGTTGGTGGTTCCTATAGGGACTGGGAGGAAGGAGGGATGGGAGAAACTGCTTAATGGATACACAGTTTTACTGTCAAGTGATGGAAATGTTTTGGAAATGAATAGATAAGTGGTGATTTCACAACTTTGTGAATGTACTAAATGTCATAGGATTATTCGCTGTAAAATGCTTTTTTTCCCAATATTTTTCCTTTTTAAAAATTGTGCTAAAATACACATAATATAAAATTTACTATCTTAAACATTTTTAAGTGTACAGATCAGTGGCATTAAATATATTCACATTGTTGCACAGCCATCACCACCATCCATCCCCATAACTCTATTCATCTTGTACATATGGAATTCTATACCTATTAAACAATAACTCCTCAATCTCCCCTCTCCCCAGCCCCTGGCAACCACCATTATATTATACTTTCTGACTTTATGATTTTGACTACTTAACTCACATAAGTGGACGCATACATTATTTATCTTTTTGTGACTGGCTTATTTCACTTAGCATAATGTCCTCAAGGTTCATCCATGCCGTAGCATACTGTAGAATTTCCTTCCTTTTAAAGTCTGAATAATATTCCGTTGTATGTATATACCACATTTTGGTAATCCATTCATTCACTGATGGACACTTAGGTTGCTTCCATGTTTTAGTTATTGTGATTAATGATACTATGAACCTGGGTATACAAATATCTCTCTGAGACATTGCTTTTGATTTTTTGGGGTATATACCCAGATGTGGAATTGCTGGATCATATGGTAGCTCTAGTTTTAATTTTTTGAGGAGCCTCCATACTGTTTTCCACAGTGGTCTCACCATTTTACATTTCCACCAACAGTGCACAAGGGTTCCAATTTCTCCACATCTTTGCCAACCCATGTTCTTTTCTGTTATTTTTATAGTAGCCATCCTAATGGGTGTGAGGTGGTATCTCATTGTAGTTTTAGTTTGCATCTCCCTAATATAATTAGAGATGTAGAACATCTTTTAGAGTGCTTATTGTCTATTTGTATATCTTCTTTGGAGAAATGTCTATTCAAGGACTTTGCCCATGTTTGAATCAGGTTTTTTTTTTTATTGTTAAGTTTTAGGAGTTCTCCATATATTCTGATATTAATCCCTTATCAGATATACGATTGCAAGTATTTTCTCCCACTCTGTGTGCTGCTTATACTCTGTGGATAGTGTCTTTTTGATGCACACATTTTTAAACTTTCCATGAAGTCCAATTTGTATATTTTTTCTTTTGTTGCAGGAGCCTTTGGTGTTACGTCCAAGAAATTGTAGCCATATCCAAATTCATGAAGCTTTTGTCCAATGTTTTCTTCTAAGACCTAGTTTTCAGTCTTACCTTTAGGATTACATTCATCCATTATGAGTTAATTTTTGTATACAGTTTTAGGTAAGAGTCCAACTTCATCTTTTGCAAGAGAATACCCAATTTTTCCAGGACTGTTTGTTGAAAAAACTGTCCTTTATCCATTGAATGGCCTTGGCACCCTTGTCAAACATCATTTGACTGTATATGCAAAGGTTTATTTGTGAGCTTCCTATTCTGTTCCATTGGTCTGTATATCTGTCTTTATGCCAATATCACATTGTTTTGATTACTGTAGCTCTGTAGTAGGTTTTGAAATCAGAAATTGTGAGCCTCTCGTTTGTTCTTCTTCAAGATTGTTTTGGCTATTCACTGTCCCTTGAGATTCCATATGAATATTAGAATGAATTTTATATTTTTGCAAAAACTGTCATTGGGTATTTGATAGGAATTGCACTGAATCTGTAGATTGCTTTGGGTAATATTGACATTTTAACAGTGTTAAGTCTTCTGGGGGGAAAGGCAAGATAGGGGTAGGGGATTAAGAGATACAGACTACTATGTATAAAATAAATAAGCTACAAGGATATATTGTACAGCACAGGGAATATAGCCAATATTTTATAATACCTGTAAATGGAGTGTATATAACTTTTAAAAATTGTGAAGCACTGTTGTACACCTGAAATTTATAATACTGTAAATCAACTATACCTCAATAAAACAAACAAACAATATTTAGTCTTCCAGTCCATGAACTTGGTAACTCTTTCCACATATTTATATCTTCTTTAATTTCTTTGAAAAGTGTTTTATAATTTTATTGTACAAGTCTTTCACCTCCTTGTTTAAGCTAATTCCTAAGTATTTTATTCTTTTTGACACTATTGTAAATGGAATTGTTTGTGTAATTTCCTTTTCAGGTTCTTCATTTTAGTATAAAAATGCAATTGATTTTTGTGTGTTGGATTTGTGTCCTGCTACTTTGCTGAATTCATTTATTAGTTCTAATAACTTTGTGGATCTTCAGGATTTTCTATGTATAAGGTCATATCATCTGCAAAGATAATTTTACTTCTTCCTTTCCAATTTGGATGCCTTCTTCTTGCCTAACTGCTCTGGCTACAACTTCCAGTACTAGATAGAATAGAAGTGGTAAAAGCGGGCATCATTCCCTTATTCTTGATCTTAAAGGAAAAGCTTTCTGTTTTCACCATTAATGTTTATTGTGGGTTGTTCATATATGTCTTTTATTATGTGAAAGTAGTTTCCGTCTCTTCCTACTTTGTTGAGTGGGTTTTTTTTTTTATGATGAAAGGACATTAACTTTTGTCAAATGATTTTTCTGCATCAGTTGAGATGATCACATGGGTTTTTTTCTCCTTCATTTTGTTGATGTGGTATATTACATAGATCTATTTTCATATTGTTAAATCATCCTTGCAATCCAGGAATAAATCCCACTTGGTCATGGTGTATCATCCTTTTAATACATTGCTGAATTCTGTTTGAATATTAGTGTTTTGTTGAGGATTTTTGCATCAATGTTCATAATGGATATTGGTCTGTAGTTTTCTTTTCTTGTAGTGTCTTCATTTCGACTTTGGTGTCAGGATTATGTTGGCCTTAGGAATGAGTTAAAAAATGTTCCCTCCTTTTCAATTTTTTGGAAAAGTTTGAAAAGGGTTGGTATTAGTTCTTCTTTAAATGTTTGGTAGAATTCACCAGTGAAGCCATCAGGAGCAGGGCTCTTCTTTGTTGCAAGGTGTTTTTTTTTATTTTTTATTTTTAATTATTGTTACTGATTCAATCTGCTTACTCGTTATAGGTCTATTCAGATTTTCTATTTTTTTTGTGATTTAGTCTTGTTAGGTTAGGTCTATTCAGATTTTCCGTTTCTTTGTAAACTTTGTGTTTCTAGAAACTGTCTATTTCACCTAGGGTTATCGAATTTGGGGGCATACGATTGTTCATAGTACTCTATTTTTTATTTCTAAATGTCCCCACTTTCATTTCTGATTTTAGTAATCTGGGTCTTCCCTATTTTGTTCCTAGTCCACCTAACTAAAGGTTTGTCAATTTTGTTGATCTTTTCAAAGAACCAACTTTTGGGTCACTGATTTTCTCTATTTTCTCTATTCTCTATTTCATTGATCTCCACTCTAATCTTTATTACTTCCTTCCTTGCGGCAGCTTTGCATTTAGTTTGTTCTTCTTGTCCTAGTACAACTTAAAGTTGTAAAGTTAGGCTGTTTATTTATATGAGATGTTTCTTGTTTTTAATGTAAGCATTTATAATTATAAATTTCCCCCTCAGTACCACTTTTGATGCAGCCCATAATCGTTAACATGGTGTGTTTACATTTTCATCTATCTCTTCTTAACTATTTTCTGATTTCCTTGTGATTTCATCTTTGATCCACTGGTTGTTTAAAAGGACGTTGTTTAGCCTCTGCAATTTTGTGAATTTTCCAGTTTATGTTATTGATTTCTAATTTCATCCCACTGTGGTCAGAGAAGATACATTGTGTGATATCTGTCTTTTAAAAAACCACTGAGATTTACTCTGTGGTCCTACATATGGTCTATCCAGGAAAATGTCCCATGTGCACTTAAGAAGAATATGTATGCTGTTGTTGTTGGCTGGACTGTTCTGTATAAGTCGATTAGATCTAGTTGGTTTATTGTGTTGTTGAAGCGCTCTATTTCCTCGTTTATCTTCTGTCTGGTTGTTCTATCCATTATTCTGAGTGGGGTATTGGAATCTACAACTATTATTGTAGAACTGTGTATTTTCCCCTTCAATTCTGTCAGTTTTTGTCTCATATATTTTGGTGGTCTGACATTAGGTGCATAAATGCTTATAATCATTATATCTTCTTGCTGTTTTGAAATATTTGTTAACATGTAATGTCCTTCTCTGTCTCTTATAACTGTTTTTGATTTAAAGCCTATTTTGTCTGAAATTAGTATAGCCACTGCCATTCTGTTTTGGTAATTATTTGCATGTAATATCTTTCTCCATCCTTTTACTTTTACAAGTTTGTGTCTTTGGATCTCAAAAGTGAGTCTCTTATACACTGCATATAGTTGGACCATGTGTTTTTATCAATTCTGCCAATCTCTGTCTTTTGATGGGAGAGTTCAATCCACTTACATTTAAAGTAATTACTGATAAGGAGGCACTTATTTCTGTGTTTGTGCTATAGAAACAAATTTTCTATAGACCTATAGCTTTTTGTTCCTCATTCCCTGCATTCCTCTCTTCTTTTGTGTTTAGTTGACTTTTAAGTAGTGAAATGTTTGAATTCCTTCTTGATTCCCTTTTGTATATATTCTATAACAATTTATTTTGTGGTTGCCATGGGGATTACATTTAATGTCCTAATCCTGTAACATTCTAATTTGAATTTATAGCAGTTTAACCTCAACAACATACAAACACTCTGCTCTTTTACACGCTGTCCCCACTGCTTTTGGCTTCTGATATCACAAAATTACATCTTTATATAATGCATGCCCCCAAACATAAACTAATAACTCTTTAAATGCATTAGTCTCCTAAATTACACACAGAACAAGATTTGGAGTTATAAACCAACAGTAATGCTAGCTATTACATTGATTTTTTAATTTAAATATATTGGTCTCTTAAATCATTTAGAAAACAAAAAATGCAGCTACAAACCATTGTTACAATAATACTAGCTATTATAATTGCCCATGTATTTGCCTTTACTGATATCTTTATTTCTCCGTACAGCTTAGGGTTACGGTCTAATGTTCTTCTTTGCAGCACACCCTTGAGCACTTCTTCCAGGGACAGTCTAGTGGTCACAAACTCCCTCAGCTTTTGTTCATCTGGGAATGTCTTGATTTCTCCCTCATTTTTTTAAAATTAATTAATTTATTTTTGGCATTGGCAGGCAGAATCTTAACCACTGCGCTACCAGGGAAGTCCCTCTCCCTCATGTTTGAAGGACAGTTTTGCTGGATACATGAATCTTGGTTGACAGTTTTTTTTTAAAAGCACTTTGAATGTATCTGCCTACTATCTTCTGGCCTCCAAAGTTTCTAATGAGAAATCTGCAGATAATCTCTTTGAGGATCACTTGTGTGTAATGATTTGCTTCTCACTTGCTGCTTTCAAGATATCTTCTTTTTCTTTTTCTTTTAAAAATGTAATGATAATGTGTCTTGTTGTAGGTCTCTTTGAATTCATCTTACTTGGAGTTCATTGAGCTTCTTGAATGATTACATGTATGTCTTTCTTTAGATTCAGGAAGTTTTCAGCCATTATTTCTTCAAATATTCTCTCTGTCTCTTTCTTTTCTCCTTCTGGGACTCCCACATGAGTATCTTGGTCCTTTTGATGATGTCCAGTAGGCTCTATGTGCTTTTCTTCAAACTTTTCTCTTTCTGTTCCTCAGCCTTGATCATTTCCATTGTCCTGTCTTCAAGTTCACTGATTCATTCTTCTGCCTGCCAAGTCTGCCTTTGAATCTTGCTAGTGAATTTTTCATTTCAGTTATTGTACTCTTCAGCTCCAGAATTTTGTTTTGGTTTATTTTTAGGTTTTCTATCTCTTTATTGATATTCCCATTTTGTTCACTCACCATTCTCCTGACTTTCTCCATATCTTCCTTTAGTTCTTTCAAGCATCTTTAGGATTGTTGTTTTAAAGCCTTTTTCTAATATATCTGCCATAGTCTTTTCAGGGACAGATTTTGTTGATAGATTTTTTTCCTTTGAATGGGCTATACTTTCCTGTTTGTTTGTATGCTTTCTGATGTTTTTGTTGAACACCTCTGAATGTAATAATGTGGTAACTCTGGAAATCAGATTTTTCCACCTTACCCAGGGTTTGCTATTGTTATTTTGTGTTTGTTTTTTGGTTTTGATTGTTGTTGGCTGTCTCTGTGCTGAGGATCAGCCTAAGGTGTAAACTTAAGGTCTTCTCTGGTCTTTTCTGAGCATTTTCCTGGGAATGCAAAATCACTTTCTAATTTTCCCCATATATGCAGTTGTTTCTTGGGGTTTTTGTTTTGTTTTGTTTTTTTAGTTATTTATTTTTATTTTTGGCTGTGTTGTGTCTTCATTGCTGTGTGTGGGCTTTCTGTAGTTGTGGCGAGTAGGGGCTACTCTTCATTGCCGGACTGGGGCATCTCATTGCAGTGGCTTCTCATTGCAGTGGCTTCTCTTGTTGTGTAGCAAAGGCTCTAGGAGCATGGGCTTCAGTAGCTGTGGCACGCAGGCTCAGTAGTTGTGGTTCGCAGGCTCTAGAGCACAGGCTCAGTAGTTGTGGCGCATGGGCTTAGTTGCTCCATGGCATGTGGGATCTTCCCAGACCAGGGATTGAACCCGTGTCCTCTGCATTGGAAGGCAGATTCTTAACCACTGCATCACTAGGGAAGCCCCTATGCAGTTGTTTTTGAATGTTCTAGTCTTTAATGTGTGGCTTACAAAAGAGGAATAAGCAAAAAATGATGGAGAGAAGGTGTTGGCCTTTTAATTCCCCTGTAAGTCTCTTCAGCTGGAGGGGGAGGGGCTTGCAACAATGTTTGGAGGTGTGACAACTGCTGCCCCCCTCTTTGTCTTCACTTCTGTGATCAGAAGCAGCAATCAGCAATTAGAGCATAGATACTTAATATTTGGAGGGCAGGGTTTTTTTGCCCACCCTCATTCCCACAAGCTATGTCAGACTGCTCTAAGATCATGTGCACAGCTGCCTGGCACTTGGCTGGGAGTGGGAGATGGGTAGCTGCTACTGTGTTAAGAGCTGAAACTGACCAAAATTAACTGCAATTTACCCTCTAATTCTTCCCCTGGAAGTTGCAAGCCTTCAACAGACTCTAGAGTTCCAGAATAATTACATCAGACAGATTCTGCCAACACAACTGTTGTCCTGGTGCTTCCTGCTGTGCCATCTTCCAGAATTCTCTTTAATGATTTAAAATAAATTTTTTTAAAGAATGAGTTATGAAGTAATTAGAGTCTTCAGACTTGAGATAAGGCAAATACATTCTATAGGATGATTATATAAAGCACAAATCAGGCAAAACTAACCCTACATCTATGCTTTTGGAAGTCTGGAGAGTGGTTACCCCTGGCAGAGGCAAGGTAGGAAGTGATTAGAAGGTGAACTTCTTAGGTGATGTTTTTGTTTGGTTTCTCCTGGATGCTGGTTAACATAGGTCAGTTCATGTTTGTGAAACTTTATCAAGCTATGCACTTACAATATGGGCACTTTTCCATATGTATATTATACTTCAATACAAGTATATATTTTTTAATCTTATAGGTTGAAGAGCTTTTTTTTAATCTTATAGGTTGAAGAGCTTACTTTAAGTCTTAAAAATAAAATATGTACTGAAGAGGAATTCACATACCTCAGGAAGAAATTTTTTAAAAACAATTACACAAGCCTTATTCACTGGAGAGACACACAAAGATAGAATTTGGGGGAAGGGCCAGAAGGTCTCTGAGCCTCAGTTTCCTCAAATGAAACAAAGGACCAATAATAACTATCTTATGAAGCTGTTGTAATAGGGCAACCTAGCTCACAGTTGGCCAGTAAGGTCGTTTCTTTTCCTCAGCCCACTCTCAAATTTTCTTTCCTGGTTTTCTATAGCAATGCCCTCTAATAGAACGTCTTGTGATGGAGCAGATGTTCTACTTCTGCACTGTTAAACATGCAGCCACTCACTGTATGGCTACTGAATACTTGAAATATGGCTAGTGTGAATGAGGAAGTGAACTTTTAATTTTGTTTAATTTTAAAGTGTGTGCCTAGTGGCTAGTGTATTGAGTAGCACAACTCAAGATCTTGAGACACTGAAGGGCTTTGGGCAATTACTGCTTGATCCCAACTTTGCTATGAACCTTGACCAACTGGCCATGAACTCCCATAGTGCCAACCTTCTAGAATTTAAGTTCCATGAAGACCAGGACTTTTGAATTCACTATTGTTTCCTATATTCACAATCCCTACAACAAGGCCAGCACATGGTAAATAGTCAATAAATATTTGTTTGAATGAATAAAATAAAATTGGATTAACCCAAACGTATTTGCATATTTTTGTGGGGTTATTTTTGGATAATGCTATTAATATACAATAGAACACATTCATTGTGAGAAGCACCAAACTAATGAAGGATAGATCCAAAATGAGAAATTAAGATGTCTAGAGTGTGGCCACCACACCTTAAAGATGAAGTCATGAGGGGCAGCTACAGCCCCACCCCACCCCCAAATCCCCAAAGAAAGAAAAACCAGCTTATAAGGACCATGATCAGGAAGACTACAAGTCCCAGTCTCCTAGGGACAGTCCCAATTCATACCTCTTGTCCCAACAAAACATACTGTTCACTCTCAGGTGTGCCCAGTTTAGAAACTAGACAGTTGCCCTCAACACAGCTCAGAATGGCAGGAACAGCAACGTGCTGAAATTGGAGTAATGTGCTCCCGGTAAAACTGTGTGGTAAATACCTTTTTAAAAGTGAATCCTATTTTGAATATATGAGGGAAGCTTAAAAGACCCTTAAATGGGTCTTCTTGTAAAAGGAAAAATAAAAACCTTATGCTTATTTATTTTTGAGGTCCATGATCCACAGCCCAGGGTGGTGCTGGGATCCAGAATCCCAATGGGCCAGAAGAAACAGATCTGCTTCCGAGTGGACACAAGCCCAACTTTACCTGCAATGGCCACAGCTGTTCGTCTCTCAGGTGCTTTTATTTCTGGGGCCACTTCTCCCAAATCTGAGTGTCTGAAACAATTTCAGAAGAAAATTATAATTAAATTAATGAAATACCACTTTCACCTATCAAGTTGGCTGCACATCAAAATCTCTTGAGGAGCCTTTAGAAACTACAAATCCTGCTTACACTCCAGATCCTCGAAACTAGAATCTCAAAGCCAGGCCTGGGCATCTCTGCTTTTCAAAGTGCCCACACTGGTCTAGAAAAACCAGCACTCTAAAAAACTGTGAGACAGAGCAAACAGCCATTCAGAAAAACATAAAACTATACATATCCTTTGACCAGTAATTCCACTTCTACCCTAAGGAAATAATTAAAATTTAGTTACAAATATGTTGATGACAACTTTATATATAATAGTGAAAAACTGGACGCTTTTTTTTTTTTTGCCGTGTTGGGTCTTCATTGCTGTGCACGGGCTTTCTCCAGTTGCAGCGAGCGGGGGCTACTCTTCGTTGCAGTGCGCGGGCTTCTCATTGCAGTGGCTTCTCTTGTTGCGGAGCATGGGCTCTAGGCGCGTGGGCTTCAATAGTTGTGGCACATGAGCTCAGTAGTTATGGCTTGCAGGCTCTAGAGCTCAGGCTCAGGAGTTGTGGCGCACGGGCTTAGCTGCTTCGTGGCAATGTGAGATCTTCCCGGACCAGGGCTTGAACCCGTGTCCCCTGCATTGGCAGGCAGGTTCTTAACCACTGCGCCACCAGGGAAGTCCCCTAGATGCCTTTTAAATCAGAGTACAATAATAGGAATTATGGTACAGTCTTATTCTACAATCATTAAAAAATATTCTATGGATCTCATTTTGTGGACAAAAAGATGTTGTATGATATGTTATGGAATGATGTTAATGATATGTTCATTAGTGGGGGGAAAGTCAGGTTATAGAAGAGTATGTACAGTGTGATTACTATTTAATAAAACTATGTCTATTTATCTATAGGTGTATAGAGGGAGATCTAGAAGGATGTTCATCAAAAGTTAATAGCGTGGGCAGAGGAAAAAAAAAAGGTATTATAATTTCTGGGCTTCCCTGGTGGCACAGTGGTTGAGAGTCCGCCTGCCGATGTGGGGAACACGGGTTCGTGCCCCGGTCCGGGAAGATCCCACATGCCGCGGAGCGGCTGGGCCCGGGAGCCGTGGCCGCTGAGCCTGCGCGTCCGGAGCCTGTGCTCCGCAACGGGAGAGGCCACGGCAGTGAGAGGCCCGCGTACCGCAAAACAAACAAAAAAAAACAACAACAAAATTAAGTCAGGATCATTTCTCCCTGCCCACACTATTTTCTTTCTTTTTTTTGCGGTACGAGGGCCTCTCACTGCCGTGGCCTCTCCCGTTGCGGAGCACAGGCTCCGGACGCGCAGGCTCAGCGGCCACGGCTCCCGGGCCCAGCCGCTCCGCGGCATGTGGGATCTTCCCGGACCGGGGCACGAACCCGTGTTCCCCACATCGGCAGGCGGACTCTCAACAACTGCGCCACCAGGGATGCCCCCTGAATTAATTTAAGTAGGCTAGATAAGTACAGTCTATTTAAGAATAAACTATTTTAGGTATATCATAGGAATGAGTAAATGTGTTGATTTCATCAGAAGTCAGGGTTCCATTGTTGAAGAAAGGGTGTACAAATAAGGAATGGAGTTAGTTAGAAAAAGAATTCACAGAGGTACACTGGAACTGGAGGTACTGGTGTGTACTCGTGATTTCTATATGCATGCTCGTTGTATACATGTGTATCCATTTGTGTAAACGTGCATACATTTCCTAGCCCTGTCCACTGAAAGGGCCACGAAGCAAAAACACTATAGTACTAGTGAGCATACCAAGCACCCTTTAATATCATTCCATACTAACAGATACCAGGTCTTCTTGGAGAAATTACAGATTCCAGGGCTGGAGCAGCAAAAGAACAAGATGAGCCTGAGCATCTTATTTCAGAAAACTAGGAAGTGCTCAAAAAAAGAAAATGCCGGGGCATGTCACAGGACACAGGAGCCAGCTTGAAGGGGCTCCCACTACCAAGTGTGAGTCAATTTGGGCATGAATATAATTAAATACAGTAATCAATTTAACACCATTGAAAAACAGGTATTAATGAGCCCGTATACATAACAAATAGATAAACAAACGGGGGGGGGGCGGAATGAGGGCTCTTGTTTATAAGAGAATGCTAATGTGAAGGGTGCTACAGCTGGCACAGCATCACTTTCAGAATCATCCTAATCAAGAATGGTTCAAGCTAGCAACACCAATGAATGCCAATTCTTGCAGGAAAATGTTGACAAGGAGCAAGATACTTGCCCAGGCTCAAAATGTTTCCTCACAGATTGCTTATTAGGTGCTAGGAGAAAAATAAAACCTAGCAGTTATACTTGGCTGGGTAATCAAAGCCAGTGACCATGGGGACAGATGGCTATGTGTGCCCCCAGCTGTGGTACCCTGAGGAAGGACACATCATCACCTATACAGCATTCTGGCTGAGAATGTAGAACCCTGATCTCATCATAAGGACAAACCCAAAATGAAATGTTATGCTAGAGGGGGAGAACAATATTATCTCAAAGTATGAATGTCACAAAAGAAAAAAGATCGAGGAAATGTTCCAGATTAAGGGTGCTAAAGAGACAAGAAAAAATGCAATACCTAACCCTAGACTAGATCCTGGACTAGAAGGAGACATTTTGGGGTCTACTGACTAAATTGAAATATAGGTGCTGTCAATGTCACGTTTACTGATGTTGATAACTGTACTGTGGTTATGTGAGAGAATATCTCTGTTCTTAGGAAATAAGACACTGAAGGATTTAGGGATAAAGGGTGATGATATATGCAAGTTACTCTCTAATGGTTAAGAACAAAATTATATATGTGTGTATTTATGTGTGTGTGTGTATACACATGCATAGGCATAGAGAGAGACAGCAAGAGAGAAAGAATGATAAATGAGAATGGTAAATGAGCTAAAATGTTAAGAATAGGAGATTCTGTATAAGGGGCCTTTTTAATTTTGTAATTTATCTCTAAGTAGAAATTATGTCCAAATAAAATGTTTTAAAATTAATAGTGGTTAGTTATTTCTGGGTAGTATGATATCCGTTTATTTTGTCTTATTTGAATTTTTTAAATAGAAGAGGCATGTATTGATTTAATAAAACTAAATGAGCCATTAAAGTAATGCTGTTAGTCTGGGTCAGGGCCAGAATCAGATATGTGTGTGCCCCAAGAAAACTTGGTAATCTGGCACCCCTTCAAACCAATGTTCTTCCAAGAGTGTACAGGTTTAAACTTTAGTTTGTGGCAGGTCCCCTCAGAGACAAGCAGTCCAGTTCCATTTAATTCATCAGCAAAAGAACTGTATTGTGTTAATCAAATCCACCCTCCTAGAGGAAAGAAGGATTTCAGGACGCTTGGTTGTTATTCCAGCATGTTCCCGGAAGGTCTCATCCTCAGCCCTCTCTGAAGGGAGCTCCAGTAACCTCAGTGGTCACTGTGTTCATGGCTGTTTTAGCCACTTTATCAGTGCAGAGTACTAGGCAACTCTCTGACTTAATTTGACCCTGATGCTGATAAAAATGGGACTTTTCATTGTCTTCTCTTCATTTTTCTGCAAAGAACATATATTGCTTTTGTAATAAGAAAAAAAGGTAACTTTAAAAAAAGAAAAAATGACTGGTTAAAAATAGTTTCCCAGTGGGGAAGAAGCAGGCCCGGCCTGGTGGTGGCATGGAGCCCTGTGCTGAGACCCAGGTAAGACAAGGGCAGAGGACAGGTAGTTACACCCAGGGCGTTGCCCGGCCTCTTCCCACTGCACACAGGCTCTCAGGACACACTCGCCAGAATTTCCCAGGAGAGGAGCTTAACTCCAACCCTATATTTTCCATGCAAGAAAGTAGAAAACAAGAGTGAAATTATCACAGGGACAACCCTGAGTTTGTGCTAATTTCTGAAAATATACATATAAATCTGTTCTTGATTCTTGCCAACAAAGTTCACACCTATTTGAGTCTCTGTGTTGTAAACTGGAAGCAGAGCCAAGTCTTGCAAGAGTGAACAGCAATAGAATGTCACCTTTGTGCAATGCTTTTTAATTTACAACTCTGCTTTCAATACCTGTATGGCCTGAATTGTGTCCCCTCAAATTCCTATGTTGAAACCCTTTTGCATATATGGCCTTTAAGGGAGTAATTAAGGTTGAATGAGGTCACAAAGGTAAGGCCCTGATCTGATGCGATTGGTGTCCTATGAGAGGAGGAGACCCCCAAGAGCTTGCTCTCTCTCTGCAGGTGCACAGAAAAAGGCCAGGTGAGGACACAGTGAGACAGTGGCCATCTACAAGCCAGGAAGAGACACCTCAGGAGAAACTGAATCTGCCTGCACTGTGATCTGGGACTCCCAACCTCCAGAACTGCAAGAAACAAATGTTAAGTTACCCAGTCTGTGGTCCTTTGTTATGGCAGCCTAAGCGGCCCAGCATCACCAAGCTAGGAAGCACAGGGCCAGAACCCGAACATGAATCTTCTGGTTCCCTTTTGGCTCATTATTTGTAAGGCTCAGATAGGTTTTAGGTAACTTATAATTATAGCTGGTAATTACAAACACCATAAAAAACAGCCCATCTGCCAACTCCAAGTCTTGCCAAGCCTGCTCTTGCCTCTACAGGCAGACAAGACCAAGGGAGTGAAAACAAGCAGTGCTTCCAATGGGCCCAGACGTGAGCAGAGCGGCCTTCTACAAAGCAGTTTTTGAAAACTGCGAATGTCTTTTTCCGATTCCAAAGATAAGACAAATATACAGAAAAGTACCAAGAAAATGCCTTTGCTCTTTTGAACAATTACTCAATATGTTAACCAATCCTCCCCCACCCCGCCTCCTACTTCTGACCTATTCATGTTGCTGTAGCTCATTGTGTTAATCGATATATAGGGCTACTTTCTCTGCGCCCCGTTTTACTTCCTCATTAAGGGCTATTTAGATTTTGGTCTTCTCCTGAGGCCCATGTTGGTCCTTTCAAGACCCCAGGGCATAGAGCCAAAAGTGGAACCCAGCACAGGCCCTGCCTGGGGGCCACCAGCACAGAGGTCCGGCCCAGGCATGGACTCCTGGTCTCCATGCTGCCCAGGCCTGTAGCCTCGGTGCCGTGGCATCACAGCTCGACTTCCCTTTTGGGGGCACCTCCCCACACAGACTTCTCTCCAGGGCAAGAAGCAATCTGAATGCCACCCTGAGGGCCAAGTGTGTGTAACAGTTGTTTCTCACAAAGTTAGGAAGCAGACATCCTGGTTTGTGCACAGGGCTCCCTTCAAGTCTGGCAGGCAGAGTCAAGAACCTGACAGCCCTAGGCCATCCGCCTCACTGGCTGTCAGTCCTAGGAGACAGGGCAAGGCACACTTTCTGTGTCCTTCATTCTCTTTTTCCATTGCACAATAGAATTACCTGAGGAGCTTTCCTATTAATACCTGGAGATTCTGATTCAGGAGACCCATCTCTGAAAGGGAGATGCCTGCTACCACCTCAGAGTTGGGCACTCCTTGGACAGTGCCCCTCAAGGCTAAGAATAAATTGTCCAAAACTTGCGAGCAGGGCTAATTCCTAGCAACAAACCTGGCTCCTTCGTTGGGTGGTGCCAATAAAACAAGACGGCATAGAAAATTTAATAAAAGGAGACTAAATATGGGGCAGTTGCTTACCATAATGTAATTGACAGTATATTATTAATAACTTTGGATAATAGTTTGACCCAATTTTTGCTGTTTGATGCTAATAGCTTTCAAGATCTTCCACTTCCTGAACTGCCCCACATCTGGGCCAGCAGACAAGAGAGCCTGAGGGCTCCTTTCTTTGGTGTTAGCTAGGGACCCTCACCCCATTACAACACCCCAAACAGAAAACAAAACAAAACCTGAGGCCAGTTGCTCTACCCAGAAAGCCTCACTAAATTAGTAATAAACTTTTTCAAACCCTCTTGGTGGGTTGAACTGTGTTTCCCCATAACATATGTTCAGGTCCTAACTCCCTACTATGAATGGGACCTTATCTGGAATAAGGTCTTTGCAGATCTAATTAGTTAAATTAAGATCATGTCATACAGGGGTAGGGTGAGCCCCTAATGCAATGAATGGTATTCTTATAAGAGGAAAATTTGGATACACAGGGAGAAAAGCATGTGACAATGGAAGTGGAGACTGGAATGATGCATCTACAATCCAAGGAACACTGAGGATTGCTGGCAGCCACCAAAGTGTAGGAGAGAGGCTTGGGATAGACTCTCCCTCAGAGCCCCCAAAAGGAACCAACTCTGCTGACACCTTAGTTTCACACACCTGGCATCCAGAACTGTGAAAAAAAGATTTCTGTTTTCTTTAAGACTCCCAGTTTGTGGTACTTTGTTATAGCATCCCTACCAAATGAAGACAATGTATATGTGGCTCTTGACAGCTGTATTAGTTTCTGCCTCTCCTGACATGGGTTCTCCCCAGTATGTGTCCACATATCACCCTTTTTGAAAATATTTTTATTTATTTTTTTGGCTGCATTGGGTCTTTGTTGTGGCACACGGGATCTTTGTTGCAGCATGCAGGATCTTTTTGTTGTGGCATGCAGGCTCTTTGTTGCAGCGCGTGAGCTTCTCTCTAGTTTTGGTGCATGGGCTTCAGAGTGTGTGGGCTCTGTAGTTTGCAGCACACAGGCTCTCTAGTTGAGGCACATGGGCTCAGTAGTTGTGGCACGCAGGCTTAGTTGCCCCGCGGGATGTGGGATCTTAGTTCCCTGACCAGGGATCGAGCCTGCGTCCCCTGAATTGGAAGGCAGATTCTTCACCACTGGACCACCAGGGAAGTCCCATGTTTATGTCTCTTCTCTGCCTCTTTTAAGGGCACCAGTCACTAGATTTGGGCCCACCCTAACCCAGTGCAAATGCAACCTCATATTAAGTAATCACATGTGCAAAGAACCTATTTCCAAAAAAGATCACATTCACAAGTACTAGGGGTTAGGACTTCAACATATGTTTTGGAGGGAACACAATTCATCCACAATATCGAAGCCAAAACTAGGGGCCATCCCACCTCTGCAAGGTGACCACACACTTTGAAAAGTTTAAAACTCACTGTGCAGCAGTGGGGACTGGCTGAGAAAACATACATGAAAAGTTTCCATCCAACAGCACATGAGGACAAATAGATGTCAGTTATTATAACGTAGGTAATAGACAAGCACCGTGAAGCCTGGCAGTTTAGTCCCTGAAATGTGCTGGCACATGCAGGGAGCGTGGCAGAGGGACCCACTGCAGCCCTGCTTTTATGCACCTAGAAGTTCCTGAAGGCAGGAGAGGCAGCACACTGGGAAAGGACACACCCCTCACATGTCAGGCAAAGGTGTCCTGCCTACTGCTGCTGCCCCTCCAGCAGGACCCTGGGGCAATAATCATTGCCACACCCCAACCTAAGAGTGTTGCAAGGAGAGAATCAGTGTAATGAGCAACAGGTCTTGGTCCCAGGTTCGTGCCATGTAGATTCACCATACAAGAGGAAACAGCTCTAAAATGCTGCCCCAGTCCTCCAGGAGTTTATACTAGGGTTAGGCTGGAGAGATAACTATGAACACTCATTACATGAACTCTACAAAATACAGGTATGTTAATCTTTAAAACAAAGCTGGCCACCCCTGTCCTGCACACCTAATCAGGTTGCTATAGGGACCCAGAGAGATTTACACATGTGAAGCAAGTTTATATAAGGCAGTGTTCTATTGGATTTATCCACACATTTATTTCCTGCTAGGAACTTCCCTAGGAGTTTGGGACATATCGGCGAAGGACATAAATGTCTCTGCTCTTAGCTTACGTTCAGTGAGGTGGGGGGAGAACTGACAAGAAACAATTTTTGAAAGTTTTAAATAGAAGATACACTGGGAGGTGTTAAGTGCTCTGGAAGAAAGAAAGAAAGTGTAGACTAGGATCCGGGTACCGGGCATGTGGTGAATGGGGGCACAGACTGCTGTAATTAGGTCAGGGTGGCCCTCCCAGAGAAGGGGACATGCAAGGGCAGGCTTGGTAGGACAGGAGGGCGTAAGCCACGCGGCCGCCTGGGGAAAGCGTCCCAGGTGCCACGCAGGCCTGGAGGGGCTCAGGGATCGGGGGGGAGGCCAGTGCAGCTGTTATGGAGTGAGCGGGACGCAGGCAGTAGAAGAGGCCGGGTAAGACCGAACTTTCTGGGCCATAGCAAAGACTCTGGCTTTTATTCTGGAGGATGGGCTGCGTGCAAGTCACATGCCTGTTTGATGTTGAGAACAGATTAGAGATGACAAAGATCAGACCTGGGTGGCGGCACCAGAGGCGACAACACAGGGCTGGGCTCTGAAAGTCTCTGTGAAGGACTGGACAGAGTGTGTGAGAAAGACAGTCCAGGAAACCTCCAAACGCTCAGGTTCAGTAGAGCTGCCACTGTCTCGAACAGGAAGTCTGAGGATGCACATGACAGGACCCTGAGCAAGCTAGTGCTCGTGTTGTGGCCCAAGACCCATGGACGACCTCCGTGGAGATGCTGAGCAGCAAAGGGGCCACAAAGGGCTGGGGCCGCTTAGGGAAGGCAGCGCTCCACAATGTATCCAAAAGACCACTGTTGGCTCCCTTCCTACAGACACACAGTCTGCCCACAACAAAGGCAGAAGCACCTTGCTATATTTATCCATGATAACAGAAAGAAATGGTGATGTGGAAAAACTAAGAGATCAACTGGAAAACTGCTGTGAGCAATGAGAGAATTCAGTAAGCTGGGGACATACAAAACATTTTTTTAAAAAACCCAATTGCCTTCTTATATACAAACAAGTTTAGCGATGTGAAAGGAAGACTCCCATTTAGAGTAACAACAAGAAAAACTTTAAGAATACACATATAAATGTGCAACGTCTATATGAAAAGAATTTCTAAATACTAAAGAATATAAAAGACTTGGACAAATGAAAAGCCATATCCTTTGGGGAAAGAAAGTTTCACTATAATTTTAAAGTCGATTCTCCCTAAATTAACCAATAAGTGAATTTAGGTTTGAAAACAGAGGAGCTGATTCTATTCAGAAATATTTGTGCAATAATAATCAGGAAAATTCTGAAAAAGAACAGGAATGAAGGCGGACAAAACCTGCAAGACAGTAAAACATAGTACAAGCCACAGTAAGTTAAGGCTGTAGCACTGGTTCATAAATAGGCAGAGTTCAGTAAAAGAAGAGCCCAGAAACAGGCCCAAATACAGGTGGGAATTTTGTCCCTGATCCAGGCAGCTCTAAGTATCTGGTGATTATTCAATTACAACAACATGGAAAAAATAAAGGTAAATCCCTACTACTCCTTTCACCAAAATGAAAACTACCTGGATCTAAGAAGTAAATTAGAAAATGAAAACAAAAATGCACTGAAAGAAATATTAAAGACTTAAAACAAAGATCTCAGAGCAGGGAAGCCTTCATACAGTCAAAAGGTAAATAACAAAGGAAAAGCATTTGTAACACAAACAATGAAAGTTAGTTTTCTCAATGTACAAAGATCTACAAATCCATGAGAAGGAACCAAGAATCTAAACAGAAACAAAGTAACAAAAGACATCTCCAAAAGGCATTCTGGGTTTTAAACAGAACAAGGAGGAGGACACCAATCCACACTGTGCCCTGCCTCCCGGGAGGATGCTTCTCTAAGGAGGATGCCAGTTTCTTGGACAGGAACAGGGGGCAAGGTGACTGAGATTTCATTTATGTTCCTTTTATACCTTTTGAACTTTTTACCATATGCATATATTACTTGTTTTTAAAAGTAAGACAACTAACAATTTTATAAAAAGTTACAACGCGGAGAATCTAGGACAGAACCACCACTTCTGAACTACATGCAGGTGGTCTCGCTCAGAATATATAGCCTCCCGGAGGGAATTCTTCTTTAAAAGAAAGACCGCGTCTAAGTTATTCCATATTCAGCCATATTTCGTAAAAGCATAATTGAAAGTACAACCACTCTGCTAATACAGACAAACCAAGTGAATACAACAAACCAAGTGAATACATTCTTACTTCAGTTTCATCCCGATCGTGCCAGAGAGACAGTGCATGTGCTTGGTGATCAGAACAAAGTACTGAGTCCAACATTTTTGTTGTGCCTCAGTAACCAAATTTAAGCCGACTATCCATAATGGGGTCATTTTGCATCAAGTTCTAACTTAAACTGCTTGCGTGGGCCTCAATTTCCTCATCCATACAATACGGATAATAACAGTACTTACTATAGCATTGTCGCGAAGTTTCAGTAACATATTATAAGCAAAAGCACTTAGAACAGGGCCTAACAATACCCTCTTTGGAAGTAGGCAGGATCTAAATTTAAAAGAACATTCCCTTGGACTGGAAGCCCCTGCCAGGGGCTCCTGGCTGTGGATAAGAAGAGGCTCTCCTTGAGCTGGGGGCCAGGTTCGCCACACGGCACTCCGTCTGATGAAGCAGGGGCACATCTGCCACCTACAAGGAGGTAAGTGGGTTTTGGTGAGCTGCTCTGCAGAGCCAGGGATGGTTCAGCTACAACACCCCTCCCAGTTCTCTCGTTTTCTCCAGTGGGGACACACTGGGGTGGCTGCTGGCTCACTGGGCAACCCCAGATCTACTGGGGAAGAGCAGAGTCTGCATCCCGCTGGCAAAGCCATGTGTGTTCTCTGGAAGCCACAGCAGCTCCTGAGCAGAGGCCAAGGGCTCCCGGCTGGACCTCACCCAGGAGCAGTTACATACCTTGCCCGACTTGCTCAGTGTCTCCTCCCCACTGTGTGATCTGTGGGCCTCTTCCTCCCCACCCCTGGCCTGGCTAGAGGACCCATCCTCCACCCACTGTGAAGAGCTTGGAGCTCTTATGGCCCATTTGGACCAGGCTAGGCTTCAGCGGGAAAGCTGAGCCCTTCCCAGAAGGGGAAGCCCAGGATCCTTTCCTTCCCCACAAAATGTTGGTGTTCGGAGAGAATCTTCCTGGACAGGGAAGACGAAAGGTTGAAGTTAAGTCTGGGGTACTTTTAAATGTCCAGTGGATGTTAATGGGAGTGCTTTCAGTTCCAAGGGAGACGAATCCTGAGGGAGTGGCCAGGAAGGCAGGTGAGGTGCTTGGTGGGGCTCCTTGCCTCCCATACATTGACTCCAGGACAGGTCTCATTACATCACTCCTGGCCCAGTGCGGAGACTACTTAAGTGCTACAATGACCACATTTTCTGAAACAAAAACCTGAAGGTAAGAGTTTACTTAAGGATATGGATGGTTAGAATTCGATGTTCGCAACCGGATCAAAGAAATGAGGACTGACTATTTCTGAAGGAATATAGGAGTCAGGGAGGAAGTTTCTAATCTTTGAACATGGGGTGAATAAAGATGCCATTAGCTTCCTATTTCTTGACTCAATAATTCCACCAGACAGACAAAACTTTTAAAGTCCGATGTCATCACAAGTTGGGAGGTGGAGAGAGCCCTTAAAATGTGGTGGTGGAAGGGGAAGGTGGTACAATCATTAATAAGCATACTTTAGTAGTATCAGCTAAAAAAATGGGCTGGCCCTCTGACCACAATTCTTTGTATTTACTTCAGAAAACCACTTGTGCGTGTCCAGAGGGAGACACCAATTGTGCAGCATTATCTTACAAAGAAAACTGAAAACATTCTTAACTAAATAACATAACCATGACCCAGAATATTATATAAATGTCAAGTTTTAGGTAGATCTGTTCTTTGTTCTCACATGAAAAGCATTTCAAAGCATATTGCTGGGTGAATAAAGCAAGCTGCAGAACAGTATGAGTCCATTTATGTAAAAAAGGAGCAAATAAGTGTTTAAGGTGGCAAATTTTACGTTATGTGTAAAATAATAAATTTAAAAATTGGGGGGAAAAACAGAGCAAAGAATAAATATAACATGTAAATGCAATAGAAAATGTCTGTCGGGATACCTGCCTAACTAAGATAGGCAGGGAGGTTGGGGGGTAGCGGGGGGGACTCTAGTTGTATCTGTAAGGATGTCTCTCTGATAAAAATAATGGTCTAATTTAAAAGACACCAAAATGTTTAAAGTAGTGGTCTACAGAAAGTCAGACTACACTTGATTTTTATTATCTGTTTTATACTTTTTTTGTTTTTCAAATTATCTACCATTAACAATCTGAAATATATATATATTTTGCACAGTTAACTAGGTTTGCTATCCCTCTAGGTGGGTATGGATGGATGACTGTAAACTTGCTATGGCTAGGAGGCCCTTTGAGACAGGCTGCAGATGATGAAGACTATAGACCTTGGTCCCCGGAAAATGCACACGGACCCCAATGCTGCATACGGCCTCAGGGAATGCAGGACCCTGGAAGCCCACCCAATCGTGTACCTCAGGTTAAGAACCTCTGATTTGGACATTTAAAGCTGCAGAAATGGATGCAATCATGCAGAGAACGTGTGCTAGGTAGGAATTAGCAGAGATGGGCTACGGAACCCAAGGAAACCCCAACAATGAAGAAGCAGGCAGAGTAAAGAAGAGATGGGGGCCATAAGGAATGGAGGCCCGCAGAAGAGGGTAGACGGTAGCAGGCTGATGAGCTCCATCTCCCCTGTCCTCTCCGCCTCTTCCATACTGCTGTCACATGGATTCCCCAAGAGCCTGATGACAAATATCCTTCAGTGAACAGTGGGCAGTAAGCCCACAAAAGGCCAGGTCCTGTAGTCTGGCCCTGCCTGCATCTCTGGCCTTGTCTCTCCTTAATTCCAAACACACTGGGCTGTGAGTCATCTCAAATATATCTTTTCCTTTGATGCCTTCATTCTTGTCCTTTTCTTTTCCATAAGGCCTAGCACATTGGTAAGCTCCTCAAAAACTGTCAGAATTTCTTCTTTCCTTCCCGACTCTCTTACGGAAATTGTCACTTAGAAAAGAACACCAGATTTGGAGGCTCCTCCGTGAACAGCCCAGCAGAAATCACGGCTCCCCTCCCATCCCTGCCCTGAATCTCTGGACTTGTTCCTGCAGCACCTAGTCTTCTAGGCTGAATGTCTGCTGACTTGGAGAGGCCAAAGAAGCTTAGGAAACCAAGTCTCCCTGGCTAGACTCTGGTCTACCAGCAAAGCCTACAGACATATGGAGACGTAGACTGTCCCCAAATTTGTATATACCATAATAAGTATACAGTTTGTTCCATGAAACAACATAAAGTATACTAAAAACGCTGTGACCTCAGCTTTGCAATGGGTAGCCCTCAGAAATAAGTACCAACTGCAGACTCATGAGATCCCTCAAAAATAGTCGGGACTGCAAATATCAAATCTGCACTTACATGACCTTCCACAGAGACACGGTTTAGGGACTACTGGCCCACAGAAGGGCACACCAGCCGAGCATTAAGTCCGCCTCTGACTTAATGTAGTGGGCTGGGATGCCCAATGCACCATCACTTTTTAAAGGCTTCACGGCAGCCCCACACAGGCTCAGCCACCCACTACTGCCTCCGGTGCGCCCTGCCTCACCCTTCCCTGACACGAAGGCCAGGAACCCAGTGGGACCTTGAACCTCTGGGTGACAGCCTGGCCTTCTGAGGGATGAGCTCTTTATTCTAATTACAAGCTCAAAGTACTGGGTACTTCTGACTGCTCCTCCCCAAACCTAGAAAGACAGCAGGTAGACGGGAAATGCCCATGACTTGGCTGGAGTCAAAACCCAGCTTGCTCCATCAAGGCCCACTGCACTGAGCCAGTTCACTCCAGTGAACTTCCCTCACCTGTAAGGGGCCTGATATCCATCTTCTCTGCCTCTCAGCCCACCATTCACCCGACCCCACCCCATGCGCCAGTAAAAGCCCTCTGTGATGTGCAAGGATGCACAGCGAATTGCTACCATAACCACTAGGTCTGAGACACACTGAATGGTGGACAGCAGTCAAATGAAGCCTGTTACCAACTAAAGCAATGACCTTCAGACTAATTTTCCTCCTCTGTGAAGCGTAGCTGTTGCATTAACTCTTGTCATTCCCAGCTTTCACGACTAAATTACCAAAACAAAAAGTAATCATAATGAATTGCTGAGGTTTTATTTTGCAAAAGAATTTTTTTAAAAAATTACAAACTCAGTGGGTCACCATCATTTCCTGAAAGAAAGAACATTTTCACACCAAGGCAGTGGAATGGAGGTGATGTCAGAAAAGGGGCAGCCACTGTACCCGGGCCCGCGGCCCAGCCCAAGCTGGAGGCCTGGACCAGGCCGAGGCAGGGTCTGCCCCGGCCCCTGCTCCGGACGTTCGGGGACATCCAGGCTGCATCCCGACGGCGGTGAGAACCCAGCATCAACTCCAACGCGAGCAAGCGGAAAAAACAGATGCGGAAGGCAGGGCGGCAGACGCCGGGCGAGCACCAGACGCCGCGGCTCCAGGCCGGGGGCGCCGCTGGGAGGTGGGGGGCTGCCGCTCCCGCACGCCCTTCCGCTCCGCCCGCCCCCCACCAACGGCCTCCGCGCCCCGGGCCCCGGAGCCCGCCCCCGGAGCCGAGGTCCTCAGCCCGCGCCCCCAGCCCGCCCCCGCCCGGGCCGCCTCTGCCCGAGGTCGGCGGGAGAGGGCCGCGGGGCCTGGCGGGCGGGCGAGCGGGCGGGGGTCCGGGGCCGCAGGCCGGGGAAGGCTGCCAGTGGCGGCCCGCAGCCCCCACCCCGCAACCCGCCCCCCGCCCCGGCGCGGCCGCGAGCGCCGCACTCACCCGGGCGACGCCATGAGCGCGGCGAGGTCTCGGCGCTGCCGCCGCCTCCGCTTCCTCCGAGCTGAGCGACTCCGCCGGGGAGGGGCCTCGCACCGGCCGCCGGCCGCCCGCCCGGGCAGCTCCAGGCGGCGGGGGCGCGGGGAGGGCCCCGGGTCAGCCGGAGACGGGTGTGAGTGGGCCCGGAGCCGGAGGAGAGTGAGGCCGGGTATCGGCTCCGAGCGTGCGGGGCGGTGGAGACTCGGGGAGGGGGCCTGGGGTCGGCCTGTAGCGGCCTGGGGGCGGCGGGGGCGCGGGCGGCACGGGGCTGGCACCGGGGACGGGAGCGGTCCGCGACCCACAGCCCGGACCCGCCCACCTGCCCAGGTGCCCAGGTGCCCGCAGGCCAGGACTCGCCGGGAGGCGCCTTCGGTGCCGCACCAGCCGAGAAACTGCCCCGGGGCCACGAAGCAGCTGCAGGACCCAGGTGAAGTCACCACCTCCCTGCGATATGAGTTTGATTTCCTTAAGAAAAGCCTTTTCTTTAGCTCTGGAGGACGAGGTGTTATTTAGTAAGCAAAACGATAACTTTGCTATATCTTACTTGGTGTGCTGCCTTGCCCGCGTTGCTGGCCTCTCAGAGCCGGTTACACATTGTAAAAGGTGTGTCAAATCACACTGTGAAGCCCTAAGCACTGTGGAGGCACTTTTTATTATCCTTTACATTATATTATTTACCAATAATAATGAGTCTGTAATTCCTGCGGTGGGTTTCACAGCATCAGCGATGGGTACTTGAGCCTCAGTTCCTGTCTCGGCAAAATGAGTTTTCAGAGATAAGTGAGCTCTTGTAAGTAAAAACACTTAAAAAGCTCTGGATAATGAAAACCACTGTTGATCACATTTCTGTGTTATATTAAATATTATTAATAATCATCTCTATTATTTTTACTACTAATAAGAACAAGAGACAGTAAAGCTGTGACTGAAAGCCTTGGCTTTGGAGCCAGACTACCTGGGTTGAAATCTGAACTCTTACCAATTACCAGCTCTGGAAGCTCAGGCAAGATAGAAGCTTCCCAGGGCTGTAGTTTCCTCAGTTGAAAAATGAGGATAATAGGTCCCTTCCTCTTTCTGAGGATTGAATGAGTTAATATTTGTAGAGTGATTAATACATTGCCTAGTAAATGGCCTCTTAACCTCCCGCTAATCCATCACATCCTTCTTTCCTTCAGTAAAATGGAATCTCAGAATTGCTGCCTTGAGTTCAGAAGATAAGGCTCTGTAAATGTGAACTGATAAGTAAAGCCACGGGGGTTTGTGAGACCCAAAGTAGGTATAAATCTAAGAGGACCAGGGTTAAGGAAGAGTTTGGGGAGTGGGCAACTGCTAAATGGCCTGATTCAAGGCAGTAATGACTGCCATTGGAGTGGGGGAGGTCAGATACTTTTTAAAAATAAGCTGTTGGTTTTGAAACATGTTTTGAAATAATGAATAGTGTTAATTCAATGAAATTATTCTTCCTCAATATGAGTTTTACTAGGTATGTAGCATTTCACTGCATGGTGGACCATCATATGTTTTAACCAACCCCTACTATTAGACAAAATTTTGCTGCCAGTGTTTCATTATTATAAAGAATGTGGACAGTAAATATTCTTATAGCCAAAACTCCCCATATACATCCATGAGTATTTCTTTAAGCTAAGTTCCCAGGAGTCAGATGATACTAGTATTTTAAGTCTTTTCAGATACATATATAATCTCTGTATGTGTTTGTGTACTTATACACACATACACAAACACATATATACTAATATACATATATACATATACTTACATATATACATACATGTATACGTATACACACACGTATATATACACACACATAGAGACTGCTGTCCCAGCACGGTCACCAACACTGATGATAGTGCCAGTTTGCCAGAAGTCTCAATAAATTTCACAGTTTCTTTATCACTGCAAATTGGATAGGTTAAAAAACAGTATTTTGGCAAAGTGGCAGACTAGGAAGTTCCAAGCTCACCTTTTCCCACTGAAACATGAAGAAAACAACCAGAAGCTGTCTGAACTAATTTTGTAGTGTCTCTACAAAAGTTAAAGGTGTACAGCAACCAAGCAAACATTCAAGCAAGAAAAAGCCATCCTAAAAATGACAGCAAAGTTTTGTGGCATTTTCACTTGCCATCGCCCCACTCCGTCCCCAGTGTGGCAGTGGTCTTGTTCTTGAGAAGGTAGCATCCTGTTTCCCAGTCCCCACATTCCTGTCACCTTGAACCGAAGGGAGCAGAGCAGACCTTATTTGTATACTACCTGACCTGTAAGAAATGGTAAAGGTAGTCCTTCAGTTTGAAAGGAAAGGATGCTAGACAGTAACTCACAGCAGTATGAAGATGGAAAGATCTGACAAAGAAATACATGGGCAATATAAAAGGCAACATTACTTTAATTTTGGTAGCAACTCCACTTTTTTATTTCCAACAGGACCTAAAGGACAAATGCA
Source organism: Lipotes vexillifer (assembly GCF_000442215.2). Classification (NCBI taxonomy): domain Eukaryota; kingdom Metazoa; phylum Chordata; class Mammalia; order Artiodactyla; family Lipotidae; genus Lipotes; species Lipotes vexillifer. Next base: position 1,337,621 of record NW_006790410.1, on the reverse strand, counting down.
TTAAAATACTTATAAATCTATATTATTGGACACACAATGTATAAAGGTATAATTTGTGATATTAATAACATGAAGGGGAAACAGAAATGTATAGGAGTAGTAGAGTAAAACATGTCATTACAAAAAAAAATCAGCTGAACACAAAAGAAGGCAGTAATAGAGACAAATACTGTTAAGACTTTTTTATTAAGTAGCAAAGTGACAGTAGTAAGTTCCTCCTTAAGTGTAGTTACTTTAAATGTAAATAGATTAAACTGTCAGATCAAAAGGCAGAGATAGGCAGAATGGAATAGAAAAATGATCCAAATATATACAGTCTATAAGAGACTCACTTTAGCTCTAAAGACAGGAGATTGAAAGTGAAAGGATGGAAACATATTCCCTGTAAATATTAACCAAAAGAAAGCTGGGTAGGCTATACTAATTCAGACAAAATAGACTTCAGTTAAAAAATTTACAAGAGATAAAGAAAGATATTATATATTAAACAAAAGTTAATCCAACAAGACAATTATAAACATGTATGTACCAAAAAGAGCCCCCAAATATAATGAAGAAAACATTCACAGAATTGAAGGGAAAAATCATTCCACAAAAATAGTTGAATACTTCAATAATCATTTTCAATAGCAGATAGGAGAACCAGACAAAAGATCAATAAGAAAATAGAGAACCTAAACAATACTGCAAGTCAATTGTACCTAACAGATGTCAACTGAAAAATAATGCACACCCTAAAAGCTGACAATTATGTTTTATTAGGACTTTCTGAGGACTTAAGCCCAGAAGACAGCCTCTCAGATAGCTCTGAGGGCTGCTCTGAAAGGGTAAGGGAGGAACCAGGATTCATAGAAGTTTTGCAACAAAAACCAGGTAGTTGGAACATCAAAAGATTACTGTTAATTAAAGAAAATCCAGACATCTCAAGTTAATGAATTTAGCACTTTTCTATGTATGGCAAGATGCAAAACTACGGACTCATTGAAATCATTCCTTTGACATGCACCCTAACTATCTAAGGCCAGTATCCTGTTTTTAACGATCCTGAATTTCCTCGGGGTACACAGTCTGGGACGGCTGCAGGGGCTGATGGCTTGGTGGCTGCAACATACTTTGTTTACTGTTATGGCAGTCCACACAGACATATACAGACCACTCCACTCAATAACAGTAGAGTACACATTCTCCTCAAGTGCACATGGTACCTTGTTTGGAATAGACCATACGTTAGGCCAAAAAACAAGTCTTAATAAATTTTAAGAGACTTAAATCATCTTTAAAGATCTTTAAAGATACTACAAAGTTACTTTTCTGATCACAGTGGAATGAAACTAGATACCAAAAAAGAAGGAAAACCGGAAAATTCACAAATATGTGGAAATTAGCACTCTTAAAAATCCAGTGGATTAAAGAATAAATCATAAGGGAAATTACGATATACCTTGCTAAAAATAAAACCACAATATATCAAAGCTTATGTGATGCAGCAAAGTCAAGGCTAAGAGAGAATTTTATACCTGTAAACATCTATGTTAAAGACGAAGAAAGATCTCAAATTAATAACCTAACTCTATGTCTTAAGGAACAACAGCAGCAACAACAAAATGAAGGCAAACCAAACTCAAAGCTAGCAAAATGAAGGAAACATTAAAGTTTAGAGCAGAGAAAAAATAGACTAGAGGATAAACAATAGAGAAAAATCAATGAAGTAAAAAGTTGATTCTTTGAAAAGATCAGCAAAATTAACAAATCTTTTGCTCAACTCACTAAGAAAAAAGGAGGGAAGACTCAAATTACTAAAATCAGAAATAAATGTGAGGACATTACTCCTGATTTTACAGAAACAAAAATAATTTTAAGAGAACAGGTGTACACCAAGCAACTGGATAACCTAAATGAAAAAAAATAATTCCCTGGAAACACACTATCAACTATAACTCAATAATGAAGAAAGAAAAAATCTGAATGAATCTACAACAAGTAATGACACTGAGTTGGTAGTCAAGAAACCTCCCAACAAAGAAAACTGGACCAGGTGGCTTCACTGGTGTATTTCACCAAATATTTAAAGAAGAACTAACTCAAATACTTCTCTAACTCTTCCAAAATGTTAAAGAGCACCTCTGGTTTTATGAGGTCAATATAACCCTGATACTAAAGCCTGACAAAGAAACTATAAGAAAACTACAGATCAATATCCCTTATGAATATTGATACAAAAATCCTCAACAAAATACTAGCAAACAGAACACAGAAACATAGAAAAGGATTATACATCATAACCAAGTGGATTTATTCCTGGAATGCAAGGATGCTTCAACACATGAAAATCTATCAATGTAATATATCACATTAATATTATGAGGGAAAAACACCACATGATCATCTGAATTAATGCAGAAAAAAAAATTTGACAAAATTCGACAATCTTTCACAACATAATATACTAAAACTAGGAATAGAAGGAAACTTCTTCAGTATGGTAAAGGTCATATATGAAAAACCCAGAACAATGATGAAAGCCTAAAAGTTTTTCCCTAAAATCAGAAACAAACAACAACAACCAAAAAAAAGAATGCTCTCTTTTGGCACTTCTGTTCAGCATAGTGCTATAAGTCCTAGAAAGAGCAATTAAGCAATAAGAAGGGGAAAAAAGGCATCCAAATCAGAAAGGAAGAAGTAAAATTATCTCTGTTTGAAGATGACATGATTTTCTATGTAGAACATCCTAAAGACTCCACCCAAAACTGTTAGAACCAATATATGAATTCAGTAAATTTGCAGGATACGAAAGTCAACATAAAAATCAGTTGCAGGGCTTCCCTGGTGGCGCAGTGGATGAGAGTCTGCCTGCCAATGCAGGGGACACGGGTTCGTGTCCCGGTCCGGGAAGATCCCACATGCCGCAGAGCGGCTGTGCCTGTGAGCCATGGCCGCTGAGCCTGCGCGTCCGGAGCCTGTGCTCCGCAATGGGAGAGGCCACGGCAGTGAGAGGCCCACGTACCACAAAAAAAATAATAAATAAAAATTAGTTGCATTTCAATACACAAATAAAAACCTATCCAAAAAGGAAAGTAAAAAAAAAAAAATCTCGTCTATGATAGCATCAAAAAGAATAAAATACTTAGGAATAAGCTTAATCAAGGAGATGAAAGACTTGCACACTAAAAACTATAAAACACTGATGAAAGAAATTAAAGACACAAATAAATGGAAGGACATCCCATGTTCATGGATTGAAAGAATATTGTTAAAATATCCATACTACCCAAAGTGATCTATAGTTTCAATGTAATCCCTATCAAAATCCCAATGGCATTCTTTACAGAAATAGAAAAAATAATCCTAGAATTCACTTGGAACCATAAAAGACCCTGCATGTCCAAAGCAATTTTACACAAGAAGAACAAAGCGGGAGGCATTACACTTCCTGATGTGAAAATATATTGCAAAGCTATGGTACTGGCAATAAAACAATGGAACATAGTAGAGAGCTCAGAAATAAGTCCACACATCTACAGTGTATCAAGAATACTGGGAATTCCCTGTCAGTCCAGTGGTCAGGACTCTGTGCTCTCATTGCCGAGGGTCAAGGTTCAATCCCTGGTTGGAGAACTAAGATCCCACAAGCCAGGTGGTGCAGCCAAAAAATAAATAAATAAATAATACAAAATTGGGAAAGGATAGTTTCTTCAATAAACAGTGATGGGAAAACTGGATATACACATGCAAAAGAATGAAGTTAGATCATTGTCTCACACCATATAGAAAAATCAACTCAAAATGCATTGAAGACATAAACATGAAACCTTTATACATAAAACTCTTAGAATAAAACATGAAAAAAGCAAAATATTGGACTTTGCTATGATTTATTGGATATGACACCAAGAGCTCAGGCAACAAAAGCAAAAATAGACAAGCAGAATTATATCAAACTATAAAGCTACTGCACAGCAAAAGAAAGAAATAACAAAATGTAAAGGGAAACTATGGAATGGAAGAAATATTTGCAAAAGACATATCTGATAAGAGGTTAATACCCAAAATATAGAAGGAACTGTTAAAAATTGGGCAAAGAACCTGAATAGATGTTTCCCAGAAGACAAACAAATGTCTTCCGTTATACAAACAGGCATATGAGAAGGTGTTCATCAGGGAAATGCAAATAAATTAAAAACTGAGATATCACTTCACACCTGTTAGAATGGCTATTACCAAAAAAAATTAAAAATAAAAGATAACAAGGATGGTGAGGATGTTGGTGAGGATGTTGAGAAATGGGATGCCTTGTACACTGTGGCTGGGTATGTAAATTTTTGCAGCCACTATGGAAAACCTATGGAGTTTCTTCAAAAAGCTAAACATAGAAATACCTTATGATCCAGTAATCCCACTTCTGGGTATATATCCAAAAGTATTGAAGTCAGAGTCTCAAAGACATATCTGAACTCCCATATTCATTACAACATTATTCACAATAATCAGGATATGGACACAGCCTAAATGACTGTCAATAGATGAATGGGCAAAGAAAATGTGGTATATAAATACAGAATATTAGCCTTTAAAAAGCAGCAAATCCTGCCATTTGGAACAACCTGGATGTAACTGGAGGACATTATGCTAAGTGAAATGACCAGACACAGAAAGACAAATCCTGGGACTTCCCTGGTGGTCCAGTGGTTAAGAACCCACCTTCCAACACAGGGGAAGCAGGTTTGATCCCTGGTCAGGGAACTAAGATCCCACATGCCACGGGTGCAACTAGGCCCGCGCACTGCAACTACTGAGCCTGTGTACTCTGGACTCTGTGTGCCACAGCTACTGAGCCCACGCTCTCTAAAGCCCGCATACCACAACTAGAGAGAAGCCCATGTGCCAAGACGAAAGATCCAGCATGCCACAACAAAGATCCCACGTGCCACAACTAAAACACGACGCAGCCAAAAAAAAAAAACAAATAAAAAGACAAATATTACATTATCCTACTTTTATAAGGAATTTAAAATAATCAAACTCAGAACCAGAGCATAGAATATTGGTTACCAGGGGCTGATAAGAGGGAAAAATAAAGAGGTGTTGGTTGGTGAAAAGGCACAAAGTTTCAGTTACACAAAATGAGTAGGTTCTGGAGATCTGCTACACAACTTAAGGCCTAAGTTAACAATAATATATGGTATACTTAATCTGCAAAGAAAGTAGATCTTACGTTAAGTGCTCTTACCACAGAAGAAAAAAATATGTATGACAGGGCTTCCCTGGTGGCGCAGTGGTTGAGAGTCCGCCTGCTGATGCAGGGGACACGGGTTCATGCCCCGGTCTGGGAAGATCCCACATGCCGCGGACCAGCTGGGCCCATGAGCCATGGCCGCTGAGCCTGCGCATCCAGAGCCTGTGCTCTGCAATGGGAGAGGCCACAGCAGTGAGAGGCCTGCGTACCACAAAAAAAAAAAAGTATGATAAATATATAAGTAAACAAATAAATAAATAATAAAATTAATAAATGAATGGAGTGAGAGGAAACTTTAGGAGGTGATGCATAACTTTATGGCCTTGATTGTGGTGATGATTTCACAGGTGTATACTTATCTCCAAGCTGATCAAGTTGTATACATCAGACATATACGGCATTTTTAAGTCAATCATAATCAAGAGGTTAAGAAAAGGTCAGCTGCATTTCCATATACTAACAATGAGTAATAACTAAAAAGAAATTGAGAAACCAATTCTGTTTATATTAGCATCAAAAAGAAAAAGTATTTAGAAACAAATTTATCCAAAAAGGCAAAACATGTGAACACCGAAAACAGCAAAACAATATTGAAAAACATTAAAGAAAATATAAATGGAAAGACATCCCATTTTCACATTGGAAATCTTAATATTAAGATGTCAGTACTAACAAAGCAATCTACAGATTCAATGAAATCCCTATGAAAATTCCAAGCATTTTCTACAGTAATAGAATAATCCATCCTAAACTTCATAAGGAATCTCAAGGAACACTGAATAATCAAAACCGTTTTAAAATAAAGTACAAAGTTGGAACTCACACATCCTGATTTGAAAATTAACTACAAATCTACAATGATCAAAACAGTGTAGTACTGGCATATAGGACAATGGAATAGAATAAAGAGTCCAGAAAATCTCAAATATATTGTCATATATATAATTGAAGCATATTTGATTTACAGTATTGTGTTAGTTTCAGGTGTACAGCAAAGTGATTCATTTATATATATATATAATATTCATTTATATAGATATTATATTTTTTTTCTGATTATTTTCCATTATAGGTTACTACAAGATATTGAATATAGTACCCTGTGGTATACAATAAATCTTTGTTGCTTATCTATTCTATGTAGAGTAGTTTGTATCTGTTAATCCCATACTCCTAATTTATCACTCCCCGCTTCCCCTTTGGTAAATGTCAGTTTGTTTTCCTATGTCTGTGAGTCTGTTTCTGTTTTGTATATAGGTTCATTTGTATTATATTTTATATTCCACATGTAAGTGATAGCATACAATATTTGTCTTTTTCTATCTGACTTACTTCACTAAGTATAATATTCTCTAGGTCCACCCATTTTGCTACAAATGGCAATATTTCATTATTCTTTATAGCTGAGTAATATTCCATTTTATATATATATATATATATCACATTTTCTTAAGCCAGTTGTCTGTTGATGGGCACTTGGGTTGTTTCCATGTCTTGGCATGGGGTGCATGTATCTTTTTGAATTAGAGTTTTTGTCTTTTCTGGGTATCTACCCAGGAGTGGGGCTGCTATATGGTAGCTCTATATTTAGTTTTTTAAGGAACCTCCATTGTTCTTCATAGTGGCTGTACCAATTTACATTCCCACCAACAGTGTAGGAGGGTTCCCTTTTCTCCACATGCTCTCCAGGAGTTGATATTTGTAGACGTTTTGATGATTGCCATTTTGACCTGAGTGAGGTGATAACCCATTGTGATTTCGATTTACATTTCTCTAATAATTAGCGATTATGAGCATCTTTTCATGTTGCCCGTCTGTGTGTCTTCTTTGGAAAAATGTCTATTTAGGTCTTCTGCCATTTTTTTCATTGGACTGTTTGGGTTTTTTTTTTTTTTGATATTTAGTTGTATGAGCTGTCTGTATGTATATATATATATATATACACATGTGTATATATATACACACACACACACACACACACACACACACACACACACACACATATATATATTTTTTTTTTTTTGCGGTACACGGGCCTCTCACTGTTGTGGCCTCTCCGGTTGCGGAGCACAGGCTCTGGACGTGCAGGCTCAGCAGCCATGGCTCATGGGCACAGCCGCTCCGCGGCATGTAGGATCTTCCCGGACCGGGGCACGAACCCGTGTCCCCTGCATCAGTAGGTGGACTCTCAACCACTGCGCCACCAGGGAAGCCCTGTCTGTATACTTTGCATATTAACTCCTTGTTGGTTGCAACATTTGCAAATATTTCTCCCATTCTGTAGGTTGTCTTTTCATTCAGTTGATGTGTGAAAGCTTTTAAGTTTGATGTAGTCCAGTTCGTTTACTTTTGCTTTTATTTTTTTGCCTTGGGAGACTGATCTAAGAAAATATTGCTACAATTTATTTATGTTCGAGAATTTTATGCCTGTATTCTCTTCTAGAAATTTTATGGTATCATGTCTTGTACTTAGGTCTTTAAGCCATTTTGAGTTTATTTTTATATATGCTGTGAGGGAGTGTTCTAATTTCATTGATTTACATGTAGCTGTCCAGCTTTCCCAACACCACTTGTTGAAGGGACTGTCTTTTCTCCGTTGTATATCCTTGCCTCTTTTGTCACAGATTAATTGACCATAGGTGTGTGGGTTTATCTCTGGGCTCTCTATTCTGTTCCATTGATCCATATATCCCTTATTGTACCAATATCACACTGCTTTGATTACTAGAGCTGTGTAGTATAGTCTGAAGTCCAGAGGATTATGCCTCCGGCTTTATTCTTTTTCCTCAGGATTGCTTTGTCAACTCTGCGTCTTTTGTTGTTCCAAATAAATTTTAGGATTATTTGTTCTATTTCTGTGAAAAATATCATGGGTATTTTGATAGGAATCACATTAAATCTGTAGATTGCTTTGGATAGTATGGCCATTTTAACAATATTAGTTCTTCCCATCCAAGAGCATGGGATATCTTTCCATTTCTTCGAATGGTCTTCATTTCCTTTATCAATGTTTTAGACTCTTCAGTGTATAGTTACTTCCCTGCCTTGGTTAAGGCAGGGAAGTAACTTCCTCAGAGAGGCCTCGCCACCCCCTGCCCACTGTGGACCCACTGGTACATGTGAGGTGATGCTCTGTCCTTTCCCACAGCGCTCACCACCTTGGCAATGACTGGATCTCCACTTCCGCCTCCCCCACCAGGTGGTGAGCCCCCCGAGGGCCAGGCTGGCTGTCTCATTGACAATTGTGTCCCCAAAGGCAGTTAAGTAATGAGTAATAAGTATTTTTTTTTTTTGGACATGATTTTAAGTGGGATTTTTTTTTTTTGGCTGTCTCTTTCTGACATTTCATTGTTAGTGTAAAGAAATGCAACAGATTTCTGCATATTAATCTTGCATTCTTCTACCTTGCTGAATTCATTTATTCTAATAATAGTTCTGTGGACACTTTAGGGTTCTCTATATGGAGTATCATGTACTCTGCAAATAGTGACAGTTTTACCTCTTCCCTTCCAAATTGTACTCATTTTATTTCTTTTTCTTGTCTGATTTCTGTGGCCAGGACTTCCAGTAGAAGTTGAATAGAAGTGTTGAATAGAAGCGGTGAGAGTGGGCATCCTTGTATTTTTCCTGAATTTAGCAGAAAGGCTTTCAGTTTTTCACTCGAGTATTATGTTGGCTGTGGGTTTGTCATAAATGGATTTTACTATGTTGAATTATGTTCCCTCTATACCCACTTTGGTGAGTTTTTAATCATGAATAGATGTTGAATTTTGTCAAATATTTTTCTGCATCTATTGAGATGATCATATATTTTTTGTCTTTCCTTTTGTTAATGTGATGTATCACATTGATTGATTTGTGTATGTTGAACCATCCTTGTGAACCTGGGATGAATCCCACTTGGTTGTAGTGTATGATCGTTTTTGTTTTGTTGGCTTCAGTTTGCTCATATTTTGTTGAGAATTTCTGCCTCTATAATCATCAAGATATTGACCTATAATTTTCTTTTTCTTTTCTTTTCCTTTTTTATTTTGTTTTTGTTTTTTTAGTGTCTTTGTCTGGTTTTGGTAACAGGGTGATGGTGGCTTCATAGAATAAATTTGGGAGTGTTCCCTCCTCTTCAATTTTCTGGAATAGTTGGAGCAGGATAGGTCTAAATTCTTTGTATGTTTGGTAGAATTCCCCAGAGAAGTTGTCCAGTCCTGGAATTTTGTTTGTAGGGAGTTATTATTATTATTATTATTATTATTATTATTATTACAGAATCTATTTCACTTCTAGTGATTGGCCTGTTTAAATTACCTGATTTTTCTTGACTCAGTTTTGGCAGGCTATATATTTCTAGAACCTTGTCCATTTCTTCTAGGTTGTCCAATTTGTTGGCATATAACTGTCAATAGTATTCTCTTATGATTTTTTTTTTGTATTTCTGAGGTATATGTTGTTATTTCTCCTCTTTCATTTCTTACTTTGTTTATTTGGGTCCTCTCTCTTTTCTTCTTGGTGAACCTAGCTAGAGGTTTGTTGACTTTACCTTTTGAAAAAAAACCATGTCCTGGTTTCATTGATCATTTTTATTGTTTTTAATATATATATATTATTTATTTCCACACTTATCATTATTATTCCCTTCCTTCTGCTGACTTTGGGTGTTGTTTATTCTTCTTTTTCTAATTCTTTTAGGTGGTAGGTTAGGTTTTGTGTTTGGGATTTTTCTTGTTTCTTGAGGAAGGCCTATATCACTATGAACTTCCCTCTCAGAACTGCTTTTCTGCATCCCATAGATTGTGTAATGTTGTATTCTCATTGTCATTTGTCTTGAGGTATTTTCTGATTTCTCTTTGATTTCATTGTTGACCTGTTGGATTTTTTAGTAGTATGTTGTTTAGTTTCCTTATGTTTGTTATTTCCCCATACTACTTTTTGCAGTTGACTTCTAGTTTCATATCATTATGGTCAGAAAACATGCTTGTTGTAATTTCTATCCTCCTGAATTTGTGAGGCGTGTTTTGTGACCTCGTATGTGGTCCGTCCTAGAGAATTTTTCTTGTGTGCTTGAAAAGAATATGTATTTGGATGTAGTGTCCTGTAGATATCAGTTAAGGCCAACTGGTCTATTGTGTCATTTAGGACCTCCATTGCATTATTGATTTAATTTCTGGAAGATCTGTCCATTGGTGTCAGTAGATTGTTAAAGTCTCCTACTATCATTGTATTATTGTCCATTTGTCCCTTTATCTCTGTTATTATTGTTTTAGTATTTAGGTGCTCCTCTATTGGGTGCATATGTTAATGAGTGTAACATACTATTCTTCCCTTTATCATTATATAATGTCTTTCTTTGTCTTTCCTTATGGACTTTGTTTTAAAGTCTATTTTGTCTGATATGAGTATTTCTATCCCCAGTTACCTGTCATTTCCACTTGCATGAAATACATTTTCTCATCCCCTTATTTTCACTCTGTGTGTGTCTTTCACTGTGAAGTGAGTCTCTTGTAAGCAGCATATTGTAGGGTCTTTCTTTTTTCAGTCTGCCACTCTATGTCTTTTGATCAGAGCATTTAGTCCATCAACATTTAAAGTAATTATTTATTGGTATATACTTATTGCCATTTTAAACTTTGTTTTCCAGTCATCTTTGTAGTTCTTTTTGTTCATTTCTTCTTTTTGTTTTTCCTTTTGTGGTTCATTGATTTTCCTTTGTAGTATACTTGAGTTCCTTTCCTTTTGTTTTTTGTGAATATATTGTCTGGTTTTGATTTGTGGTTACCATGGAGTTCAAGTATGTTGACCCATACTATATATATTTGCTTTAAACTGATAGTTGTTCAACTTCAAACACATTCTAAAAGATGTACCTTTTTATTTACCCCTCTGCCACATTTTGTGATTTTTATGTCCTATCATGTTTATTCTTTTGCTGTTAATTGTAGTTATCATCACTTCTGCAGATTTTTTAATTGTTTTTTAAGCAATCCTCACTCCTTTCATATGTTTGCCTTACCTATTGTGATTTCCCCTTTCCTCTATTCTTGTTTCTTTTCTTTTTTTAACATATTTATTTATTTATTTATTTATTTTTGGCTATGTTGGGCCTTCATTGCTGCGTGTGGGCTTTCTATTGTTGCAGTGCATGGGTTTCTCATTGTGGTGGCCTCTCGTTGCAGAGCATGGGCTCTAAGCATGCAGGCTTCATTAGTTGTGGCACACAGGCTCAGTAGTTGTGGCTCACGGGCTCTAGAGTGCAGGCTCAGTATTTGTAGCACATGGGCTTAGTTGCTCTGTGGAATTTGGGATCTTCCGGTACAGGGCTCGAACCCATGTCGCCTGCCTTGCCAGGAGGATTCTTAACCATTGTACCACCAGGGAAGCCCCTTGTTTCTTTTCTATTTGGAGAAAACCCTTAAATATTTCTTTAGGCTAGGTTTAATGTTGCTGAATTCTTTTAGTTTTTGCTTGTCTGAGGAATTCTTTATCTATTCTTCTATTCTAAATGATAATCTTGTTGGGTAGAGTATCCAAAGTTGTAGGGTTTTCCCTTTCAGGAATTTGAATTTATCGTTCGACTCCCTTCTGGCCTGCAAAGTTTCTGCAGTGAAATCAGCTGATAGTGTTATAGGCGTTCCCTTGTGACCTACTCTTTGTTTTTCTCTTGATGCCTTTAGAATCCTCTTTTTATCTTTAAATTTTGCCATTTTAGTTCTGATATGTCTTGGTGTGGGTCTGTTTGGGTTCATCTTGTTTGGGATCTTCTGTACTTCCTGTCCCTGGATATCCGTGTTCTTTTTTACACTTGGGAAGTTTTCAGCCATAATTTCATCAAATACATTTTTGATTCCCTTCTTTCTCTTCTCCTTCTGGAACCCGTATTATGCGTCAGTTGACATGTGTTGTATTATCCCACAGATCTCATATATTGCTTTTTTTTTCTTTTGTCTTTCTGTCTGCTGGTCTAGCTGAGTGATTTCCATTATTCTATCATCCAGATCACTTATTTGTTCTTCTGTGTCATTTAGTATGTTATTCATTGCTTCTAGATTGGTATTTATCTCAGCAACTGAATTATCTAATTTTGGTTGGTTCATTTTTATAGTTTCTTGTTACAATGATATGCATTTCTAATGATAATCTTTCTTAATTCCTTTAGTATTTTTAATACCTCCTTTTTAATTGGGTTCTAGTAAACTGAGGTCTATTTCATTATTTGTTCTTTCAGGGGATTTCTCTTCTTTTTTTTTTTTTGCAGTACGCGGGCCTCTCACTGTTGTGGCCTCTCCCGTTGCAGAGCACAGGCTCCGGACGTGCAGGCTCAGCAGCCATGGCTCACGGGCCCAGCTGCTCCGCGGCATGCGGTATCCTCCCGGACCGGGGCACGAACCCGCGTCCCCTGCATCAGCAGGCGGACTCTCAACCACTGCGCCACCAGGGAAGCCCCTCTTGTTCTTTTAATTGGGAATAATTCCTCTGCCTTTTTATTTTACTTAACTTTATCTCTATGAATTTAGGAGAAACAGTTGTCTACTGTAATCTTGAAGGGGAATTTTTATGTGGGAGCATCCCTGTGTAGACTGTGTGTGTCCAGTATTTTTGGTGCAAGGGCTGGTTTTGGTATGGATACCAGCCACGTCTTTCCTCTGAGTGTGCTGGCTGTTATCCCCTTGATAGGGGGTGTGGTTGGTGTTTCAGTGCCTAGAGCCTGTGCTGGATATGAGGTGGTTCTTTCTCTTTGTTCATGGCTGTCACTGCCCTACTGGGGGCAGGGTCCATTTCCCAGTAGGAATAGAAGCCTTGAGGGTTGTGTTTCATCAGGCTCTGTTACCCTCGAGTGTGTCACCTGCCCCAAAGTTTGTAACTGCTGAAGTAAGTGAGGCCTGTGTGGTCACAGCTAACCTATGGGTCACCCATGCAGGTGTCCATGGTTCCACTCAGAAGCATCCCAAGGTTCCATCCCTTTCTCTGTTATGTTCATCCCACATTTAGTGAAGGGCTGTGGTGTGGAGTAGGCTGGGACTGGGGGTTGGGGCATTGTGGCCGCAGGAACCAAAGTGGCTGTGTTTCATCTGAGATCTGGGCTGCCTCTGTGGAAGACTTCTCCAAGGGCCTGTCTGCCCCAGATCTAGTGCTAATCTGTGGTGTGTCTAATGCTAATCTGTGGTGTGGAGTGGGTGGGGTTGGAGCACTTATGCTAGGACATAAACCACTGTGCACTCCTGCCTAGGGCCAGTCTGCCTGAGAGTCAGTGCTTAGCGTTTGTGCATTCTCATGGCATCACCCAGTGTGTGCGCTGACAATGTCTGCCCAGCCAGGCTTGGTGCCCCAGTGCATGTGCTGACAATGGTCTCTGTGTTTCCACCCAGATCACACCCCAGGTGCCCTGGTCTGTCTCTGCATAGCTAGACTGATCTTTGCCCTGATCTTGTGCCAGGCTGTGGTGTGGAGTGAGCAGGAGTTGGGTATTCTTCCTTTTGGACTGGGAAGTGTGGCACGGTAGCAGCTGCCAGTACAAGGCTCTCTCCACCCTGATTCTTATCAAGCCAACATGCAGGCACTGCTCACAAGTAGAGTCTAGGCTTCCTCAGCCCTTCTATCTGTCTCAGCGGATTTCCCAGCAGACAAGGGGGCTTGTCTCCTCCCTGCAGGACCCCAGAACTGGGATGCCCATATTTTTAGTCAACCTGCTCCCCAGGGTGAGAATTCACCTATGTGGACTTCTGTTCCTTACAGATTCCTGCCAGGGGTGCACGTTCTGACCCAATGCCTTTTTTCCCCATCCTGCACAGTTACATGGACATCTTTCTTCCAGCTTTGGCTGTATAGGAGGAGTTCTTTTTCCAGTTTCCAGTTAGTTTTCCATGATTATTGTTCCACGTGTAGATGTACTTTTGATGTGTTTGTTGGGTGAGGTGAGCTCCATGTCCTCCTACTCTGCCATCTTGGTCCCCCTTGGCCCAATATATTTTTGACTTCAGTACTAAGGCCATTTAATGTGGAAAGGATGGTCTTTTCAAAAATGGTGCTGAGAAAACTGTATATCCACATACTGAAGACTAAAGTTGGACTCATACCCCACATCATGTACAGAATTACTCAAATGAATCTAAGACCTAAACATACAAGTTAAAACAATAAAACTCTTGGAGGAAACATAGGGGAGAAGCTTCAGGGCATTGGATTTAACTATAATATTTTGGATATGGCACTGCAAGCACAGGCAACAAAAGAAAAAATAGATAAATTGAGCTTCATCAAAATTTAAAATTTTTGTGCATCAAAGGACACTGTGAAAAGAGAGTGAAATGGCAACCTATAGACTGGGAGAAGATATTTGCAAATCACATACCTGATAAGAGATTAATATCCAAAATTCATAAGGAAACCCTACAACTCAACGACAAAAAACAACCCAATAAAAAATGGGCAAAGGGCTTGGCTAGACATTTCTCCAAGGCAGATATACTTAGAGCCTCTGAGTATATGAAAATATGCTCAACACAATTAGTCATTAAAGAAATGCACATAAAAACCACAGTGAGATACCACTCCCCACGTACTAAAATGGCTACAATCAAAACAACAGAAAACCCCAAGTGCTGATGAGAATGTAGAGAAATTGGGACCCTCAGACACTGTTGGTGGAAATGTAAAGTGGTTCAGGCACTGTGGAAGACAGTTTGGCAGTTGTTCAAAAAGATAAACATAGAAATTCCATATGATCCAACAGTTCAACTTCTGGGTATATGCTCAAAAGAATTCAAAAGAGGGACTCAAACAGATACATGCACACCAATATTCACAGCAGCAATTAATCACAATTGCTAAAAGGTGGAAATAACCCAAATGTCCATCAAAAACTGAATGGATAAACAAAATATGGTATAAATATAAAATGGAATATTATTCAGTCATAAGAAGGAATGGAATTCTGAATCATGCTACAACATGGATGAAGCTTGAAAACATGCTAGGTGAAGTAAGGCAGACACAAAAGGATAAATATTGTATGATTCCACTTAGATGACATAACAAGAACAGGCAAATTAATAGAGAAAGAAAGTAGATTAGAGGTTACCAGGGGCCAGAGGTATGGGGAATGGGGAGTTATTGCTTACTTGTTACAGAGTCCCTAGAGATGATAAAAAATTGTTTTGGAAATAGATATAGTGATGTTGTGGTTGCACAACATTATGAATGTAGTTAATGCCACTGAATTGTACACTTAAAAATGATTAAAATGGTACATTTTATGCATATATATGTTACCAGAACAAAAAAATTATAAGAGAATCAATTACATATCTCAGAGTCTTTTAAATATATTGTTGAAATTAAAGGCCTGAAAGAGTGGATTTTAATCATCCAAAAATTCAGGCTAATAAAAAGAAACGAAATTGAGTTATTTGTAGTGAGGTGGATGGACCTAGAGTCTGTCATACAGAATGAAGTAAGTCAGAAAGAGAAAAACAAATACCGTATGCTAACACATATATATATATGGAATCTTAAAAAAAAAAAAGGTCATGAAGAACCTAGGGGCAAGACGAGAATAAAGACACAGGCCTACTAGAGAATGGACTTGAGGACACGGGGAGGGGGAAGGGTAAGCTGGGATGAAGTGAGAGAGTGGCATGGACATATATACACTACCAAATATAAAATAGATAGCTAGTGGGAAGCAGCCGCATAGCACAGAGAGATCAGCTCAGTGCTTTGTGACCACCTAGAGGGGTGGGATAGGGAGGGTGGGAGGGTGGGAGGGAGGGAGACGCAATGGGGAAGAGATATGGGGACATATGTATATGTATAACTGATTCACTTTGTTATAAAGCAGAAACTAACACACCATTGTAAAGCAATTATACTCCAACAAAGATGTTTAAAAAAAAAAGAAAGAAAGAAAAAAGAAAATGCGGGCTATATATTTGCTTTGACCCTAATGCTATAAAGAATTTTAAAACTCTGGACAATTTTAAAAATATTAAACCTCTCCAATGAGTTTGTAAGAAAGTTAGGAATTCTCTGGTTAGAAACAAAGAAGTGAACCTAGAGAGCAACTTCAGCCTCCTTCTCTTTGGGGATCTTTGCCTTACCAAGTGAACATGAGTTTGGGTTTTCATAGGCTCAGGTATTTGAGAAAGAGAAAACAAATCTCAGGACCCACCCAAGGCAAGGACGGTAAAAGAAGAGCCTCCATCCCTAAAGCTGCGACGCCAAAGGGCCACACACACAGTATTGGGAGTGAAATAGAAGTAAACTGGCCTCCACCTCAGAGGAGAGTTGACTGTCTCCAGTTTGGCTTAGGAGGATAACCTCTGAGAATATCAAAGTGATAAGTGATCCTCACATGAGTTTACAGCCTGAATTCATACTGTCTGGGTAATCTGAAAATTGAGAAGTAAATTTAGAGTAATCCTGGACTGGGAGTCCTTCCAGGAGCCTGGAAGACACAAACAGAAATCCTCTCTGGAAGGATACACATTTATTCCAGGCCTCAAAGAATTTCTGAAATAAAATTCCAAGAAAAATGAGCATCTGATAGTCAAAAATAAAACAAACAGAAACAAGGCCCCATGAATGCAAAAAAAAAAGCTGGAACAGACCTTCAGGAATTTTAAATAAATGGAATTATTAGACACAGATTTTACAGTAACTATGTTTAACACTTTGAAAGAAATAAAAGATAATCTTAAATATATATACAAAAAATGACGAATGAGATTTGGAAGAGAATCAAAACAAATAAAATATAATTAAAATCACAAGTGTAATGGATGGGTTTAACTGCAAATTAGACACACTGAAAAGAAATTGGTGAACTGGAATATAGAACTGAAAAGATTATCTAGAATGGAGCAAAAGGTCAAAGAGATGGAAAATATGAAGAAGGGTTAAGAAACACAGAAGATGGAGAAAGTTTAACATATATGTAATTGTGGACCCAGCTGGGAAGGAAGAGAAAATGGAGAAGCAATATCTGAAAAGATAATGACTAAGAATTGATGAAATACAACAACTCACAGATGCAAAGAGCTAAACAAATCTCAAACAGAACAAACAAACAAAAATCCATACCTGGTTAGATAAGAATGAAATGCATAACACCAAAGAATGTACTCTAGGGAAGAGGAAAATTGGCAGATGGAATATCTGGGCTGCAAGAGTTAGTAAAGAGCACAGAAAATAGTAACTGTGTGGGTAAATTTAAATAAACATTGGCCTTAAAAACAAAGACAACAATAATAATGTATTTTAGGTTAAATAAAACAATTCTAAGGCAAGATTAGTAGGCAAAGTAATGGTGCCCCAAAGATGCCCACATTCTAATCCCTATAACCTGTGAACATGTTATGTTACATGGCAAAGGGAAATTAAGGTTGCAGATGGAACTAAGGTTGGTAATCAGATGATTTTAATATGGGAAGAGGAAATGGATCACTGGGGGAGGAGCAATGTCCACCACAAGGGTCCTTAAAGGTAGAAAAAAGTTAAAAAAAAAAAAAAGTTCAGAATGATAGGATACAAGGACTTGACCTGCTGTTGCTGGATTTGAAGAATAAGGAAGGGGCCCTGAGCCAAGATATACAGGCCACCTCTAGAAGCTGAAAAAGGCAAGGAAACAGATTCTCCCCTAGGGCCTCTAGCAAGGAATACAGCCTTGCCAACACATTGATTTTAGCTCAATGAGGTCTGAATTTAACTTCTGGCCTACAGAATTGGAAGATAATAAATTGTGTTGTTTCAAGCCACTAAGCTTGTAGTGATTTGTTACAGCAGCAGGAAAAAACTAATACAGAGAGTTAAAATACATGTCAACAATAGCATAATAGTAAGTGGAAGAAAAGTATTCTAAGACCCTTTAATTGATTGAGGATGTAAGAGGTGTGCAGGAAGTTCAATGCCACTTACAAGCCATTTCTGGACATTTCTTTCTGACTCCACATTCAACGATGCTAGCTTGAAATCAGCCATGATGGGAGCACTTACATCACAGAAATAGGCAAATGCTACAAACCAGACTTTTATTTATTATTTTTAAATTTATTTATTTATTACTTCTTGTTAAAGAGAAACAGCATATTTTAATTCTTGGAGTAAAAAAGTATTATAGCCCTAACCCTAACTTCCAGACTAATCTGGGCATGGGGGAGAGGGAAATAACAAGGGGAAGATGAGAAAAAATACCAAATATATCCAAAATAGGGCAAGAAAAGGGAAAAATACATATAAAACAGGTGGGAGAATAAAAAGTACAAAGATGATAGTTGTAAATTGAAACATTAGTGATTACAATCATAAAAGGCAAAGGTTGTCAGGCTGGATTTTTTATAAGTGTACTACCTGCTTTAAAGAGACACTTTTGAAGCACAAGGATGCTGAGATGTTGAAAGTAAAAGGTTAGAAAAAGATATTTAGGGAAATTCTAACCAAAAGAAAGTTGCTAAAGCTACATTGATACCAGACAAAATAGACTTCAAGGCAAAAATCACTACAAGTGATAAAGAGGGAAACTTCATAAAGTATTATTTCACCAGGTAGATACACAATTTTAAATTTGCATGTGCCTAGTAATATAGCATTAACTATATAAAGTAAACACTGATACAATTATGTAGAGTAATAGACTACCATCATGGTGGAAGATTTTAACACATTCAATACTTGAGAAATGCACAAAAAATCAGTAAAGCACATAAAACATTTTCACAAAAACTTGGCTTAAGGAACATTTTCAATGTACAGAAAATTTGCAATGATTGCATAATTTGCTATGTTCTTCACCCAGCATCCCCAATGTCAACATCTGTATAACCATAATACAATTGTCAAAATTAAGAAATTAACATTGTTGCAATACCACACTAACTAAACTACAGACCTTACTCAGACTTTACCAATTTTCCCACTAATGTTCTTTTTTTTCTTCCAAAATTCAATCCAGGATTCCACTTTGCATTTAGCCGTCATGTTTCCTTACTTTCTTCTAATCTGTGACAGTTCCTCAGTCTTTCCTTGCCTTTCATGACCTTGACATTTTTGAAGAGCACAGGTCAGGTATTTCGAAGAATGTCCTTCAATTTGGGTTTGCCTGATGTTATCTTGTAAGTAGACCGAGGTTACAAATTTTGGAGAATACCACAGAAATGTTGCTCAAATTTTTCCAGCTGTGACAATGGGAGCTCTTTCAGGTTGGCTCCTGTGTCTTTCTATGTGCTCCCATTTTTTTCTCTCATCACCATTGGTGTGTCACTGCTTCTAGGTCCTCTCAGCTGGCAGAACAAGGAAATGTGTGAATATTAAGTCATATATACACACATCTGTTATTTAAAAATCTATCTGTACAGATATATATTTTTTCAGCTGAAAACAAGAAGTGTTGGCAAGGATGTGGAGAAATTGGAACTTTTGTGCATTTATAGTGGAAGTATAAAATGGTGCAGTCAGGAGCTTCCCTGGTGGTGCAGTGGTTGAGAATCTGCCTGCCGATGCAGGGGACGCTGGTTTGTGCCCCGGTCCGGGAAGATCCCACATGCCGCGGAAAGGCTGGGCCCGTGAGCCATGGCCGCTGAGCCTGCGCGTCCGGAGCCTGTGCTCCGCAACGGGAGAGGCCACAACAGTGAGAGGCCCGCGTACCGCAAAAAAAAAAAAAAAACAGAATGGTGCAGTTATTGTGGAAAAAGTATGGCTGTCCTCAAAATATTAAACATAGTCTTAACATTTGATCTAGCCATTTTCCTTCTGGATATATAACTAAGAAAACTGAAAAGATGAACTCAAGCAATTGTCTGTAATCAGTCTTCATAGAAGCATTGTTCACAATAGCCAAAAGGTGGAAACAACCCAAATGTCCATCAGTGGATGAATGGATAAACAAAATGTGGTATATACAGTCTTTAAAAAAGAATGAAATTCTGATACATGCTACAGTGTAGATATACCTTGAAGACATTATGCTAAGTGAAATAAGCCAAACAAAAAAATACAAATATTGTATGCGTCCACTTATATGAGGAAGCTTGAAGAGTTAAAAACATAAAGAAATGAAGTAGAACAGAGATTATCAGGGGCTGGGGGAGGGAGAATGGGGGGGTATTGTTTAATAGGTGCAGAGTTTCACTTTGGGATTATGAAAAAGTTCTGGAAATTGATAACGGTACAACAATGTGAATGTACTATTTCCACTATACTGTACACTTAAAAATTATTAAAATAAGAACTTTTATGTTATGTATTTTTACCACATTAAAAATACATATAAAAAAAAGGTCAAACTAATACCTCAGAATCTAATCCAGGGACTTCTCTGGTGGTCCAGTGGTTAAGAATCTGCTTTCCAATGCAGGGGACGCAGGTTTGATCCCTGGTCGGGGAACTAAGATCCCACATGCCGTGGGGCAACTAAGCCCACACACCGCAACTACTGAGCTCGCACGCTCTGGAGCCCACAACACCGCAACTAGAGAAACCCACACACTGCAACTAGAGAAACCCATGCGTCATAACAAGGAGCATGTGCACAGCAACGAAGCAAAGACCAAGCGCAGCTAAAAATTAAAAAAAAAAAAAAGAATCTAATCCAGCACAACAGCACAGAATTTTTCCTTTGTGTATCTGTAACTTCTTTCTCTGACAGTAAGAAACATGACTCTCGTTATCATAATATATTATATTTACCTGTTTGTCATATATGTAAAGTAGTTTTAGAATTGCTAACCCATTTCCTGTGGGTTAAAGGATGTGAGAAATAAATTTAACAACCCAAGTCAGTGTTTATGTATTATACAGTTCTTTTTATAATTAGCCTTACAATATTCAGTCAGAACACTGTTGTTCAAAGTTATATAGGTTAGGGCTTCCCTGGTGGTGCAGTGGTTGAGAATCTGCCTGCCAATGCAGGGGACGCGGGTTCGAGCCCTGGTCTGGGAAGATCCCACATGCCGCGGAGCAACTGGGCCCGTGAGCCACAACTACTGAGCCTGTGCGTCTGGAGCCTGTGCTCTGCAAGAACAGAGGCCGCGATAGTGAGAGGCCCGCGCACCGCAATGAAGAGTGGCCCCCGCTTGCCGCAACTAGAGAAAGCCCTCGCACAGAAACGAAGACCCAACACAGCCAAAAATAAATAAATAAATTAATTAATTAAAAAAAAAAGTTATATAGGTTAGCTCTTTTCTACCCTTTTCAAGTGTGGAATGTCATACGTTTATAATACTGTTAGATTCATTTGTCATACCCTGCTTTCCATCTTGGGTTTCCCCAACAGCACTGTTTCCCCAACAGACAAAAAACAATAAGTGTTGGTGAGGGTATGGAGAAATCAGAACCCTCATACACTGCTTGTGGGAATGTAAAATGGTGCAGCCACTTGGGAAACAGTTTGGCAGTTCCTCAAAAAATTAAACACAGAGTTACCATAGGACCTAGCAATTCTACTTTTAGAGAAATAAATTTCTACTCAAAAGAAATAAAATCATAAATCCCCACCAAAACTTACAGACTCATGTCCATAGTACCATTATTCATAATAGCCAAAAAGTGGAAAAAAAACAAATTTCCATCACTGAGAAACTATATGTGTGTATATATATAAACTATATATATATATATATATATATATATATATATATAAATTTGGCCATAGAAGGGAATGTAGTACTCATACATGCTACAAAATGGATGAACCTTAAAAACATTATGGTAAGTAAAAGAAACTAGAGACAAAAGGCCACATATTTTATGATCCATTTATATGAAATATCCAGAATAGGCAAACCCATGGAGACAGGAAATAGATTAGTTGCAAGGGGCTGGTGGGGGGGTGGAGAGTGACTTCTAGTGGGTCTGTGGTTTCTTTCGGGGTGATGAAAATGTTCTGGAATTACTAGAGGTTATGTTTGCATAATCTTGTAAGTATACTAAAAACAATGGAATTGTATACTTTTAAGTGTTGAATTTTACAGTATGTGAATTTTATATCAATTTTTTAAATTAACCATATATATGTCTATAAAGTCATTCTCAAAATGTTTCAGACTAAAACAATATAGACCACATCTCTGACCACAATGTAATTAAATTAGAAATTAATAAGACAACTTAATAATATTTCTATGTTTAGAAATTAAGAAACTTACTTTTTTTAATTGAGGTTTTTTCTTTTTTGAAGTTAGTTTCTGGTGTACACAAAAGTGATTCAGATATATATTCTTTTAAATAATCTTTTCCATTATAATTTACCACAAGATATTGAATATAGTTCCCTGTGCTATACAGTAGGACCTTGTTGTTTATCTATTTTATATATAGTAGTTTGTATCTCCTAATCCCAAACTCCTAATTCCCTCCCCCTACCACCCCACTTTTCCTGTTGGTAACCACGTTTGTTTTCTATGTCTGTAAGTCTGTTTCTGTTTTGTAAATAAGTTTATTTGTATCATATTTTAGATTCCACACATAAGTGATATCACATGATATTTGTTTTTCTCTCTTACTTCACTTACTATGATAATCTCTAAGTCCATCCGTGTTGCTGCAAATGGCATTATTTCATTATTTCTTGTGGCTGAGTAATATTCCATTGTATATATGTACATCTTCTTTATCCATTCATCTGTCAATGGAAATTTAGGTTGCTTCCATGTCTTGGCTTTTATAAATAGTGCTGCTATGAACACTGGGGTGCATGTATTTAAGAAACTCACTTTTAAATAAAGTTTGCATCAAAAAGAAATTATAATGGAAAATATAATATATTGAATTAAATAAAAGAATGTAAAACTCTATTGATACCCTGTTTTAAAAAACAGAGTTCAAGGGCTTCCCTGGTGGCACAGTGGTTAAGAGTCCGCCTGCCAAGGCAGGGGACACGGGTTCGTGCCCTGGTCTGGGAAGATCCCACATGCCGCGGAACGGCTAGGCCCGTGAGCCATGGCCGCTGAGCCTGCGCGTCTGGAGCCTGTGCTCCGCAACGGGAGAGGCCACAACAGTGAGAGGCCTGCGTACCAAAAAAAAAAAACAAAAAAAAACAATGGATTATTTTAGGGTAAGTTAATAAAATTGTCTCACAAAAAGAGAAAACCTGAATAGACCAACAAGTATGGAATAATTTGAAAAATTTTTAACTCTAAAAATAATACCAGTTCAGCACTTAATGGAAGAGCTTTTACTACATCGTTTTATGGTGAGATCATTCTCTTACATTATGATCAGAGAATGAGAACAGAGGAGAAAAAATGATGGAAATCTTCCAAACTATTCTTTGATGACAGTGTAACCTTTAATTTCAAAATCAGACAGAAATACTACAAACAATGAAAACCGGAAACCAGACTTGTGAGCTTAAATGCAAAAATCCTAAGTGAAATCTAGCAATCTATTCTAAAAGAGTAACATATCATGACCAAGCAGGTTTTTCCTAAGCATTCAGGGATGATTAAATATTATCTCAGTGTAATAATCTACCTTAACTTTAGCTACGTCTCACAAACTTTGAAATATTGTGTTTTTATTACTGGTCAGTTAAAAATAATTTTGAGTTTTGATTTTTCCCTGTGCATTACTTAGAACTGTGTTAACTTCCAAATATTTGGGCTTTTCAAGTTTAACTTTATAATGGTAAAAAAACACAGTCTGTAAGAACTCAGACTTTTGAATTTTATTGTTTGATGGCCCAGACCAGAGTCTGTCTTAGTCTGTTCAGACTGCTATAACAAAATACCATCAGCTGGGTACCTTATAAACCGAAATTTATTTCTCACAGCTCTAGAGACTGCAAAGTCCAAGATCAAGTCTTCAGCAAGGCCCCATTCTGGTGAAGGCCCTCTTCCTGGTTCACAGCCAGTGCCTTCTCACTGTGTCCTCACATGATGGAAGGGGCTAGGAAGCTCTCTGGGGTATCTCCTTATAAGACCACTAATCTCATTCATGAGGGTTCCACCATTATGACTTAAGCACCTTCAAAAGGCTCCAAGTCCCATCACCATTATATTGGGCTTCAACATGTGAATATGTGAGGGATACAAACATTCAGGCCACAGAGTGGTCTATCTCAGTGAATGTTTCCTGTGCAGTTGAAAAGATGTGTATTCTGCAGTTATTGGGTGAAGTGTTCTATAAATGTCAATTAAGTCAAAGTCATTGGTGGTGACGTTCAAGTCTTCTATTGTACCTGACGTTTTGCCTAGCTGTTCTATCAGTTACTGAAAGAGGGGAGTTAAAATCTTCAACTCTTGTTGTGGATATGCCCATTTTCCCTTTCATTTCTGTTAGTTTTTGCTTTATATATTTTGAAGTTCAATTATTAGGAGCATAGACATTTATCATTGTCATAGCTTCCTGACAAATTAATCCTTTTTCCACTATTAAATGCTCTGCTTTAATTCTGGAAATACTGAAGTGTGGATACTCCAGCCTTCATATTAGAGTTTGCATGGTATATCTTTCCTATCCATTTGCTTTCAACTCCCTGTGCGTTTTTATAAAACTATGGCTTTATTGATGTATAACTGACATACAATAAATAAACTGCACATAAAGTATGTAATTTCATGTTTTGATATATGCATAAACACACAAAACCACCACAATCAAGATAATGAACATATCACCTCCAAAGTTTCCTCATGTCCCTAGTAATCCTTCCCTCTTCCCTCTCCCCCATCTTCTTCAAGCATTAACCTGCTATCACTATAGTTTATTTTGCATTTCCTAGAATTCTGGATAAACTGAATCATTTTCATATAAACAAAAGCATATTTCTTGAGCCAAAAAGACAAGAAGCCAACAGTTACTGAGGTCCATAGGAAGGCTGGGTGCTACCTCCAGAATGTCCTCCACGCAATGGGCTCGATGCAGCCTAGGCCCCAGGTCTCAGCTATCCAGTGAGAATCTGGGAGTAGTTTATATACAGTCTGGGGATTCACTCCCTCAGCATGGCCCTACCCCAGGATTTCGTCATGATTTCTAGACTTCTGTCCATTGACACTTCAGCTTTCAGCTTCCCTACAGGCAAAGAGCCAGGGTAATGTAAACCCTGCCCTGGGCTGTTCAAGGGTAGACTTCCCTCCAACTTCTACCTGCTTTAGTTTGTCTCCAGGGCCTTCAAATGATTTTTCTGAATTTTCCCCATATTTTGTAATTATTATCTGTGGGAGGGTTTTGGTTCAATCAAGCTACTATGTCAATTACCAGAAGTCACTCCCATCTGAACATTTGATTCACGGGTATACCTCAGAGACTTGGTTCCAGACCACAGCAATAAGGTGAATATTGCAATAAAGTGAGTCACACAAATTTTTTAGCTTCCCAGTGCATATAAAAGTTATGTTTACTATACTATAGTCTATCAAGTGTACAGTAGCATTATGTTTTTGTGAAAAACAATGTCCATACCTATATTAAAATATGCTTTAGGGACTTCCCTGGTGGAGCAGTGGTTAAGAATCCACCTGCCAATGTAGGGGACACGGGTTCGATCCCTGGTCCAGGATGATCCTACATGCCGTGGAGCAACTAAGCCCGTGCACCACAGCTACTGAAGCCCACTCTGTAGAGCCCACGAGCCACAGCTACTGAAGCCTGTGTGCCACAACTACTGAAGCCCATGCGCCTAGAGCCCGTGCTCTGCAACAAGAGAAGCCACCGCAATAAGAAGCCCACGCACTGCAACAAAGAGCAGCCCCTGCTCGCTGCAACTAGGGAAAGTCCGTGTGCAGCAACAAAGACTCAATGCAGCCAAAAATTAATTAATTAATTAATTTAAAAAATATAGCAAAGATGTCAATTCTAAAAAAAAAATACTTTATTGCTAAAAAATGCTAACCATCATCTGAGCCTTCAGCGAGGCATAATCTTTGTGCTGGTGGAGGGTTTTGCACTGGTGTTGGTGGCTGCTGACTGATCAGGGTGGTGGGTGCTGAAGGCTGGGGTGGCCGTGGCCAATTCTTAAAACAAGACAACAATGAAGTCTGCCACATCGATTAACTCTTCCTTTCATGAACAGTTTCTCTGTAGCATGCAATGCTGTTTGAGAGCATTTTATCCTCAGTAGAACTTTTTTCAAAATTGGAATCATTCCTATCAAACCATGCTGCTGCTTTATCAACTAAGCAACATTCTAAATTTTTTGTTGTCATTTCAACAATCTTCAGAGTCTTCACCACAAATAGACCCTACCTCAAAGAAGCATTTTCTTTGCTCATTCATAAGAAGCAACTCCTCATCTGTTAAAGTTTTATCATGAGATTGCAACAATTCAATCATATCTTCAGGCTCCAGTTCTAATTCTAGTTCTCTTGCTGTTTATAACACATCTGCAGTTACTTCCTCCGCTAAAGTCTTTAACAACCTGAAACTCATCATGAGGGTTAGAATCAAGTTCTTCCAAACCCCTGTTAATGTTGATATTTTGAGCTCTTCCCATGAATCACAAATGTTCTTAATGGCATCTAGAATGGTGAATCCTTTCCAGAAGGTTTGCAATTTACTTTACCCATATCTATCAGAGGAATTTCTATGGCAGCTATAGCCTTATGAAATATACTTCTTAATAAGACTTGAAAGTCAAAATGACTCCTTGATCCATGGGCTGCAGGATAGATACTGTCTTAGCAGGCATGAAAACAATATGTATCTCATTATACATCTCCACTAGAGCTCTTGGGTGACCAGGTACATTGTCAATGAGCAGTAATATTTTGAAAGAAATCATTTTTTCTGAGCTGTAGTTCTCAACAGTGGGCTTAAGATATTCAGTAGACCATGTTGTCAATAGACGTGCTGTCATGCAGACTTTGTTGTTTTGTTTATAGAGCATAGGCAAAGTTGATTTAGCAAAATTCTTAACGGCCCTAGGATTTTCAGATTGGTAAATAAGCTTTGGGTTCAACCTAAAGTCACCAGCTGCATTAGCCCCCAACAAGAACATCAGCCTGTCCTTTGAAGCTTTGAAGCCAGGAATTGACTTCTCCTCTCTAGCTTAAAAGTCCTAGATGGCAACTTCTTCCAATATAAGGTGGTTTCATCTACACTGATTCATTTGTTATTTAGTTTAGCCACCTTCATTAATTATCTTAGCTAGATCTCCTGGATAAGATGCTGCAGCTTCTGCATCAGCACTTGCTGCCGTACCTTGTTCTTTGAAGTTATGAAGATGGCTTATTCTCTTAAATCTCATGAACCAACCTCTGCTAGTTTCAACTTTTTCTTCTGCAGCTTCCTCACCTCTCTCAGCCTTCATAGAATTTAAGAGAGTTAGGACCTTGCTCTGGTTTAGTTGGCTTAAGGAAATGTTGTGGCAAATGTTGTGATCTGATCTTCTAACCAGACCACTAAAACCATCTCCATATCAGCAATAAGGTTGTTTCATTCACGTGTTCACTGCAGTAGCACTTTTAATTTCCTTCAAGAAAGTATCTCTTGGAGGAGGAGGAGGAGACAAGATGGCGGAGTAGAAGGACATGAGCTCACTTCTTATGGAAACATCAAAATCCCAACTGACTGCTGAACAACAATCGACAAAACAAACAAACAAAAACACTGCAGCCTACCAGAAAAGATGCCCTACATCCAAAAACAAAGAAGTCACAGGGACTTCCCTGGTGGTCCAGCAGTTGAGGACATGAGGCGGGGGAAGGGTAAGCTGGGACAAACTGAGAGCGTGGCATGGACATATATACACTACCAAATGTAAAATAGATAGCTAGTGGGAAGCAGCCACATAGCACAGGGAGATCAGCTCGGTGCTTTGTGACCACCTAGAGGGGTGGGATAGGGAGGGTGGGAGGGAGACGCAAGAGGGAGGAGATATGGGGATATATGTATATGTATGGCTGATTCACTTCGTTATAAAGCAGAAACTAACACACCATTGTAGAGCAATAAAGATGTTAAAAAAAAAAGACTCTGTGCTCCCAATGCAGGGGGTTCAGGTTTGATCCCTGGTCAGGGAACTAGATCCTGCATGCCACAACTAAAAGATCCCGCATGCTACAACTAAAGATCCCGCACGCAGAAACTAAGATCCCGTGTGCCTCAACTAACACCCGGTACAGCCAAATAAACAAATAAATAAAAATTTTTTTAAAAAAAGAAGCCACTAAATAGTAGGAGGAGCAAGACTGCAATAAAATCAAATCCCACACACCCTAGGTGGGCAGCCCACAAACAGGAAAATAATTATACCACAGAAGTTCTCCTATAGGAGTGAAAGATCTGAGCCCCACTTCAGGCTCTCCAGCCTGGGGGTCTGGCAATGGGAGGAGGAGCCCCCAGAGAGTCTGGCTTTGAAGGTGAGTGGGGTGTGATTGCAGGAATTCCACAGGACTGGGGGGAAACTCCACTCTTGGAGTGTGCACACAGGGTATCATGTGTGCCAGGACCCAGGGAAAACAGAAGTGACATCATAAGAGACTGGGCCAGACCTACTTGCTAGTATTGGAGGGTCTCCTGCAGAGGTGGCGGGGGCGGCTGTGGCTCACTATGGAGACAAGACCACTAGCAGCAGTAGTTCTGGGGAGTACTCATTGGGGTGAGCCCTCTTGGAGGCTGCCATTTTCTCACCAAGACCTGCCCCCACCCCCAAGAGCCTGAAGCCTCCAGTGCTAGGATGCCTCAAGCCAAACAACCAACAGGGTGGGAACACAGCCCCATGCATCAGCAGACAGGCTGCCTAAAGTCTTCCTGAGTACACAGCTGCCTGATAATGAACACACACCCAGACACGACCCTGCCCACCAGAGGGACCAGACCCAGCTCCATCCACCAGTGGGAAGCTATCAGTCCCTCCCACCAGGAAGCCTGCATAAGCCTCTTAGACAGCCTCATCCACCAGGGGGCAGACAGCAGAAGCTTGAAGAACTAAAACACTGCAGCCTGCGGAACAAATCTGCAATCACAAAAATGAGACAAAATGAGATGACAGAGGAATATGTCCCAGATAAGGGAACAAGATAAAACCCGAAAAGAACAACTAAGTGAAGTGGAGATAGGCAATTTATCTGAAAAAAATTCACAGTAATGATAGTGAAGATGATCCAAGATCTCAGGAAAAGAATGGAGGCACAGATCGAGAAGACATAAGAAATGTTTAACAAAGACCTAGAAGAACTAAAGAACAAACAAACAGAGATGAACAATACAATAACTGAAATGAATAATACACTAGAAGGAATCAATAGCAGAATAACAGAGGCAGAAGAACAGATAAGTGCCCTGGAAAGCAGCATGGTGGAAATCACTGCCGCAGAACAGAATAAAGAGAAAAGAATGAAAAGAAATGAGAACAGTCTAAGAGATCTCTGGGAAAACATGAAATGCACCAACATTTGCTATAGGGGTCCCAGAAGGAGAAGAGAGAGAGAAAGGGCCTGAGAAAATATTTGAACAGATAATAGCTGAAAACTTCCCTAACATGGGAAAGGAAACAGTCACCTAAGTCCAGGAAGTGCAGAGAGTCCCAGGCAGGATAAACCCAAGGAGAAACACACTGAGACAGATAGTAATCAAACTGACAAAAATTAAAGACAAAGAAAAAGTATTAAAAGCAACAAGGGAAAAGCAACAAACGATATACATTGGAACTCCCATAAGGTTGTCAGGTGACTTCTCAGCAGAAACTCTGCAGGCTGGAAGGGAGTGGCACAATATACTTAAAGTGATGAAAGGGAAGAACCTACAACCAAGAATACTCTACCCAGCAGGGCTGTCATTCAGGTTCAACATAGAAATCAAAAGCTTTACAGAGAAGCAAAAGCTAAGAGAATTCAGCACCACCGTCCAGCTTTGCAACAAGTGCTAAAGGAACTTCTCTAGGTGGAAAAGAAAAGGCCACAACTAGAAACAAGAAAATTATGAATGAAAAGCTCACTGGTAAAGGCAAACATACAGTAAAGGTAGGAAATCATCTGCACACAAATATGATATCAAAATCAGCAACTCTGAGAAGAGGAGAGCACAAATGCAGGATATTGGAAATGCATTTGAAATGAAAAGACTAGCAACTTAAAACAATCTATATTGTTGTTTATATACAGACGTCTATATCAAAACCTCATGGGAACAGCAAACTGAAAATCTATGATAGATACACACAAAAAAGAAAAAGCAATCCAAACACAACACTAAAGTAAGTCATCGAATCACAAGAGAAGAGAATGAAAGAGGAAGGGAAGAAAAAACACAAAAACAAATCCAAAACAACAAAATGACAATAAGAACATACATATCGATAATTACCTTAAACGTAAATGGATTAAATGCTCCAACCAAAAGACACAGACTGGCTGAATGGATACAAAAATAAGACCCGTACATATGCTGTTTATAAGAGACCTACTTTAGATCAAGGGACACATACAGACTGAAAGTGAGGGGGTGGAAAAATGTATTCCATGCCAATGGAAATCAAAATAAACGTGGAGTAGGGCTTCCCTGGTGGCGCAGTGGTTGAGAGTCTGCCTGCCGATGCAGGGGACACGGGTTCATGCCCCGGTCCGGGAAGATCCCATATGCCACGGAGTGGCTAGGCCCGTGAGCCATGCATGGCCACTGAGCCTGCGCATCCGGAGCCTGTGCTCCGCCATGGGAGAGGCCACAACAGTGAGAGGCCTGTGTACCGCAAAAAACAAAAACAAAAACAAAATAAACCTGGAGTAGCAATTCTCATATCAGACAAAATAAACATTAAAATAAAGACTGTTACAAGAGACGAAAAGGACACTACATAATGATCAAGAAATCAATCCAAGAAGATATAACAATTGGAAATATATACGCACCCAACATAGGAAACCTCAATTTATAAGGCAAAT
The DNA here is from genome assembly GCF_000442215.2 of Lipotes vexillifer. NCBI lineage: Eukaryota > Metazoa > Chordata > Mammalia > Artiodactyla > Lipotidae > Lipotes > Lipotes vexillifer. Next base: position 1,306,589 of record NW_006790410.1, on the reverse strand, counting down.
ACTAACAACCATAAAAGGAGAAATCAACAGTAACAATACATATAAATAGTGGAGGACTCTAACACCCTACTTTCATCAATGGACAGATGATCCAGGCAGAAAATCAATAAGGAAACACAAGCCTTAAATGACACATTAGACCAGATGGATTAAATTGATATTTATAGAGCATTCCATCCAAAAACAGCAGAATACACATTCTTCTCAAGTGCACGTGCAACATTCTCCAGGATTGACCACAAGCTGGGCCACAAAGTGAGCTTCGGTAAATGTAAGAAAACTGAAGTCATATCAATAATCTTTTTCTGACCACGACGCTGTAATATTAGAAATCAACTACAAGAAAAAACTGTAAAGAAATTGAGTCTTAGCCTAGGAAGCTTTACTTGTTCACTTCCGACACTAAACCTATTAAATATTTTTTAAGGATAAAAGGAGTCTTTAATAAAATCATTATAAGGGTCAAACAGAAATTTAGAGTTCAGAGAGAAAACTACCATGTATGGCAATAAAGCTGAAAGAATTTTTAGCAACAGAAACATAACTGTAGTGCCAGAAAAAGAGTTCAAAAGCTTTTTTCATGAAATGATCAGATACGGGCAAACAGATTTATGTACCAAGAGGTTCATCAAGGTATTTTGTATAATTGCAAAATCACTGGAAACAACCTAACTTTTTAAAACTAGGGGAGGGGGAGGTGGTGGCGGTGACACGATTCTTTCCACGTTGGAGGGGCTGGGCCGTTGCCGGAGTCGCCGCGTCTGCCATGTGACATGGCACAGCTAAAGATTTAGCACCAGAGCCAGAGCTGCCCCGCCAGTCGTCGAGCAGGTCATCACCCCGCTAATTCCTGTCCCGGAGGGCAGCTCCAGCCTACACACAGGTTAGCGAGCTGTCCCTGCCAACCTCACCTCCTCTTTCCTCCCTGAGTTTGCCAGGAGCATGAAAGAAGGCCCAGGGATGCCCTAAACCCCTTCTGCTCCTGCCCATTGCAAGTGCCACTACCACCATGGGCCTCACCTTCCTCTCCCTCTTCTCGCATCTCTTCGGCAGGAAGCAGATGTGTGTTTTGATGGTTGGATTGGATGCTGCTGGCAGGACGACCATTCTGTATAAACTGAAGTTAGGAGAGATAGTCACCACCATTCCTACCACTGGTTTTAATGTGGAAACAGTAGAATATAAGAACATTTGTTTCACAGTATGCGATGTTGATGGTCAAGATAAAATTAGGCCTCTCTGGAGGCATTACTTCCAAAATACCCAGGGTCTTATTTTTGTGGTAGATAGCAATGATTGTGAAAGAATTCAGGAAGGAGCAGAAGAGCTGCAGAAAATGCTTCAGGAAGATGAGTTGTGAGATGCAGCGTTGCTGCTTTTTGTAAACAAACAGGATTTGCCAAATGCTACGGCCATTAGGGAAATGATGGATAAATTATGTCTTCAGTCTCTTCGTAACAGAACATGGTATGTTCAAGCCACTTGTGCTACACAAGGAACCGGTCTGCATGAGGGACTTGACTGGCTGTCAAATGAGCTTTCAAAACATTAAATGAAACTAGATATCTAACCAAGGACACATTTGATAGAACTGGTCTAGGCTTGTTACAACAAAATTAGTTTGCATCTTGGTTATTAAACAGTATCTGGGACTGGTTTGGGCAGAATATTACAGCATTTAAACGTATTTTGTTGCCAGCTATTGTTTACCAAGCATAATGTTGCCATTTAGCAATATGCTTGGTTTTTAAAGAGATTCTCCTTAACTTGGGGAAAAAAAGTGTCCTCTTTTAATTTTACTTCCCTTAAGCCTAAACGCCTGGACACAGCTAATGTGACATTTTTAAATCAATCCATTTTGAATGTTTTTCTGAGCCCACAGTAAATAATGTTTTAAAGTTGTCCCCTTGCTATTTTATTGATACGTTTATCATTCCTGGGACAGTCTGCTGATTTAAAAAATGTAGCATTCCATTTGTATTTGTTTTTCTCCCTTGCCAAAAAGATTTTTTAATACTGCTTGTACCAGCCAGGGAAATGCTCCAAAACACTGTCCAGATCTTTTACACTGAGGAATTTATATTTCCCCCCATTATTGACTCCTGGCTTCCATCAGCCAAGCTTACCTTGGTGTGGTTTGGATTTGATAGCTAATTAATTTTGTGCTAGTTGCAAAGAGTTCATATTGAGATGATTTTTAATACTCAGCAGATTGTCTTCCTTTATATTGTATCTTTTTTATGTTGCATGTTGCTTTGGGTATCAGCCAGACTCTTTGCTCAGTATATGATAGTTCTGCTGACGTTTTTATTGTTTATTGGTGAGCATGCCTTCATTAAGAGTTTTTGGAAAATTCATCAAACTCAATGAATAAGTTTTCTCCATAACCCATTTGAAATTATTCCTAATAAAATGATAAAACATGAAAAATAAATAATTAATTTAAAAAATAAAACTAGGGGATTTGTTAAGTAAAATAAAAATTATTATATGGCCATTAAAAACTATACTTTGAAACCTACTTAGTTATGTGGGAGAATGTTAATAACATCATTAAAAAGTGGTTTCTAAAGAGCAAATATGGTATACTTTTTAATAACAGATTTATTGAGATATAATTCATATATCATGCAATTCACATATTTAAAGTGTACAATTCAATGGTTTTCAGTACATTTAGAACTGAATAACCATGACATCAACCAATTATAGAACATTTTCATCACCTCTAAAAGAAATCTTACATCTACTAGTAGTCATTTTGTATGATAGTTTTTATTAAAAGTATATAGTTGTGGCATATCCACAAAATGGAATATTATTTGGCAATTTAAAAAATGTATGACACATGCTACAACGTGGATGAAGCTTGAAAACATGCTAAATGAATTAATCCAGTCACAAAAGACCATATACTGTATAATTCCATCTATATGAAATGGCCAGAACAGGTAAATAGAGAGGGATAGAAAGTAGATTAGTGGTTGTGCAGGGCTGAGGGTGGTGGTTATGAGTAAATGGGGGGTACTTGCTAATTGGGGTTTCTTTTTTGGAGTCATGAAAATGTTCTAAAATTGGCTGTGGTGATTTTCATAATCTTGTGAATATACTAAAAAACCACTGAATTGTACACATTAATGGATTAATTGCATGGTGTGAGAAATGTCTCTCAATAAGCTGCTTTAAAAAGTACATAGGTTTATATAGAAAAAATCTGGAAAGATATTAAAAAGGTTAACATTATTTTCATGCAAAAGAATTAGATGATTTGTTTTACTTATTTTCTAATTTTTCTATAGTAATCACATATTAGTTGCATATTAAACAATTATTTTTTAAAAGAAGAAAAAAGAAAGTACTCTTTGCATTCACAACTTGGCTAACCGTTTGGTGCAAGAGGCCTCGCTTTCAGCCTCTCTTGGATTTTGACATGCCTTCCTCACTAAGCGTAATCATTTCTAGCTTTTGACTTAAAGTGAGAGACATGCAACTCGAACACTTAGAGGCCATTGCAGGTTATTAATTGGCCAATTTCAGTATTGTTTTGCCTCAGGGAATAGAGAGGCCGGAGGAGAGGGACAGAGATGACGGAACAGCTGATAAGTCGAGCAGTCAGAACACACACATTTATTGATTAAGTTCACTGTCTTATATGGGAGTGGTTTGTGGCACTGCAAAACAATTAAAATAGTTATATCAAAGATCGCTGATCACAGGTTACCATAACAAATATAATTCATCTTTTTAATAACTGAATAATAAATAATCCATAGTAAAGAGGTACTATAGTTTAGTCAAACGTTCTATTGATTGGCATTCAAGTAGCTTTCAGTTGTTAATTAATTGTGTATATATTTATGCCCCTAGAAACCTGCCTGTGGAAAATATCTGTGTTTGTTTGTGTGTTTGTGTATGCTTTATTTCCACAAGATATATCCCCCAAAATGAAATTTCAAAGAACATGTGTATTTTTCATCTTAATATCTATTTCCAGGCTTTTCTTCCAAAAGAATGGAGCAATCCATACTCCCATCAGGAGCATCTGAGGCCCTGCTCTGAAGTATTATACTTATTGGCTAAATGAAAAAGAATATCCCTTTGTTGTTTTCAATTTCATTTTCCGTGATCACCAGTGAGGCTGGGAATCTTTTCAAACTGTCTTTAGTCATTGGATTTCCTCCAATGTAAATTGTTATTCATACCCTTCACCTGCTTTTTCCATTGGGCCTTTTCCTTATCAATTTTTATAAACTCTGCATATTTTTAAGGAGGAGGAATAAAAACACTGGTGAACAAGGATCTTATAATTTTGAAAAATAATATTTCTTCCAAAAGGGCAGGGCCTTAAGCAATAGAGAGATTTCTACTTCCTTCTGGACCTCTGCTCCTGATAATTGATAATTCATTTTATATAATTCCAGTGCTTAAAATCTGTTTTGACTATCTTTTGGTTTTGCTACTTCTCACCATGGTACCAGTTACCATGCTTAAAATATTAACTAACTTGAGGCCTTAGATGACAACACTGTCCTCCACAGAGGATCTGCTTTTGCTTCTGTTAAGCACCTGGAAGTATTATCAGTTTAGAATTATCTCCACCAAATTCAAGGTTTGAGGTCCCCCCCCCCAGACCACCCAGCAGTACAAACCTAGGCTGCAATTTAGAAGAGTTACTTCATGTTGCCACTTAATCTAGGGCCATAGCACTTTGGGATACAAATGTATTTAGACTCTAGTACAGGTCTTGAATTTGATTTTTGAGCCCATTACTTACAAGTCTGTCAAAACTGTCAGGATGAAAGATTAAGTTTGCTGTGATCATGGGCTCAATTGTCTTTCTTTTTTTTTACTGTGATGAAATACACATAACATAAAATTTACCATATTAACTATTTTTTGTTTGTTTGTTTTGTTTTTCTTGTTTTTTTTGCGGTACGCGGGCCTCTCACTGTTGTGGCCTCTCCCACTGTGGAGCACAGGCTCACAGGCCTAGCCACTCCGCGGCATGTGGGATCTTCCCGGACTGGGGCACGAACCCATGTCCCCTGCATCGGCAGGCGGACTCTCAACCGCTGCGCCACCAGGGAAGCCCCATATTAACTATTTTTAAGTGTACAGTTCAGTGGTGTTAAGTATGTTCATATTGTTGTGCTACCATCACCATGACCCATCTCCAGAACTCTTTTCATCTTGCAAGACTGAAATTCTGTCCTAATTAAACAATAACTCCCCATTCCACCCTCCCCCTAGCTACTGGCAACCACCCTTCTACTTTCTGTCTCTATGATTTTGTCTATTCTAAGTACTTCATATAAGTAGAATTATACATTATTTGTCTTTTTGTGATTGGCTTATTTCACTTAGCATAATATCCTCAAGTTGCATCCATTTTGTAGTATATGTCAGAATGTTCTTCCTTTTTAAGGTTGAATACACATTTTGCTTATCCATTCATACATCACTGGACACTTAGCTGGTTTCGACCTCTTGAGTATTGTGAGTAACGTTGCTATAAACATGCGTGTACAAATATTTCTTCCAGACCCTCTTTCAATTATTTTGAGGAAAGTGGAATTGCTGGATTAAATGGTAAGTCTATGTTTAATTCTTTGAGGAACCACCATTCTCTTTTCCCCAATGGTTGTACCATTTTACATTCTCACCACCAGTGCACAATTCCAATTTTTCCTCATCCTCACTGACACTTGTTATTTACCGTTTTTTTGATAGCAGTCATTCTAATGGGTGTGAGGTGGTATCTCACTATAGTTTTAATATGCATTTGCTGAAAAACTAGTGATGTTGAACATCTTTTCATGTGCTTATCAGCCATTTGTGTATCTTCCTTAGATAAAAGCCTATTCAAGTCCTTTGCCCACTTTTTAATCAGCTTGTTTGTTCTGTTGTTTAGTTTCAGGAGTTCTATATATATTCATATTAATCTCTGATTAATATTTGATTTTCAAATATTTTCTCCCATTTTGTGAGTTTCCTTTTTACTTTGTTGATGTCTTTTGATGCACAAAGTTTTAAAATTTTCATGAAATCCAATTTGTCTATTTTTATTTTTTTATTGTTATTGTCTGCGATTTTTTGGTGTCATATCAAATAAATCAATGCCAGATCCAATGTCATGAAGTTTTGCTTCATGAGTTGTACAGTTTTTAGAAGGTTTTTTAGAAGCTTTTGCTTCTAAGAGTTGTATAGTTTTAGGTCTTATATTTAGGTCATGGATCCATTTTGAATTGCTATATATTGAACTGTATTCCCCCCAAACTCATATTTAAGCCCTAACCCCCAATGTGAGCGTATTTGGAGATGGATCTTTAAGAGGTAATTAAGGTTAAATGAGGTCATAAGGGTGGGTTCCTAATCCTACAGGATTAATGACCTTATAAGAAGAGGAAAATCAGAGTGCCCCCTCCACCCTCTCTCCATATGTACTGAGGAAAGGCCAGATGAGCACACAGCAAAAGGCAGTCATCAGCAATGCAGGAGGAAGGCCTTCACCAGACACCAACTCTATTGGCACCTTAATCTTGGACTTCCCAGGCTCCAGAAGTGTGATAAAATTAAATTTACATTGTTTAGCTACCCAGTCTGTAGTATTTTGTTACAGCAGCCCGAGCTCATACATGAGCTTATTTTTGTATATGGTGTGAGGGTCTAACATCATGTTTGCATGTGGATGTCCAGTTTTCCCAGCACCATTTCATGAAAAGCCTGTCCTTTCCCCATTAAATACTCTTTGTCCCCTTGTGGAAAATCATTTGACTATTTATGTGAGGGTTACTTCCGGGCTCTCTATTCTTTTCGGGTCGTCTATATATGTAGGCCTTTTGCCAGTATTACACTGTTTTGACTACTATGGCTTAATACTAAGTTGTGAAATCAGGATGGCAAGTCCTCTAGCTTTGTTCTTTTTCAAGATAATTTTGGATATTCAGTGTCCCTTGAGATTCTATATGTATTTTAGAATGGGTTTTTCCATTTGTGCAAAAACTGTCACTGGGATTTTGATAACGACTTCATTGAAATGGTAGATTTCTTTGGTAATACTGATAATCTTAACAATATTAAGATTTCCAATGTGAACATGGAATGTCTTTCCATTTGCTCATGCATTCTTTAATTTCTTTTAGCAGTGTTTTGTAGTTTTCATTGTACATGTCCATCACCTCCTTGCTTCCTAAGTATTACTAAGTATTTTATTCTTTTTGATGCTAATGTAAATGGAATTGTTTTCTTAATTTCCTTTTGGTTCACTGTTAGTGTGTAGAAATGCAACTGACTTTTTGTGTTGATTTTGTATCCTGTGACTCTACTGAAATTGTTTATAAGTTCTAACAATTTGTGTATGTGTGTGGAATCTTTAGAGTTTTCTACCTATAAGATCATATCATTTGTGTACAGAGAGCATTTTACTTCTTCCTTTCCAATTTGGATGCCTTTCATTTCCTTTTCTTGCCTAACTGCTCTGGTTAGAATTCCCAAGACTCTGTTAAATAGATATGGTGAAAGTGGACCTTTTTGTCTTGTTCCTGATCTTAGAGGAAAAGCTTTCAGACTTTCACCTTTGAGTGAAAGATGTTCACTGAGGGGTTTTCATACACAGCTTTTATTATGTTGAGGTATTCCTTCTATTCATAGTTTGTTGTGTGTTTTTTTATCATAAAAAGCTGTTAAATTGTGTAAAATGCTTTTATGCAACAATTGAGATAATCATGTGGTTTTTTCCCCCTTTCTACTGTTAATGTAATGTATTACAATGATTGGTTTTCCTATGTTGAACCATCCTTAAATTCCGGGGATAAATCCGATTTGGTCATGGTATATAGTCCTTTTCCTTTTGAGAAAACTTGGCACAAAGCCAATATTATTTTACCTTTACAAGTTACAAAAAGGGAATCTGTCTTTTGTGTTTCCATACAAATTGTGAAATTTTTTGTTCTAGTTCTGTGAAAAATGCCATTGGTAGTTTGATAGGGATTGCACTGAATCTGTAGACTGCTTTGGGTAGTATAGTCATTTTAACAATGTTGATTCTTCCAATCCAAGAACATGGTATATCTCTCCATCTGTTTGTGTCATCTTTAATTTCTTTCATGTGTCTTATAGTTTTCTGCATGCAGGTCTTTTGCCTTCTTAGGTAAGTTTATTCCTAGGTATTTTATTCTTTTTGTAGCAATGGTAAATGGGATTGTTTCCTTAATTTCTCTTTCTAATCCTCCACTGTTATTGTATAGGAATGCAAGAGATATCTGTGTATCAATTTTGTATCCTGCAACTTTGCTAAATTCATTGATTAGCTCTAGTAGTTTTCTAGTGGCATCTTTAGGATTCTCTATGTATAGTATCATGTCATCTGCAGACAGTGAGTTTTCCTTCTTCTTTCCCCACTGGATTCCTTTTATTTCTTTTTCTTCTCTGATTGTCATGGCTAGGACTTCCAGAACTATGATGAATAATAGTGGTGAGAGTGGGCACCATTGTCGTGTTCCTGATATTAGAGGAAATTCTTTCAGGTTTTCACCATTAAGAATAATGTTTGCTGTGGGTTTGTCATATATTGCCTTCATTATGTTGAGGGAGGTTCCCTCTATGCCCACTTTCTGGAGAGTTTTTATCATAAATTGATGTTTAATTTTCTCAAAAGCTTTTTCTGCATCTATTGAGATGATTATATGGTTTTTATTCTTCAGTTTATTAAGATGGCGTATCACATTGATTGATGTGCATATATTGAAGAATCCTTGCATCCCTTGGATACATCCCACTTGATCATGGTGCATGATCCTTTTAATGTGTTGTTGGATTCCATTTGCTAGCATTTTGCTGAGGATTTTTGTGTCCATGTTCATCAGTGATATTGGCCTGTAATTTTTTTGTGTGATATCTTTGTCTGGTTTTGGTATCAGGGTGATGGTGGCCTCGTAGAATGAGTTGGGGAGTGTTTCTCCCTCTGCAATTTTTAGGAAGAGTTTGAGAAGGATAGGTGTTAGCTCTTCTCTAAATGTTTGATAGAATTTGCCTGTGAAGCCATCTGATCCTGGACTTTTGTTTGTTGGGAGTTTTAAAATCACAGTTTCAATTACAGTACTTGTGATTGGTCTGTTCATATTTTGTTTCTTCCTGGTTCAGTTTGGGGAGTTTGGACCTTTATAAAAATCTGTCCATGTCTTTTAGGTTGTCAATTTTATTGGCATATAGCTGCTTGTACTAGTCTCTTATGATCCTTTGTATGTCTGTGGTGTCCATTGTAACATCCCCGTTTTCATTTCTAATTTTATTGATTTGAGTCCCCTCCCTCTTCTTCTTGATGAGTCTGGCTAAAGGTTTATCAATTTTTTTTTTCTTTTTTTTCGGTATGTGGGCCTCTCGCTGTTGTGGCCTCTCCCATTGAGGAGCACAGGCTCTGGACGCGCAGGCTCAGCGGCCATGGCTCACGGGCCCAGCCACTCCGTGGCATGTGGGATATTCCCAGACCGGGGCACGAACCCGTGTCCCCTGCATCAACAGGCGGACTCTCAACCACTGCGCCACCAGGGAAGCCCTAAAGGTTTATCAATTTTATTTATCTTTTCAAAGAACCAGTTTTTACTTTCATTCATCTTTTCTATTAGTTTCTTCATCTCTATTTCATCTATTTCTGCTTTGATCTTTATGATTTGTTTCTTTCTACTAACTTTGGGTTTTATTCTTCTTTCTCTAGTTGCTGTAGGTGTAAGGTTACGTTGTTTATTTGAGATTTTCCTTGTTTCCCGAGGTAAGCCTCTATTGCTATAAACTTCCCTCTTAGAACTGCTTTTGCTGTGTCCCATAGGCTTTGGATTGTCGTAATTTCATTTTCATTTGTCTCTAGGTATTTTATGATTTCCTCTTTGATTTCTTCAGTGATCCATTGGTTGTTTAGAAGCTTATTGTTTAACGTCCAATGTGTTTGTGTTCTGTACACTTTTTTTCTTTCTTGTAGTTGATTTCTAATCTCACAGCATTATGGTCATTAAAGATGACTGTTATGATTTCAATTTTATTAACACATTATTGACCAGAGACGTATTAATACATCTTTTGTTACCCAAACGTTATTGACCAGAGATGAATCAATATGTTCTTAAAGAGTGCTACAATTAACATCACTGTGCAATTTGTTAGAGCATAAATTGATCAAGGTTCTTTATACAACTTACAATTGTCGTTATCATTCACATTTTGCTCCATTAAGTTTTTGTTCCAACCTTGTATATATTATATACGTAAAATCTTCCAAAATGACGCATCTCAAAATTTTGAGTGAAGAAGAATTTTTCAGTCAATTTTATGCACATACTTTCTCTGATTGTCTGATTGACATATGTACTAGTGTCTCAGAAGATGATAGTTTTTCAGAATACAGTTCTGATTCAGATGATGTGAATATTAGACCAATAAAAAGATTTTAAAAAATAGTGAGTGATTCTGATACAAAAAGTAAAAATGAAACTCAGGGTGCCAGAGAAGGCACCTTTGCTTCTACAGAATAGTGAATTGAAAACAATATTTCATGAAAATTAGAAGATTTTACAGGTATGTCAAGTGTCTCTATTGAAGGCAATAACCCACAAAGTGTTAGTGAAATAAAAGAATTAATTTTTGGCCAGCCAAAATAAAAATCACCAGCTAAAGGCATTACTTTCTGCAAAAATCCCTGGGTCAATAATCAGTAAAATTTACCGAGGCTCGCTTTGTGGCCCAGCATGTGATCAATCCTGGAGAATATTCCATGTGCAACTGAGAAGAATGTGTATTCTGCTGTTTTGGATGGAACGCTCTATAAATATCAATTTAGTCCATCTGGTCTAATGTGTCATTTAAGGCCTGCGTTTCCTTACTGATTTTCTGTCTGGATCATCTGTCCATTGATGAAAATAGGCTGTTAGAGTCCTCCACTGTTTTTGTGTTACTGCTGATTTCTCCTTTTACAGTTGTTAGTAATTGCCTTATAAATTGAGGTGCTCCTATATTGGATGCATATATATCTACAATTGTTATATCTTCTTCTTGGATTGATCTCTTGATCATTATGTAGTGTCCTTTTTGTCTCTTGTAACAGTCTTTATTTTAAAGTCTATTTTGTCTAATATGAGTATTGCTACTCCAGCTTTCTTTTGACTTCCATTGGCATGGAATACATTTTTCCATCCCCTTACTTTCAGTCTGTATGTTTCCCTTGATCTAAAGTGGGTCTCTTGTAAACAGCATATATACAGGTCTTGTTTTGTATCCATTCAGCCAGCCTATGTCTTTTGGTTGGAGCATTTAATCCATTTACATTTAAGGTAATTATCCATATGTATGTTCTTATTGCCATTTTGTTCATTGTTTTGGATTTGTTTTTGTGTTTTTTCTTCCCTTCCTCTTCCATTCTCTTCTCTTGTGATTCGATGACTAACTTTAGTGTTGTGTTTGGATTGCTTTTGCTTTTTTGTATGTATCTATTGTAGATTTTCAGTTTGCTGTTCCCATGAGGTTTTGATATAGACGTCTGTATATAAACAACGATATAGATTGTTTTAATTCAATAAAGACAATATAGATTGTCTATAATTTCAGATGCATTTCCGATATCCTGCATTTGTGCTCTCCTCACAATTGCTGATTTTGATATCATATTTGTGTGCAGATGATTTCCTACCTTTATTGTATGTTTGCCTTTACCAGTGAGCTTTTCATTCATAATTTTCTTGTTCCTAGTTGTGGCCTTTTCTTTTCCACCTAGAGAAGTTCCTTTAGCACTTGTTGCAAAGCTGGATGGTGGTGCTGAATTCTCTTAGCTTTTGCTTCTCTGTAAAGCTTTTGATTTCTATGTTGAACCTGAATGACAGCCCTGCTGTCAAGAATACTGTATTCTTGGTTGTACGTTCTTCCCTTTCATCACTTTAAGTATATTGTGCCACTCCCTTCCAGCCTGCAGAGTTTCTGCTGAGAAATCACCTGACAACCTTTTGGGAGTTCCCTTGTATATTGTTTGTTGCTTTTCCCTTGTTGCTTTTAATATTTTTTCTTTGTCTTTAATTTCTGTCAGTTTGACTACTACTATCTGTCTCAGTGTGTTCCTCCTTGGGTTTATCCTGCCTGGGACTCTCTGCACTTCCTGGACTTGGATGACTGTTTCCTTTCCCATGTTAGGGAAGTTTTCAGCTATTATCTGTTCAAATATTTTCTCAGGCCCTTTCTCTCTCTCTTCTCCTTCTGGGACCCCTATAATGCAAATGTTGGTGCATTTCATGTTTTCCCAGAGGTCTCTCAGACTGTTCTCATTTCTTTTCATTCTTTTCTCTTTATTCTGTTCTGAAGCAGTGATTTCCACCATGCTGCCTTCCATGTCACTTATCCGTTCTTTTGCCTCAGTTATTCTGCTACTGATTCCTTCTACTGTATTATTCATTTCAGTTATTGTATCATTCATCTCTGTTTGTTCTTTAGTTCTTCTAGGTCTTTGTTAAACATTTCTTATGTCTTCTCGATCTGTGCCTTCATTCTTTTTCTGAGATCTTGGATCATCTTTACTATCATTACTCTGAATTTTGGGAGGGACTGGTACCTGCCCACTGGTGGGTGGAGTTGGGTCTGGTCCCTCTGGTGGGCAGGGTTGTGTCTGAGTGTGTGTGCATTACTGGGTGGCTGTTTATTAAGGAAGACTTTAAGCAGCCTATCTGCTGATGCATGGGGCTATGTTTTAGTCCTGTTGGTTGTTTGGCCTGAGGTGTCCCAGCACTGGAGCCTTCAGGCTGTTGGGTGGTGCCAGGTCTTGGTGAGAACATGGCACCCTCCTAGAGGGTCCACGCCAATGAGCACTCGCCACAGCCACTGCCACCTTTCCCCACAGTGAGTCACAGTTGCCTCCTACCTCTGCAGGGTACCCTCCAATAATAGCAGCTAAGTCTGGCCCAGTCACTTATGAGGTCACTGCTTTTTTCCCTGGGTCCTGGTGCACATGAGACCCTGTATACACCCTCCAAGAGTGGAGTTTCTCTTTCCCCAAGTCCTGTGGTCAAACCCCAGTGGCTTTCAATGCCAGACTCTCTGGGGGCTCTTCCTCCCATTCCCAGGCCCCCAAGCTGAGGAGCCTGACATGACACTCTGAACTTTCACTCCTGTAGGAGAACTGCTGTGGTATAACTATTTTCCATTTTGTGGGTTGCCCACCCAGTGTGTATGGGATTTGATTTTATGGTGATTGCACCTGTCTTACCATCTCTTTGTGGCTTCTTATTTGCCTTTGGATTTAGGATTTAGGGTATCCTATCTTTTTTGGTAGGTTCCAGCATTTTTTGGGGGGGGGTCAGTGGTTTTTCAGCAGTTAGTTGTGATTCTGGTGTTTCCATAAGAAGGGGTGAGCTCACATCCTTCTACTCTACCATCTTGCCTCCTCTCCTTCCATAAACTCTTTTCAGGGACATATTTTGTTGATATATTTTTTTTCCTTTGAATGGGCCACACTTTCCAGTTTTTTTGTATGCCTTGTAATGTTTTTGTTGAATACTGGACATTTGAATCTAATAATGTGGTAGCTCTGGAAATCAGATTCTTCCCCCTTCCCCAGGATTTGCTGTTGTTGTTGTTTTTGATTGCCATAGGCTGTCTCTGTCCTGAGAATCAGCCTAAGGTGTAAAGTTAAGGGCTTATGTCTTTTCTGAGACTCCTCTTAGGCATGCGTAATCACTTTCTAATTTTACCCATATATGCAGTTGTTTTTTAATAGTCTAGCCTTTAATGTCTGTCTCCCAAAAGAGGAAAAGCAAAATATGAAGGGGGGATGAAGAGTGCTGGCCTTTAAATATCTTGAAAGACACTTGAGCCAGATGGGCTAGGGGCTTGCAATAATGGGAGGAGGTGCAACAACAATGGCTCCCCTCTAGCTCTATTTGTCTGCACCTCTGTGATCAGAAGCAGCAATCAACAATCATATAACAGATCCCTGATATTTGAAAGAAAGGGTACTTGTTGCCCACCCTGACTCTTACAAGCTGTGTGCAAGTTGCTCCAGGAACACAGTGACACAGATTGTGTGTTGGGAATTGGTAGCTGCTACTGGGCCAAGTGCTGATTATTGACAGAAATTTACCATCCAAGGGTTCCCCTAAAAGTTACCTGTGTTCAACAGACTCCAGAGCTCCAAAAGTTACATCAGATGATTCTGCTGGTGCAATTTTTGCCTAGTTGGGTAGACAGGTTCCTGGTGTTTCTGGCTCCACCATCTTCCCAGAAGCTTCCTTTTTAAAAAAAAAAAGTTTTGTTTTCACTCATTTTCTCTGTCATTTTTCTAATTTATATTTCATTCATCATCTCTGTTCTAATCTTTATTATTTATTCCTTGTGCTAGCTTTTGGTTTCATTTCTCCCTCCCTTCTAAGGACAGTTTGGGGCAGATTTAGGATTCTTGATTGACACTTTCGGGTGTTTTTCTTTTGGCACTTTGAATATACCAGCCCACTGACCTCTGGCCTCCAAAGTTTCAAGTGAGAAATCTGCTGATAATCTTACTGAAGATCACTTTTATGTGATGAATCACTTCTCTCTTGCTGCTTTCAAGATTTTCTTTTGCTTTCAACAGTTTCTGTGTCTCAGTGTGACCTTCTTTGAATTCATCATATTAGGAGTTCATTAAGGTTCTCGAGTGTTTATGTTCATGTCTTTTTTCAAATTTGAGAAGTTTTTAGGCATTATTTCTTCAAATAATCCCTTTGCTCCTGTCTGTCTCTCTCTTCTTCTGGGACTCCCACAATGCATGTTGATTGAAGATGTTCCACAGGTTCCTTGGGCTTTGTTCACTTTCCTTCAATCTTTATTCTTTCTGTTCTGCAGACTTGACAATTTCAATTGTTTCGTCTTCTTGTTCACTGATTCTTTCTTCTCCTACTCAAATCTTCTTTTGACTGGGATCCAGTGAGTTTTTCATTCAAGTTATTATACTTTTCAGCTCCAGAATCTCTTTTTGGTGTGTTCTTATATTTTCTCTTTATTCATAGTTCCATTTTGTTCATACATCATTATCTTGACTTTCTCCGTGTCTTCCTTTAGTTTTTTGAGCATCTTTAAGACAGGTTTTTTTTAATTCTGTCTACTGGGTCTTCCATATGGCCCTTCTCACTAGTTTCTGTTGATTTTTTTTTCTTTGCATGGAAAAAAATTTTTTCCCATTTCTTTGCACATCTTATAACTTTTTTCCCTGAAAATTTAATATTTGAATCTAACAATGTAGTAAGTCTGGAAATCAGATTGTTCCATTTCTCAAGGGTTTCATTTTTCTTTACTTTATTGGTATTTTTATTGTTTTATGCTCTCTTTCCCAGGGATAAGCCTGAGGTATAAACTTAAGGTCTTATCAGGTCTGAGTCTGTGTTTTTCCTTAGATATGTATGGTGATCTGCTTTTGAATGTCCTAGTCCTTAAATGTCTGGCTCCCAAAATAAGGAAAAAAGATAAATAAAGATGGAGAGAAAAGTGCCAGCTCTTTAAATCTCCTAGAAGTTGTTTCAGCCATAGGGCTTGGGGCTTGCAACAATGGGAGGGGTGGTGCAGCAATGACTGCCCACTTCTATGTCTGTACTTCCATTATCAGAAGCAGCAATCAACAATCAGAAAACAGGTCCCTGATATTTGGAGGACAGGGTCCTTATTGCCCACCTTGGGTCAGCAAGCTGCATGTAAGCTGCTCCTGGTACAAATGCACAACTGACTGTCTCAGAGCTGAGGGTGGGGGATGGGTAGCAATTGCTGAAATTGACCAAAATTAACTGCAATTTCCCGTTCAAGCCTTCTCCTTGAAGTTGCAAGTCTGAATAGACTCCAGAGTTCCAACATAGCTATATCAAGCAGATTCTGCCAGTATAATTGTCCAGGAAAGAAGACAAGGTTCCTGGCACTTCCTACTCTGTCTTCCCAGAATCCCAAAGCTCTTTTTATATATTGCTGAATTCCACTTTTTAATGTTTCATTGAGGATATTTTGCATCTGTATTCATGAGAGATATTAATCTGCAGTTTTCCTTTCTTGAATGGTCTTTGTATGGTTTTGGTATCAGGATAACACTGGCCTCACAAAATGAGTTGGGGAATTTCTCCTTTTCTGCTTTCTGGTAGATAATGTGTAGAACTGCTTCTTCTTTTAATGTTTGGTAGAATTCTCTGCTGAAAACATCTGATTCTTTCTTTGGAGTTTTTATGTTTTACTTATATTTAATTAATTAATTTATTTGGCCACACTGCATGGTATGTGGGGTCCTAGTTCCCTGACCAGGGATTGAATACACGCCCCTTGCATTGGAAGCACGGAGTCTTAACCACTGGACCACCAGGGAAGTCCCTTCTTGGGAGGTTTTAAATTAAAAACTCAATTTCTTTAATATTTATAGAACTATAAAAAAATTTGTATTCCATATTTGATGATTTTTGAGGAATTAGTCCATTTCACTTTAGTTGTCAAATTTATGTATGTAAGATTATTTATATTTCCTTACTACTCCTTTGAGATCTACAAGATTTGTAGTGGTATCCCACTTCATTTCTGATATTGCTAATTTGCGTCATTTGGCAATATTATTGATCTTTTCAAAGAACCATCTTTTGCTTACTTTCTCTATTGTTCTACTTTCAATTTCATTATTTCCCTACTTCTGCACCTCTGGGTTTACCCTGCTCTTCTTTTTATAGGATCCTAAAGTGAGAGCTTACATGATATTCTTGAGACTTTCCCTTTTCTCTAATGTAAGGATTTGGTGCTATAAATTTTTCTCTAGCACTACTTTAGTTATAGCCCACTCATCTTGGTATGTTTTAATTTCATTTTCATTTAGTTCAACGTGTTGTTTTTATTTCCCTTGAGAGTTCCTCTTTGACTCAGAGATTATTTAGCAACTTGTTTCCAACTGTTTGGAGATTTTCTTGTTATCTTTCTGTTACCGATTTTTAGCTTGGTTCATTTGTGGTGAGAACACACACAGTATGATTTCAATTATTTTAAACATGGTGAAGTTTGTTTTATGGCCCTATCATGGTAAGTGGTCTATCTTGGTAAACTACCATGGGAACTTGAAAAGAATGTGTATTCTGCTGTTGTTGGGTGAAGTGGTGTGTGTGTGTGTGTGTGCTGCATCCTGTTAATTTATGGTACTGTTGAGTTATTATATAACCTTGCTGATTTTCCATGTAGTTCAGTCAATTATTGAAAGAGGGGCATTGAAGTCTCCAACTATAATCATGGGTTTGTCAATTTCTCCTCTCAGTTCTGTCCGTTTTTGCTTTAAGTATTTTGCAGCTCTGTTGTTTGGTACATACAATTTATGATTGCCATGTCTTCTTGATAGCCTGACCCTTTTAGTATTATGAAATGCCCCTCTCTGACCCTAGTAATTTTCTTTGCTCTAGAGTCTACTTTATCTGACATTAATGTAGCCACTACAGCTTTTTTCTGATTAATGTTTGCATTGCATATCTTTTGCCATCTTTTTACTTTCAACCTACTTATACCATTAATTTTTTTTTTTTTTTGCGTTACGCGGGCCTCTCACTGCTGTGAACTCTCCCATTGCGGAGCACAGGCTCAGGACGTGCAGGCTCAGCAGCCATGGCTCACGGGCCCAGCCGCTCCGTGGCACGTGGGATCCTCCCAGACCGGGGCACGAACCTGTGTCCCCTGCATTGGCAGGCGGACTCTCAACCACTGCGCCACCAGGGAAGCCCTACCATTAATTTTGAACTGAGTTTCTTGTGGGGAGCATATAGTAGGGTCTAGTTTTTTATCTACTCTGTTCTTCTCTTTTAGTTGGTATATTCAGACATTTACATGTAATGTAATTATTGATATGCTAGGACTTCAGTGGGGTTTTTTGTTTCATTTTGTTTCTTTCCTCTGTTTTCTTCTTTTGCCTTCCTTTGGGTTACTTGTACCTTTTTTTCTTTTAGAATTCCATTTTGCTTTATCAGCAGTGCTTTTGAATGTATCTCTTTGTATAGACATTTAGTTATTGTATTATATTATGCACACATAACTTTTCATAGTCCTCTGGTGTCAAGATTTCACCAGTTTCAGTGAAGTGTAAAAACCTTTCAATCCTTTCAGTTCCTTTACCCTCTGTCATTTATAATACAATTGTCCTAGGTATTTCCCTTACATGCTTTGAGATCCATAGAAAATGTTACAATTTTTGCTTCAATCACCAAATGTAATTTAGAAAACTTAAGAAAAAATTCCATTGTATTAACTAATATTTTTACTCTTTCTATTGTTCTGTCTCCTTTCCTGATGTTTCAAGAATTCTTTTATCATTTCCTTTCCAGTTCAAGAACCTCCTTCAGCCCTTTTTAAAAAATATAGGGTGGATCTACAGGTGACAAACCCTTCTAGTTTTCCTTCATCTGAGAATGTCTTGATATACACTTTATTCCTGTTAAGATAGTCTTGGTTCTTGGTATAATGAGTGATTTTCAGTTGTACCCTGGACATTTTGATTACTGCATTGAGACTCAGATCCTATTTAAATCTTCTGTTTTACAGGCTCCTCTGACATCACATCAGCACAGAAAGGAAGACCCCACCTCAATTCCGCCAAGTGGGGGTGAAATTCCATCACCCTGGCTGGGAGGGTATGATGATTAATTTTATATGTCAGTTTGACTGGGCTATAGAATGCCTTGATAGTAAAGATTATTTCTGGATGTGCTGTGAGAGTGTTTCCAGAAGAGGTTAGCATTTGAATTGGTGGACTGAGTAAAGCTGATGGTCCTCCTCAAAGTGGGTGGGTATCATCCAATCTATTGAGAGCCTGAACAGAACAAAAGCCCAAGCGCAAATGCTTGGGCTGATATCAATCTTCTCTTGCCCTTAGTGTTCCTGGTTCATCTCTTCTTCCCACCTCCCTCTAGTTTCTCAGGAGAACCCTAATACGAGGCATGGGCAGTGGGGGGAAGAGGGGAGAGTGCCTTGTAACTGTTCCCTACATGTTCATGACTTTCATGAACACTATGTCATGTTCATGACTTTCACTATGAAGGAGGAAAGGTCTCATTATTATTGGGTGGCCATGACAATCCCAGCTTCTCTTGGTCTTTTCTGAAATCATCCCAGCAAGACAATCATGGAAGTCTAGGTTCCCCACTTAACCTTTGCTGAGGGGGATGAGGGCCCATTTTGTTCCATGGTGTTTGGCTGCAGTAAAGCAGTTATTGTCTGTAAGTTTTCTGTCTTGCTAAGTTACCTCTTTCCTGGTCCTTGTTTATTCCCCCCCCACAAATTCATATTTTGAAGCCCTACCCCTGAGTGTGGCTGTATTTGGAGATGGACCCTCTAAGGAAGTAATTAAGGTTAAATGAGGTCATAACGTTGGGCTTTGATCCAATAGGGCTAGTGTCCTTATAAGGCACACCAGAGAACTAGTGTTCTCTTCATGCAGCCCCACTCCCTATGTACATGCACCAAGGAAAGACCATGTAAATATATAGTGAGAAGGAGGCCATCTACACACCAGGAAGAGAGCCCTCACTGGAAACCAAGTCAGCCAGAAGCCCTCACTGGAAACCAAGTCAGCCAGAACCTTGATCTTGGACTTCTGACCTCCAGATCTGTGAGAAAATAAATTTCTGCTCTTTAAGGCACCCAGTCTGTGGTACATATGGCAGTCCTAGCAAACTAATACAGATTCCCTTGGCTCAAGGTTTTTCATTGGGTTGCAGTCAAGCTGTCAGCCAGGATCATCCCAAGGCTTAAATAAGGAAGGATGAATTTCCAAGCTCATTACTATGGTGTTGGCAGGATTCAGTTTCTTGTGGGGTGTTGGGCTGAGGGCCTGTTTTTCACTAGCTATTGCTAGGAGGCCTATCTCAGTTCCTTGGCACAGGGGCCTCTCCACAGGGCAGCTCACAATATGGCAGCTGGTTTCCATCACAGTGAGGAAGTGAAGGAGCAAGGGAACAAGAGAATGAGAAAGCAAGAGTGTATGCTCAAGAGAGAAGCCAATCTTTTACTTAACCCTAATCTCAGCAGTGACATCCCATCACCTTTTCGATTCATTAGAAATGTCACTATATCCAGCCCACACTCAAGGAGAGATTAAGAAAGGGCCTGAATACTAGGAGGTGGGTATTGTCGGAGGCCATCTTAGAGGCTCCCTACAAGTTTTCAATGGCCAAATCTGGGACAATTTGAGCAGCATAATAAATGACACTAATGGATTAAAACTGATAGAATCAACATCCGTGAGTCCATACTGTTATAAACAAAATAATTGAATAAATAAATACAGAGCTTCAAAATATGGTGGGGTTATGTCCTGATAAACCCATAAGTTGAAAATGCATTTAATACACCTAACTTATGGAACATCATAGCTTAGCCAAGCCTATCTTAAATGTGCTCAGAACATTTACGTTAGCCTAAAGTTGGACAAAGTCATCTAACACAAAACCTATATTATAATAAACTACTGAATATCTCATGTATTTTATTGAATACTATGCTGAAAGTAAAAATCTAGAATGGTTTTAAGGGTATGGAATGGTTCTAAGTGTACTAGTTGTTTACCTCCCTGACTGTGTGACTGACTGCTTCACTGCCACTGCCCAGCATCACAAGACAGTATCATACTACATATCACTAGCTCAGGAAAAGATCAAAATTCAAAATTCGATGTACAGTTTCTACTCAACTTCTATTGCTTTCACACTGTCGTAAAATCAAAAAATTGTAAGTCAAACAACTGTAAGTCAGGGACTGTCTGTAAATAAATGGAGGGGAAAGGACAGTTCTTCCTTAGAGTAGAATTCCATTTAACAAAGGTAGAAAGAAAACAGGAAATAGAAAATCACCATTTGGTAAATACCACAGTAATAATTGCTGTGAGCAAGAATGAAATCTAAAATTACTGGATGAAACTCTGATTTAAAAAATAAGGTAAACGCAAAGTCTTAAAGTTTCTCCCCACAAGCTACTTATTAATTTAAAAAGAAAATTTTTTAACTTTACAGTGGAGAAATCTGATAAATAACAACTTAACAGAATGATCAGACTTAACCAGTAATGACTTACCAATTTCACATACCTCTAATATGATGCACCAAGAAGGGCACATCACTTCTGTAATCGTCTTGCCAAAAATGCATCAATCAGAAAACCCAAACTGATTGATTTCTCATCAGTCAGAAAACCCAAATTGAGGGACATCTTACAAAATAATTTTCCCATACTCTTCACGTGTCAAGATCATCAAAGACAAAGAAAGACTAAAAATTGTCTAAGATTCCAGGAGGCTAAGGCGACAGGATAAACCAACACAACATGGGATCCTAAATCAGATCCTGAACCAGAAAAAAAGACATTGCTTGGAAATTTCTTTTTAAGAACCATCTTTTATTGAACTATTTTGTTTATTTTTTAAAATGTTTATTGGAGTATAGTTGCTTTACAATGTTGTTAGTTTCTACTGTATAGTAAATTGAATCAGCTATATGTATACATGTATCCCCTCTTTTTTGGATTTCCTTCCCATTTAGGTCACCACAGAGCACTGAGTAGAGTTCCCTGTGCTATACAATAGGTTCTCATTATTTATCTATTTTATACATAGTATCAATAGTGTATATTGACCTCAATCTCCCAATTCATCTCACCCCCCTTTCCCCCTTGGTATCCATGTTTGGATAACTAATGAAATTTAAATGGAGTCTGTAAATTAGTAAAGAGTATTGTATAGATGTTAATTTTCTCAATTAAATAATTATATTACAGTTATATAATATACTAACATTAAAAGCTGGATGAAGGGTATACAAGAACTCTGAGTATTGTTGTATTTCAAACAACTTTACAGACGTATAATTTACCCACTAGCAATCCTGCTCTCCCTCAGCCCTAGGCAACTACTAATACACGTTCTCTCTAGAGCTGCCTATTCTGGACCTTTCACATAAATGGAATCATATGGAAACGGAAGCTTTTTGTAACCGGCTTCTTACTTTCAGCATAATGTTTTCGAGGTTCATCCATTGTTATGTGTTGAATTGTGTACCCCCAAAAGATGTTGACGTTCTAATCCCAGTACCTGTGAATGTGCCTTTATTTGAAATTTGGATCTCTGCAGATGTCAAGTAAAGATGAGGTCATTAGCTGTGGTGGGCCCTAATCCAATGATTGAGTCCTCATAAAGAGGGGAAATTTGGACACAGAGATAGATACACTTAGAGGGAAGATGAGATCAAGACACAGGAAGAACACCATCTGCAAGCCACAGAATGCCTGAGGCTACCAGAAGCTAGAGGACAGGCATGGAAAAGATTTTCCTTCACACCCCTCAGAAGAAACCAACCCTGCCAATACCTTGATTTCAGCCTCCAAAACTATGAGACAATAAATTTCTGTTAAGCCTCCCAGTTTCTGGTACTTTGATATGGCAACCCCAGAAATCGAATATATTCATGATACAGCATATTATCACTACTTCATTCCTTTTTATTGCCAAAATTATTCCACTGTGTGGCTGTATGACATCTGGCTTATCCATTCAACATTTGGGTTATTTTGACCTTTTGGCTAGCATAAAAAAATGCTGCTGTAAATATTTGCATACAAGTTTCTGTGTGGACATGTTTTAATTTCTCTTGGGTATATACCTAAGAATGGAATTGCCAGGTCATATAATTCCAGGTTTACCTTTTTAAGGAACTGCCAAACTATTTTCCAAAGTAGCTGCACCATTTTATATTCCCACCCGTGAAGTGTGAGGGTTTCAACTTCTCCACATCCTCACCAACACTTGTTACTATCTGTCCTTTTGATCATAGCCACGAGAGTATGGAGTAGTATCTAATCGTGGCCTTGATTTGCATTTTTGTAATGACTAAGGATGTTGAGCTTTTTTTGTCTTATGTGCTTATTGGCCATTTCTATATCTTCTTTGAAGAAATTTCTACTCAAATCCTTTGCCTAGTTTTTAATGAGTTTATCTTTTTTATTGACTTGTAAGAGTTTATATATTCTGGATACTGAATCCTTATCAAATATATGATTTGCAAGTATTTTCTCTCATTCTTTTTGCTTTCTTGATGGTGCTGTTTGAAGCACAGAAGTTTTACATTTTTATGAAGTCCAATTTGTCAACTTTCATATCTTTTATTATATTTGCAAGACTTCAGTACATCTAAAATTACTTCAACATAAAAAAATTATAAAAATCTATGTAAAAAGTTCAGAAGACTATGTTCTAGACTACCAAAAGGAAGTAGAAATGGAAATTTTCATTTGATATTCAACACAATTCTGTTTCTTTTCCTTTTTCTAGATTATACAAGTGATGCAAATTCTCTGGAAATTTTAGAAATTAACATTATTAGTAAACTCACCATCCAGGAATAACCATCACTATCACTGAAGTTTATAGTCTCACACAAACTTATAAACATTCATAAAAATTGAGGAAAGGGCTTCCCTGGTGGCGCAGTGGTTGAGAGTCCGCCTGCCGACACAGGGGACACGGGTTCGTCCCCCACTCTGGGAAGATCCCATAGGCCGCGGAGCGGCTGGGCCCGTGAGCCATGGCCGCTGAGCCTGTGCGTTCGGAGCCTGTGCTTCGCAATGGGGGCCACAACAGTGAGAGGCCCGCGTACCACATGAGAGGCCCGCGTACCAAAAAAAAAAAAAAAAATGAGGATCATTTGTTCTATGAGGGGAGAGCCATGTAAACAATGCAGGGATGGATGACTCATGGACTAACAGGAATTTGTGTTGCCATGCTACACCAAAGAGAGGTGGTGCCCAACCAGGGCCATTCAGCGGGCGATGGCTTGAACGGGCTTTACAAGGTGAGTGATGGCTGTGCTTTATGGGAAAAAGAGAGAGGAAGTTTTCTAGAGGGCAACCAGGAGTAAAGGAACATCAACGGAGCAGTGATGTAAACCCCTGATAGTAAGCCAGACTGGATGACACTGGATTTTGAAGGGCCTTCCATGGCATGGGATGCAATCCATGCAGGCCACGAGGCATCCTTGAAGACTTCTGGACAAAGACATGGCCGGGGACCATGGAAATGTCTGAGATACGTTTTATATTCTGCGTACTCACATGCAGATGACCATATGTCCTGGTTGGTCAGAGACAGCCTCAGATTACACCTTTGGTCCTAGAGTTTCATCCCCTTTCACTCTCAAAAGCGCCCAAATTTGGAGGATAAATATTATCATTTACACACACACACACACACACACAAACACACACAACAGAACTTTCACAATTCTCACCTTTATTATGCGAAATGCACTGAGATTTTGCATTCTATTTTATTTCGTTAAAAAATATAAATATTGGTTGCAACCCATTAAACTGACTTTGACACACTAATAGCTCCTAGCCCAAAAACTCTGACCTAGATGCCTGTCAGGTCTTGGGAAAAGGGGGAAGAAGACAGTTAAGTTTGGATATGTACAGTTTAAGGCCGTGGTTCTCACCCTTGGCAGTGCATCAAAATCAACTAAAGCATTACTGAAAATGCACATCTCCAGGTCCACTGCATATAAAGCTCTACTACGTGTATTTCTATGGAAAGAGCTGTAACATATTTGACAAATAACACATGAAAGGGGATGAATACTTACAGAATTAAGTTCGAAGCAGAACCACTACTTTCAGGAGTATGTGACAGCCTGGGATGGAACACGGCGGGGGTGGGTGGGTCAGAGGGCATGGCCGCGGTACCTCCTGGGTGCTCGGCGGGTCTCTGTTAAACCAACGACCGCCTCTCTCTCCGCCAGCTTCCCTAGACCCTCACTGACCCAGGAGGTAGGGTCGCGGGGCAGCAGAGACCAGGGGAGAGGCAACCAGAGGCGCGGCCGCTCCGGGTCGCCAGGGCCTGCTCCGCTCGCCGGCGCCGGGACGCGCTGACACACGTCGACACACGCCACAGGCAGAACACCGCCCCATAGTGCCCCCGCGGCGCGCACGCGCAGGCGGGCGTTCCCAGCTTGCAGCCCCGCGCGGCGGCCGAGCCGGCCGGGGCCCGCCTCTGGCAGCCCCGGGCCGGATGCCCCTGTCCGCAGCAGCGGGGGCAGGATGGCGCTGAAGCGGATCCAGAAGGTAAGGAGTTCTCCCGCCCTCGGGCTCCTTGCTAGTCCGAAGCGTCGATTCGCGGGCGGGGGTGACGCGGCCGCCAAGTGAACGGCGGCTGAGAAGGAACGGAGTATGGTCACACTTCCCAGTGAGGGAAGCAGAACCAGCCCCCGCGCGGCCTTAGAAGGGTACCGCGCTGCGCTTGGGGCTGGGCGAGGTCACGTGGGGCTAGCGTGGGGCGGGGCGGGGTGGGGCTAGCGTGGGGCGGGGCGGGGTGGGGCTAGTGGAGCGTCTCAACCCAGCACTTGGAACCAGCCGCGGACTCGCCACGCCTTGGGCCATGTACGCGGGCAGCCTGGGCAGAGTGACG
Organism: Lipotes vexillifer; assembly: GCF_000442215.2. Lineage (NCBI taxonomy): Eukaryota > Metazoa > Chordata > Mammalia > Artiodactyla > Lipotidae > Lipotes > Lipotes vexillifer. The sequence continues at coordinate 1,281,148 of NW_006790410.1, read as the reverse complement.
GCGGCTGGCCCCAGAGGAGGGAAGGTATGCCTTTGTCGGGGCGTCTGGAAGGCTGAGCAGAGGAGTCGAGGTTTGAGCTGGGCCCTAAGGAATGAGTAGGATCTGTGCAGGTGCAGAAAAGGGACAAGGGGATTCGTGGCCCGGGAGAGATGTGGTTGGGCTTGGGGCGGGGAGGGGATGACTGGGGTTTAAGCGCTGCTGGAGCAGGGGATGGGAGTGGGTGGGCCTTAGGGGCAGTGCTGGGATAATTTTTTTGTCCTGTAAGTAATTGGGAGTCCTTGCAGGCGTTTAACATATTAACTAGAATTTGGAAAATGCACAACAGTAGAAGAAAGAAAAGGTATTTTCAATTCTGCCGTATTTAAGTTCTGTTTGTTGACATTCTAGCATATCTACTACCAATCTTTTACCTATACTTAAAATAAATTATGCTGTTACGGTCCGGGACCCACACGCCTGGAGTCAAGTTCCCCGGTAAATGCGACCCGTGTCCCAACCAAGGACACCCGAGAATCACCAACACCAAGCAGAAAGATTAGCAAAGGATTTATACAAGTACAAGTATAGAAGCTTACACAAACTGTCCGGACAGGGTCCCACTCGGAGAGAAGTGAGTGAGACCCCCGACTAACAGCCGGGCGAGGCTTTTATACCCTTCACAGGGCGGGAAGTCCCCAAGGCGGGAGGGAGCTGTTTAATTTTGAATCAGCCAATCAGGAACCCGGTTCTTCCCGCCCCAAGCAAGCAAGCAAGTTTCTTACAGAAGCCAAAATGTGCTGTTAGCCCTGAAGCTGTTCTTCCATTTCTTTCGTCACAATGCTATATTTTGTATCCCGCTTTTTCATATAGCATTAAACGTGGGCATTTTTCATGTTGTGAAATAGTATTCATAACTGTAATTTTTTTTTTTTTTTCGGTACGCGGGCCTTTCACTGTTGTGGCCTCTCCCGTTGCGGAGCACAGGCTCCGGACGCGCAGGCTCAGCGGCCATGGCTCACGGGCCCAGCCACTCCGCGGCATGTGGGATCCTCCCGGACCGGGGCACGAACCCGCATCCCCTGCATCGGCAGGCGGACTCTCAACCACTGCGCCACCAGGGAAGCCCCATAACTGTAATTTTTAACATTAGCATTCCGTAAGTACATTACCAGTCATTTATTTATTCATTACCTGTAGTGAATAAACACACTGGACATGGATGTCAGAGGGCAAGGCACTTAATCATTCCCACCCTCCGTGTCCACATGTTTTTACAGGTGTTTTTTTGAGACTTAGATGATACATGTTTAGTACATGCTTGGCATATATCAAGTGCTCTGTATGAGTTAACTGCCCCTGATATTCTAAATTTTATATAAAGTAAATAATGCTGTAATAAGCATCATTGTGTGGTGAGCTTAGGCTTGATTGCCAGAGGTGAGATAGCAGGATCTCTAAGGGTATGGCTCCTTTTTAATAAACAGCTCTCCAAAAAGGAATGTTTTTGGCAAATTATTCTCTGAAAGAGGTCATCTGTCATCCTAGGATTTTGAGACAGGTGAATGACATGCTCAGATCTGTGTTGTAAAAAGAGCCTTCTGGCTCTGATGTGGCCTGGAGTGGGCCAGACACTGGAACAAAGGAAGAGTGGAGGGTATTGTGAAAGTCCAGCAAAGGCTTCATCCGAGTGAATGACCATGGAATGGATACCGAGGCAAGAACTGTACTTGGATGATGTGGAAGGGTAGAATTGACAAGACTTGAAAAAGAGTATGTGGTGAAAGTGAGAGAGGGAGGTGCACAAGATGGGTAGCTGGGTGGGTGGAGTATTATTGCCTATGTTGGGGAATCAGACATTGTGAGGGCAGGGAGCAGGATGCTGGAGATAAGGAGGGTAGGTTTGAACTTACATGTGTGAACATGTAGGCTGGTAAGATTTACAAAAAGCAGAACTGAGAGTAACAAGTTTGGACCTTGAGGATGACATGGAAACCGTAGATGTAAGGTGATTGAAGTTACAAGGCCAGGGAGAACTTTCCTTGGTAGGAACCAATAAAGGAAGTAAGCAGAGCTGGCTTCACCAGTATGTGACTCATAACGTCTCACAGGGCCCCTTGCTATGAAGGGCCCTGCCCTTGGTTTAATGCTGTGCAGTCACCATCTTGAAATTCTCAATAATTTTGACCAAGAAACCCCACATTTTCATTTTGCACGAGGACCCTGCAAATTCTGTATCAAGACCTGGAAGAAACAGCCCACAGTGGTCAGAAGACATCACTGGGATGAGTTAGGAAGCCCTGGCTGCAAGTAACAGAGACCCAGCCACCCTTGCTCACAGAATTGGAGGTCCATAGAGTTTTGGAAGTGATTTTGGAGCTTCTGCTCTGTTTTTGTGAAATTCTCTGGACTGAGTAGCTCTGGGCCCCAGAGCCCACTGGACATACCCTGGGAGACAAGGAGGCGTTGGCTTCCAGAAGTTCTCAGAAAGCCCAGCAAATCATATTTTTTTCCTTCACCCCTTGTTATGAATCATTTCACATGCTCATTCTTGAACCGGTGGATGGTAAGGGGTGCAGCTACTCTTAGACCTGGAGCTGAAGGTAAGTCTGCCTCTCCTGAGGGACTGGAACTGAACAGGAGCTCTTCAGGACAGAAGAAGAGGTGTGGCTGCCAGCAGTGTGAGGCCTGATCAGGAGGTGGCCTTGCACTAGCTGTCCCCTTAGCTCCCAACCCACAGCCCTTGCCAACCAACTTCATACCTTTTTAAAAAGTTTTTTCCAAAGAGTTGAGTATTTGTACGTGAACTTTCAGTTTATTGATAAAGTATTTCCTTCAATTAAAGAAGAACTCACATTTAAAAATCTGAATATGTGTCAGTGTAACATTTCTAAATGTCTTCAACAGGGACAGGGATTGATGTGGCAGCATTACATTTATGTTTACATTAATGATTATTTTTTGCTTTTTAAGGCAATATGTATCCTTTAGAGAAAATTTGGAAAATACCCCAAAATGCAATCTTTTAAAAAGTCATCTGTAGCCCCATGGGATAATTATGGTTAACGTTTTGATAAGATTTCATTCCAGTCTCTTCACTGTGAACGTATGCTTCTGATTATCATAGTCACGTGGTACATCAAGTTTTATATTCTGCCTTTTCCCCCTCTTTTTACCTTAATGTTGTTTCATGACTTTTACTCCTGTAGTCTTGAGAAACTATAATTTTTAATGATTACATAATACTTGATTTAGCTTTTCAGAAAAAGTTAACTCTTTTTCTGACAATGAATGTTAGTTGTTCTTCAGAGAGAACTTGGAAAATCAGGAAAGTATAGATAATACCATATTTCATCTACTCTAAGATGAACTGGTTTTTGACATTTTCACACCTCTGAAATCGGGATACTGCTTAAAATCGCTGTCAGCCCGGCAGCAGTTGTAACTTGGTTGTCACCATCTGTATGTGAAAGCCATGTCCCAGCAGTGTATATTGAGGTTAAGTGCACTGTTGGTGTGTTGAGTAATTGCTTTAAAAATCTCTTCAAGAAGATACAGTGGGAGGGAGACACAGGAGGGAGGAGATATGGGAACATATGTATATGTATAGCTGATTCACTTTGTTATAAATGTTAGTTGTTCTTCAGAGAGAACTTGGAAAATCAGGAAAGTATAGATAATACCATATTTCATCTACTCTAAGATGAACTGGTTTTTGACATTTTCACACCTCTGAAATCGGGATACTGCTTAAAATCGCTGTCAGCCCGGCAGCAGTTGTAACTTGGTTGTCACCATCTGTATGTGAAAGCCATGTCCCAGCAGTGTATATTGAGGTTAAGTGCACTGTTGGTGTGTTGAGTAATTGCTTTAAAAATCTCTTCAAGAAGATACAGTGGGAGGGAGACACAGGAGGGAGGAGATATGGGAACATATGTATATGTATAGCTGATTCACTTTGTTATAAAGCACAAACTAACACACCATTGTAAAGCAATTATACTCCAATAAAGATGTTTAAAAAAAAAAAAGATACTGTGACTTAATGCTGAAAATAAAAGCTTTTGTGGACACAGGCACAGAAGCAGAACAATGGGGAATAAGCTTCATATCAATGGAATAAATGTTGCTGGAGAAAGGACTGCAGTTCTTTGTTTCCACGCCAAGCTAGCCAGATGCTTCATAGACCACAGAAAGGAAGGTTCCACCTACCCTCAGGTCGGTGAGGCTGGGTCCCCTTTACTCACCGAGGTTTGTGCAAAGAGATTGTGTATTGTGGGCCTTTGAGGAATGGGTATCAGTGGCGTGGAAGAAAACTCCAGAAACGGTATAGTGGAGGACTGTTGAAGAATTGCCACATCATCATTGCCTGGAAGGCACAGGATGATGGTGAGGACATCCGTGACCCAGGGTTAGTATTGGACTCTAAAGGGGAAGAACCAATTTATTTATTTCACTTGTTTTTCCTTTTTTGTGTGTGTGGTATGCATGAGTGAGTGAAAAACAAAAGCATGTGCCCAAGTGAGCTTAAAGCTGAGTCTTAAAATAAAAGTTTTAAGTGTAAAGAATATCATATGATATCACTTGTGTATGGAATTTTTAAAAAATGAGACAAATGAACTTGTTTACCAAACAGAAATAGATTCATAGGCATAGAAAACAAACTTACGGTAACCAAAGGGGAAAGGGTTGGGGGGCGATAAATTAGGAGTTTGGGTGTAACAGATACATACTATAAAATAAACAATAAGGACCTACTGTGTAGCACAGGGAGCTATATTCAATATCTTGTAATAACATGTAATGGAAAAGAATCTGAAAAAGAAAAAATATATATATGTGTAAGTGAATCACTTTGGTGTAACCCCAAACTAACACAACATTGTACATCAACTATACTTCAATTAAATTTTTTTTTGAAGATAGTAAGAACACAGCCCACAGAATGAAGGAAAATATTTGTTTGTCAAATATCTGAAAAGGGACATGTATCCAGAATATGTAAAAATTCTTACAACTCAACAATAAAAGACTATCCAATTAAGAATAGAAAAAAAATGCATTTGGTCTTAGTTTACTTGCCAGTGTGTTTTCTTTCTTAGTTTTATATAAGATGGTCCTACATTGAATGAGATCTTGGATTCAGTGAAACACAGTAACAGAATTGAGTGTGTAACTATTTAAAGTGTAATGGTTTGCTTAACTATTTTCCTCTGGTAATCTGCTATGCATTAACCTTCTTTTCCCTTTTCAGGACTCACTTTTATCATCAGTGTTATTTATAACAATAATTATTACACAATTTTAACCTGCCTAGTCCTTTACAATTTATAAAATATATTATTTATGTGTTTATTGAATAGGTAATAAATTCCCATGATTCAAAATTCAGAAAATAACAAAAGATCTACAGTGGAAAGTCTCCCATCCACTCCTGTCCCCAGCCATCCAGCTTCTCTCCCAGGGTGTCATCAGTGTTAGTTTCTTCTGTATTCTTCCAGTACTAGATATGTCTATCCATTCCTCATTCTTTTTGTAATACTAATGACTGCATCCTCTGTGCACTGTCAGCCTTGACTCTACTGGGTATACTTGTGTACGGTTATACACATTACAAAATTATAGCCAAACATTAGTGCTGGCTGGTTGGCAGGCACGTGTTATAATTACAACTGAACAGATAATTATACTGAGGCCCAAAGAGGTCAAAGTTATTTTCCCGGTGACAGAGCTGGGACTCAGACCTGGGTCTTCTAGCTTCTATTGGGAAAACACAGGAATGCGATATATTAGTGAACTAGGTTCTTTCAAATCACGCTGTTCTTCCTTGAAATGCCAGTTAGCATTTGAAACTCCTTGGTGCTAGTTGGAACCTGTCAGTTGAGCCCCACTTCTGGGCCTTCAGGAATCATCAACTCTTAGTAACCATTCGCCACACCTTTTATGAGGTATGTGCGCTCTAGGGACAGGGAACAGCCCATGCGAATGCCTGCAGGTGTGGAGAAACCTGCTGAGTTGGGGGGCATTGGCCAGTACTGCTAGCTTTTCCTGCCCCTGACTGCTCATCTGGTCTCTGGGATTTGCCTTAGTGCAGAGGGTATAAACAATCCCCTACAGAGTGGTAGTGGAGGTGTGGAGGACACAAAGCAGAGGGAAGCAGGAAATGAACTATTCTGAGGTTCCTGGAACCATACTGCATTTTGCATACTGCATTTTTGAGCATGTCCTCTGATCCCCTCACATGACCTTAGTTGTCCCCCAAGCTCATTTCTGTTGTGACAGCTAGCAATGCTGAGTACTGAGTGCTTACCAAGTGCAACCTATTTAGATACATTAGATACTAGCTAAGAACTGACTGGTGGTGTACTGGTAGGTGTTTAAAAACCAACCCTCTGGGGGCTTCCCTGGTGGCGCAGTGGTTGAGAGTCCGCCTGCCGATGTGGGGGACATGGGTTCATGCCCCGGGCCGGGAGGATCCTACATGCCGCGGAGTGGCTGGGCCCGTGAGCCATGGCCGCTGAGCCTGCGCGTCCGGAGCCTATGCTCCGCAACGGGAGAGGCCACAACGGTGAGAGACCCGCATACCGCAAAAAAAAAAAAAAAAACCCTGTGGGAGGAAACATGGCCCTGATTTGTAACACTTGCTGGCTTCTGTGATACAGTTATTCCCACCGTGGCCAATTACATTTGTGCATATGTGGGATAAATACCGGATGGCCAGAGGGAATGATCAGCATGCCCAGAGATGATACGGTGGGATCAGGAGGGCCTTTGTGGACGAGCTCGGTTTCAGGCATTGTTCACGTAAGGAAGAATGTGATCATCCGGGTTTAAACTTCACGTGCGTGCCCCAGACCCTGGGGTTTGCCGTCCCCTGAGGAGTTTCCCTGCCACCTGATGGACCATTACTTGTGCCTCCTTCCTTCTCTTCAGAACCTCTCTGGAAACCTCAAGAAATTTACCCAGATCTGGAATCTGGGGAGAGTGCAGAGTATTAGGAAACATCCTAGTACATGCGAGCTAGAGCTTGAGTCACTGCCCAGACTCAGGCCTTGAGGCTCATGCTGGGCTAGGATAACTTTGGGGGATTGTGTCTACAAGTTGGTATCCCATTAAGGGAATCTAGTTATGATGTAATTCCTGTCTCCCCCGTTGGTACATGGGATATAGCTGTGCTAGACTGATTGGCATGCACTTCATCTCCCACTCGGAGCCTTAGGACAACCAGAGGTGTGTAGGGCAGTAGGGGAGGTAGAGAGATTGAAATACAGGAGCCCTGTCCTTAATTGGGCACTTCCGCTGGGCTAAGTGCTTCCACTCAGGAGCCCAGAGCTAAAACCCAGCCCCTGCCCTTCTCCACCTGAGTGGGTGATGGGGCCCTGCCCTCTTCCAGCTCTATGACCTTGGGTCAGTAATTGAACCTCTTTACATCTCAATTTTCTAACTTATTAAATGGAAATGATAATACCTTCTTCCCACGTATCTTCACAGCCACGAGTAGACCCTTGTTTTCAAGGATATTGCAGATCACTTGTTTTCTTTAACCGGGCCAACACACTCCTGAGGTCCAGGAGCCCCTCCCACTAGGAGAATGCACTTCTGGCCAAGAGGAGTGGGGTGTAGAGCAGCACCCCCAGTTCACACACCAGCTCTGAGCTCACTGTCTTGTGTTTCAGGAATTAACCGACTTGCAGAGGGACCCTCCTGCCCAGTGTTCTGCAGGACCTGTGGGAGATGATTGTAAGTACCTTTCAGGGCTCCAGATCTCAGGAGCCTTGCAATCAAGACCCCCAAATTTATCAGCCCCTCGCATTTTTGTTTGTTTGTTTGTTTGTCTAAGAAAACCTATCGGCGTTTTCCCTTCATTTGGTTGTGAATTGCTTTTTCACTAGACACCTTGAGTTCATAGCCCACCTGGTCAAGATGCTGCCAGAAATCACCATCTCCCTCCACTGGGGCACAAGAAAGCCATCTTATCCTGAGGCACATTGGCTTCTGGAAGGTGCCTCTGACCAACTACAAATTAGGGTGTTGGTATAAAAATGGTCATGAAGCTAATCATGGAGGTCCTGCTGCTGTTGCAGGAGGGGGCAGAGCTCTGGGGGTTGGTGAGGGGCGGGGGGGGCTGGCTCCTGGCCTCTGCGAAGGGGAGGGGCAGTTCTTTTCTCCCACTTCTGCTCTTCCCCAGGGGAGACTGAAGGAGCAGCGCTAGCCAGCCCTCTGCCACCCTCTATAGCCGACTGGCCATAGGCCAGGCTGCCCAACACTTGGGTTTCCCAAATCTGTACTCTGCTCTCCCATTTCACCTCCACTTTCTGAGCGTCTTAGGCTCTGGGACACACTCATCCTTTACTGTAAGGCTGCAGTAGCTACAGCTGAAGGAAGAGTAGGCCGGGAAGGGAAAGACTGCGTAAAAGAAGGGTGATGTGCCCTTCAAGGACACTGAAGAATTAAAAACACGGACTCAAACAGAACTTGTACACCAGTGTTCATTGCACCATTATTTACAATCCCCCAGAGGTGCCCAAGTGCCCATCAACAGATAAATGAATAAGCACAGTGTGGTATATATATATACAATAGCATATTATTTAGCCATAAAAAGGGATGAAGTTCTGACACATGCTACAACGTGGGTGCACCTTGAAAACATGCCATGTGAAATAAGCCAGAAAGAAAAGGGCAGATGTTGGATGATTCCTTTTACATGAACTAACTAGACAAGGCAAATTCATAGAGACAGAAAGTAGAGTAGAGGTTCCTAGAAGCTTAGGGGAGGTAGAAATGGGGAATTATTTCGTGGTACAGAATTTGTTTGGAGTGATAAAAAAGTTTTAGAAATGGATAATGGTGGTTGCACAACATTGTGAATGTACTTAATGCCACTGACTTGTACACTTAAAAATGGCTAAAATGACATATTTGATGCTGTATGTTTTAAAACTTTTTTTATTATGTTAAAATACAAGAAAGAAAAATTTCACAGAGCTGGAATAAAAGAGGGAGTGGTGTCATGTGTGTGTCTTCCTGCATGTCCTGTGGGCTGAGGCTTAGAGGAGCTGAAGGTGGGCAGACAGAGCCACTGAAAATGGCAGATTCCAAAAGCTTTATGCGAGAGTTTAAATAATTTTTTTAGAGCAAAACAGAAATGATTCCCACTGCATATGCAGAGTTCATGAACAAGGGTGGCTTCATGTGATTGTTACCTGATCTGTGTTGTCCTTCCAAGCGTCCCACATCTTGCTAACGTATTTTCCCCTCTTACCTGTTGCTTAAGATAATGTAAACTAGGGTCACTGGTAAGATTGGACTGGTACTGATGCAGCCTCAGCTTTCTAAAGGTGCCCCTCGTTGCTTCTCTGTACCACACGCACTCTCACCCTTCCCTGCCGCCCTGTGCTGGAAGGTGGCTAATCCTCATCCGAGAGGCTAGCCACCCTCTGTACTCAGTACCTGAGTTTTGATGAGGTTTGTACAGCCTTGGAAGCTAGCTTACCTTTGGGGGCCATTTCATGCCTGCCCTGTGGGCAAGTAGCCCCTTGCCAGCATCCCTCTGCAATTTCCTTTCTCTTCCTCTCTCTTTTGGGTCCTTCTCTTCTGACTGTGCCCTCAAGCCCTGCTCAGCCCCTCAACAGACCTCAGGGGTTAAAGTGAATGGGACCAAAGTGTCCCAACCTGTTTGCCAGAAGGAGCCACTCATATTAGCTACTCCTCCCCATGGGCTCCTATTCTCTAGTATGTTAATTATCAAAAACACTTATTTAATAAGCAATTCTATTCTATATTATGATTAGGCAAAAGTGTACCTACCAACTAATGATTAGCATGAGTTGGAATAAAGGCGGTCAAAAGAAAAAGAAATGACACTTCCATTAGCTCAGGCAGCCTTATTGTAGGTAAAGGTGTTCTCTTCAGTAGCATTTCTTGAAACGTTTAAAAAAGGTCAAGGGCTACTCTGTCTTTGTATACCTCTAGGGGTTGGGGAAACCTCTCCTTTGGTCCCTTCACTTGCACCCCCTCTCATGCCTTGGCAGTTTCCTATCCTGCTGTCAAGGGTAGAGTCTGTGAGACATTTTGAACAGGTGGCAGGAAACCCAGTACAGGACCAGGTCTGAAACCTTGGGCTAATAATTCCACACTCATCATGGAGCTGTAAGACAGAATTCCCTAGAGAATAACAGACCCCTCAGATGCTCTCAGCAGCCCACTTGGGTGGGCAGATAGGTGCTTTCCACAAAGACTGTCCTGGGAGCTTTGGAAATGAGTCACTGGCCCACTCTAGCCCAGCCTTGCTGAGTGTACAGGAGCTTTCCCAGGGATGGGTACAGCAATGAAAGTAGCCTGAGACTCCAGAGAGGGCAGCAGGCATGATGTGCCGCAAGAGAAGGCTCTAACCCATTAAGGAGGGAGCCTTGCCTGACCACCTAAGGTGTGGACCTGGGAGGGAAGCACAGGGGAAGCCCCCCTTGTTCTTGCTTTTGGCTCTGTCACCTAGTCCCTGGAGCACAGGGCACCTCTTGGGGGATATGTGAGAGGACACAGATGGAGGGTAGCCGCATTGAAGCCCCAGGGCCACGGGCATTGATTGGCTCCTAAAAGAGACCCTTTGGAGAGGACTTCAGAGTGAACTGTGAAGAACTAAGGAGAAAGATTTATAAAAGTAATGTGGAAAGTGGCTAAAGCCTACCTAAGGCTTAATTCTATGCAAAGAGAAGACTGAATTGTAGTTTACTGGCACCTGGGTAGTGAGGAATTTAAATTTGTTCTTAAAAGAGCTGGCCTCTGTCCCTAGCCTCTGGGAGGCAATCTCTAAAACGTCCTGTCTGATGGGACTGTCTGTTTACCCAAAGGCTTTGACCCATACCAACAATGTGAGTTAGGGTGAGGGCTGGCCACACTAGCTAGACCAGCCACGTGGTTTAAGGTGGAGGCTTTGGGTCATTGCCAGAGGAGCTGGAGACTTAGATCAGCCATGTGGGTAGTCCATTAATCCATCCTGCTTCCGTGATGGAGCCCTAGTAAAATCTCTGCACTCTGAGCCAGGGGTGAGCATCCCTGCAGGCAGTGTTCTGTGTGCTGTCACACATCAGTGCCAGGACTCCAAGGAGGAGGACAGTGGAAGTTCTGCATTTGGACCCCTCCTGGACTGTCCCCATGAGCTCTTCCCTCAGCCGATGTTGATCTGTAGCCTTTCCCTGTGATAAACTGGAGGTGTGAGTACAACAGCCTTTCATGAGTCTGGGGTCTAGTCAAATTACAGAACCCCCTGCAGGGGCGTTTGGTGTCAGAAGTGAGGGCAGGCTTGTGTGAACAGCACCCTCTGAGCAGAGCAGCTCCTCTTTGGTGGAGAGACGTGTTTGTTAGGGAGTCTCAGTTTCCCGTCTCTCTTTTGTCTTGTAGTGTTCTACTGGCAGGCCACCATCATGGGCCCGGTAGGTAGCAGCTGCTGAGTGCACCCCTCGCTTTGCTTGTTGCGCCGTACACTCTCGCAAATGCACTAATCCGCTTTCGGTGTCTCATCCTCCAGAGTGACAGTCCTTACCAAGGAGGTGTTTTCTTCCTGACCATCCACTTTCCTACAGATTATCCTTTCAAGCCCCCAAAGGTAAGGACGGGACAGGGACAGCATGTGATAAAGTCACTGGTACAGAAAGCTGCACCTGGGACTCCTCCCAAGAGCCCTCAACCACCACCATGGGTACGGCCTCCCAGGAATTAAACTCTGGACTTTCAGAATCCATTCCTCTTGTGAGCAAGGGCCAGTGTGGTGAGGGCTTCCTCCTGAAGCTGTGGTTTCAGGGGTGCTCCTTGTAGGGTGGCTGAGTTGGGACGTGTCTCAGGCTCCAGTTCCCTTCTCTGCAGTCCCTTTCAGTCTAGGACAGGGCTTCTCAGCCCCTGTCCTAGGGACATTGGGCAATGTCCTGGGATATTTGTGGTAGTTAAAGCCTGAGGCGGGAGGTGGGGAGAGGACTGCTTCTAGTATCTAGTGGGTGGAGGCCAGGAATGC
>NW_006790410.1:1212730-1269126 GCF_000442215.2 Lipotes vexillifer | reverse complement strand
GGAATGCCACTCAGCACCCTGGATTGCATAGGACGGCCCTCAATGTCTTCAGGTGGAGAGACCCTGGTCTGGGACCCTGGCAAGTCACCTCCTTCCCGCACCCAGAGGAGTCCTGCCCTCATGAGACTCACAGTCCTGTGTGGGGGACATTTAGTATGAGAGCTGGGCCATGCAGAGGAGAAGCACAGAGCAGGAAAGTGGGACATGATAGTGAGGGCGGATGGCAGGGGGATTGCCCTGAGCATGGGAGGGCCCACAGGGAACGGGGGACAAGCCTGTGTTTGGGGGTGGGGAGGATGCCAGAGGGGTGGCCCATGGCATGGGGTCTGTGGCTTGCTGTGGTACGGAGAGGCGGAGTGGGGGCCGGGCTGGTTGTGAAGGCAGGGCAGGTGGCACGAGGGCAGGCAGAAGAGGCAGATTCTGGAGGATTCCAAGATGGAGCCAACAGGAGAGGCAGCAGGCCAGATGTGGTCACACAGCAGTGATGTGTATGTGATTCACGTCACTTTTAACATATTTTTATTTTTCTCATTGGAAAATCGATAAAATTGGTTATTTAAAAATTAGAACATTTGGAGAACTAACTAACATACAGATGGAAATCAGTCTCCTTATAAACCTATCCCCAGAGGAGATCGCAACTGACAGCCCTGTATACACTCCTCCAGGATTTTTCTTCATACACCAATATATATTTTTATTCTTATTTTTAAAATAAAATTGTCGATTCTGGCTGTGAATGAGAAAACTGAGGCTTTGAATGGGCACGTCATTTCCTGAAAATGGCATGGCTTACAGTGGAGAGTGGGACTTGAACCCAGATGTGTCAGTCTATTTTTTTTTAACTTTTTATTTTGAATTAATTTTAGACTTAGAGAAAAGTTGCAAAAATAGTACAGAATTTCCATATATCCCTGTCCAGCTTTCCCTTAAGTCAACATCTTACGTTACTGTAGTACAAGTATCAAATCCAGGAAATCAGCGTTGGCCACGATACTCTGAACTAAACTGACGGCCTTACTTTTTTACCAGTTTTCACTGCTGTCACCCTTGTGTTCTAGAACCCCGCACTGCATTTATTGGCTTGTCTCCTGCATCTCCGCGGTCTGTAGCAGGGCCCCCGTTTCCCCTGGTCTTTCATGACCTTGATGCTCTTGCGAGGCATTCATCAGTTATATTGTCAGAGGTCCCTCATTTGGGGTTTGTGTGATGTTTCCTCAGGGTGAACTAAGGCTTTGCCTTTTAGCAGGACTTGCGCAAAAGTCTTGAGTCTGTCTCAGGGCCCCCGATCTCAGGGGTTGTGATATGTCTTACTGCCCTGAGGTTGATCTTTTTTTTTTTTTGCGGTACGCTGGCCTCTCACTGCTGTGGCCTCTCTCGTTGTGGAGCACAGGCTCCGGACGCGCAGGCTCAGCGGCCATGGCTCACGGGCCCAGCTGCTCCGTGGCATGTGGGATCCTCCCAGGCACGAACCCCCATCCCCCGCATCGGCAGGCAGACTCCCAACCACTGCACCACCAGGGAAGCCCCCTGAGGTTGATCTTGATGGCTCAGTTCGAATCAGACCCCTTACCCCGTGTGTGCACGTTGTATTGAAGCCGTGGGAAGAGGCCCCATCGGGCTTCTCAGCCGCAGCTCTTCCTGGGCATTGCCACCAGAGGCCATCTGGTGCCTCCGTATTTTAAATCATGGTTAAATGTGGTTAGGATCCCGGAGACCTTGCCAGCTTTTAGCAGGGGAGACCGGGGTGTGCTGGGCAGAGGCGGGCAGATGCTAAAATAACTCTCTTGAGCATGACTGTTATTCCAAGGGGTTTGGTTGCAAAGCGTGTTTCATGGTCTTGAATGTACCCCCTCGCCCCTTTCCTTGTTGAGAGATGCTGCAGTGTCTTGTAAAGCAGGAATCTTCCATCTTACCTCCTTCATGAGAGTATAAGCTGCTGCTAATCTTTCTTAAAATAAACAGGATGTAGTCCTGTATGTCTCTTGGGCATTTTCAGGATTCCTGACTGCCTGCCCAAGGACAAAGAGAAAACAGCGCCTATTATTAAAAGACTGAAGTAAGCCCTGTGAGTTGGAGAGGTGTATGCTAAAAAGTCCTATCTCCTACAAGAGAAGAGGGTGTTTCTGTCTTTTTAAAATCTCCTTTCCACAGGAGAACAAGATAAAGTAGACTGATGTTTTGGCAAGAATTTTCTGACTCTGAGGAGGGTCTGGCAAGACTGCGTGATCTTCTTTCTAGGAGATTTTGGGGGATAAGGCAGATACTTAGTGCCTGAGACGCTTTGGAAGTTTGACCCGTCCTGGAAGAAATCATTTGGTAATAGATGATAAGCCTCCCATACACACAGCTTCCTCTCCTCATATTGTGAAGTAAGTTGTTTTAAAAAAAAAAAACAAAAAAAACCAGGCAAAACCCCCACTATTTTATTATAAACTGTTTCAGGCATGTAAAATACTGTAGATAATAATATAACGGATGCCCACGTATGCGCTATCCAGCCTAAAAGCTCCATTTTTCAAGGAGACTTCCGAGTCCTTGCCACCGTCCTTCTTGTTGCCCCTCAGAGCACACTACTTTGGGGCAGATGGTGTCAGTCCCCGTGTCTAGCTCAAGTACCCAGCAGGAAATGGGTTGGGGGTCTACTCCTCCGGTTGCCCCCTCCTGTATCCTGTTCAAGTTTGGGGAGGGAGCCCAGCTCATCCAGGACCGTGCAGGGCAGTAAGTTATTTCAACACTTACTATGATATATTTTAGATATACCCAGAGTGGTTGTTTTCATTGCCTCCTCTGATTACAAATCTCTCTTACAGTGTCATGGCACCAGATTTCATTACAGTAATGAGGATAAACGCACATACTCTCAATGGGCACCAGACCTGCTCCATGCTGCCGAGAGTGGCACTGACTCACACTCTGGTGGCCAGATTCCTGGAGCCCACGTGCTGGACAGCCAGGGCTGTTCCACGCTGACGTCTGTGTATCTCTTCCTTATCCACATGCATCCATGTTGTAGGACGGGAGAGATGGAGGGAAGAGGTTCTTTGCACTATTAAATCTTCCCCAGCAGATAGTTGTGAAGAACCGTCAGGACTCACCAGGCTAGGGGTTTACGGCCGTGAATGACACGTTCCCGCTCCGGGCAGCCTTTATTGCATTCGTTCATCAGTCCTCGGTATTTGACTGGAAGCAGCAGCATTGCCCCCGTATCAGTTCTGTTCTCTGCTCCGCATTGAAAGGAAGTGACCATTATGCATGAGGGTGTCACCCCCTCTGCTTTTTCTTCCAGGTACAACAGACTAGCGAGAGAGTGGACACAGAAATATGCTATGTAAGTGCCTCAGAGGTTTTACGGGAGACATTGTCCAAGAGAAGCTGAGCTGAGGTGTTGGCCGAGCCACTCACAGCATCATGTCTTCTGCACACAGACGCTGCTTACCCACTTTCCCCAACCACAGCATATTGGTACCACTCTCAGCCATCGTGGTTTTTTTTTTTTTTGCAATACGTGGGCCTCTCACTGTCGTGGCCTCTCCCCTTGCCGGACGCACAAGCTCAGCGGCCATGGCTCTGCGGCATGTGGGATCCTCCCAGACCGGGGCATGAACCCATATCCCCTGCATCGGCAGGCGGACTCTCAACCACTGCGCCACCAGGGAGGCCCAGCCATCGTGGTTTTGACAGCGTCATGTCTTTGATGCCAGATCAGCGGTCACTGTTATGATCTGCAGCCTTCCTGGCTACACTGGAATCTGTCCCACCACCCCGACTCACTGCTCACCTCTTGGGGGGACCTGTGCGCCTCCCCTGCCCGGCCTTACTCAGGCGGCATCGCTCACGGAGGGGATACACAGGGGGCCTCAGCGTGGCCCCTTACCACGTGCTCTTGGCCTTTTAGAATTCAGTGCCAGCCCGGGTGCCCAGGGTGGAGCGGGCAGGCTTCCCTCCATCCCGTCTGCTGCAAACCACATCCCAAGGAGTCTCCACTCATCCCAGGAGTTCCTGGGAATTGGAAACAGTGTCACTGGGAAGTGGAGGCCTTACCCCACAGCTCTCACCAGCCTTCCTTGGCAGTGCCACACGCTGACCCTCTCCCCTCACACCGAGCAGCGGTAAATAGAAGATATAAAGGGGTATAAAGCACATTAACACGCCATGAGAGATGACTGTCCTTGTAGAAGCAAGAGCAAAATTATGAAACCTGGAAAGATTTGGGTTATGCTTTTCTACCCGATGAGGTTTTTCATCACCCCCACCTCCTCCCATTCAGAGCCTCCATGAAGTCCAAGTGTGAGCCAGTCACTGACCAGACACAGGGAGATAGGGGGACTGTTAAATGTAAATAAAAATGTAATTCACTCATAACCCTAAATGATAACTGACATCGAAGTCTCTTTTTTTTTTCCAGGCAGAAGAGAAGATACAGAAACTTTTAACAGGTAGCCTGTCGGGTAACTGGCCTCCTCTCTTAAGTTTCTGATGCAACACATTTTAAGACTTGCCTTCAGAGTTCAAAGGTTTGAGATTAGGTTAGTGAGGAGAAGGGTAGGAAAGGGGTTAGTCTAATTAAACCTCCAAAGAGAGGGAGGAAAACTGAGGGACTTCAAACCTCTAATGTCAAATCTGGCCTGGTCTTTCCTACGGGGGTTTCAAAGCTGGTCCACTCCCAGAACAGCCATATGAAAATAATGTCTAGATGAGTAGGACCAGGGGGCGGAGAAACACTAAAATGCTGCAACCAGATGGCCAGGCCTACGGAGTTTGGAAGGAAGCCTACAGACCTTGCAGCTGGGGATCAGCAATAGGTGACCACGGGAGGCTCATCTGCTCCAGAAACTGCCAAGTTTCATTGCTCTTGGTTTCCAGTGAGAGTGCCGAGATGAGTTACCACCACTTCCTTAGCAAAGCAAGCAGCAGTCTGAACCTGCTCTGCATCTACTTTATGGGGATCCCCATTTAGGATCTTCTGTTACCACAACAAGCCTGCTTTCTGCGTCCCATGGGCCCCGTTCCCTGCCTGTTACCATGGTGAGGGTTGCCCTTTTAATTTTTGTCTCTTTGCTACCCCTTCGATCTCTACCTAAACGAAATGAGAAACGTTAGGTGTCCCCTGGGAACACTGTCATCACACGGCTCTGCCACTTCAGACAGGGGTCACAGTGCTCCTTGAACCAAGCGTAACAAAGCACGGGAAGGTAGATTCACGTTTCAGAGATAAGTCAGAGGCTCAGAGAAGAGACCTCCAGGCCCAAGTTGGTGTTGAGACACTGGGTGCCATATTTCAGCCTTTCCAGGGTAATGGCTTATGACTCCCAACAAGCTGATGAATTTTCTCAGTCCAGTCAAAATTTCCCCAAGCCTGCTCTCCCTGTTGGAGATATGCAGTAGAAAAAGTAAAATTATCCCTTTGGGATCCCCAGTATGAATTACCATTCACTCCTCGATAACTTGAGTCGCACTCTGTACCTGCCAGAGCCCTTGGACAGGCCACCACAGTGATGCTCCACAGGCCTGTCCCTGGCAAATTCCCTGGACTCTGTCCCCATGGGAAACTTGCTTTTCGTGCCTTCAAGGGTTTAGGTGAGTCTGAAGGACGGGCATCTTAGGTTGAAAACCTTATTTTAAAATGCACTGTGGTGCAGGCAGCTCCCGTGTAAGCCACAGGTACACATATCATGTTTCCAAGGCGAGTCCCAGGTCAGTAACTGGACAGCAGCTCTGAAAAGCTAATGGCGGGAGTGATACATTTTCTTCTCTGTGGACCAGAGATATCATGGAGATGCATGATCTTAAGCAGTTGATCCAACATGAACAAATGACTCAGCTCTGGCCGAAGTGTCTCAGTTTGCAGGACGGTGCCAAGATCTTGATCCTTTGTCAGGCTGCGGGAAGACCCAAGAGTTCCAAGAACATGGCAAAGGGTCAAAGTCTCCCGACAACGGATGAAAACACCAGAACACCAATGTCCAATGGCCTGGCAGCTCACAGCTGAGCTGCGTGTCAGCACCGTGGGGTCCCACACCACCCGACTGCAGATGCTCAAGGACGGGCCGGTTTCTGTCTCTGAAATTCAGGAGAGAGTCTCCTGAAGTTCCAGAGAGGTGCTTATGGGACCGGTCTGCAGAACTCCTGGCCCGAGGCCTGTCCTGGCAGAGGCAGAGAAAGCCTTGAGAGCAGCATAGGCCATCCGTCCCTCCCGCCCTCGCCTGCCCATCCCTCCTGTGCCTCTGTTCCTCCAGCTCTTCTCGCTGTGACACGTGCTTCCTGCCTGGCAGCACTGGGTGAGGATTGAATGAGGATTAGATCTAGCCGTGAAAGCTGGTCCTCTGAGAAATGGAGGATGGCTTCCCAGGGTTACCAACCTGGGTCCTTGGACTATTTAATCACTAGAAATTGATAAGAGACCAGACAAGAAATTCCGGCAAGGCTTTAGTGGGACTTGAGCAGCAGCAGGGGAGAGTAAGAACAAGTAACAGGTGCGCTTGCTCGCTCCCCGAGCCGGAGTGGGCATGGAGGGGTGGCTTCGGTGATCTGCGCACCCCCTTGCCGGTGCTGTGTGCGGGGATCACATGCAGCCCCCCGCTTTTGCTCTGCGCACCTCAGAAATGGCAATTGGGTTTTGGCCTTTTTGTATCTTACTGCTCATAACTGACCCCACCTGCACATGCGTGCAGTTATTTTTTAGTCCCTTAGAGTTTCTTTGTATTCTGTTGCTTGAGGAGAGGAGACATTTGTCCAGGTGCAAGCACTCCAGGAAAGGGTCCCGAGTCCCAGGTCCCAGCCTATCTTGCCAGCACCCCCAGGACAGCAGCCTGGTGCCAATGCAGGCAGGCAACGCTCGTCCCTCAGGTCTGGTGTTCTCCCCCGGCCCGTCTGCTGGCCTCATCATGGCCACCACCGGGGTTTCTATTCTGTTGCCAGAGAGGTTTTATTAAAAACAAAACCAAAAAGCTATAGAAAATCTGCAAACCCCCTATCAGACCAAATAGTGTCCTTAAAAAAAGTCTCCTTCTCATCCCATCTCCACCCCACTTCTCGCAGTCTCCCAATTCTCACCCTTCAGAGAGGCCCACTTGATGTATCCAACTCCCTGCCACAGAGCTTCCCTCGGGATGCAGGGGCTTGGCTGGGCTCCCCTTTGGGAGGTAATGACAGAACTGCCCCGTTGGAGCCTGCCTCTCACCCCTGCTGCCCACCCCCATCACCGCAACAGCTCAAGGGCCTAGTCACGGGGGAAGGCCATCACTGCTGGCTGGTCACTGTAATTACTTTCACATGATGTGGCTGCCTTCTGGGAACTCATCGGGAGACCACAGGCCTCAGGAAGGAGGTGGGACTAGGGTCAGGTCTGATGGATGGACGGGGGAGAGGGTCCTGCAGGCAAAGGGAGCCCTTCAACAGAGGCTGGGTTCCAGCATATTCTGGGAGCTGACTCAGCACCTGGGGATACTCCCACACATGGCCCTTCCCAAACTGGGGCCCTGTTACCTTCTGGGAGCCACAGGGGTCACCACTTCCCTGGTGGTCCAGTGGTTAAGACTCCATGCTCCCAACGCAGCAGGGGCCCGGGTTCGATCTCTCGTCAGGGAACTAGATCCTGCATGCCGCAACTAAGAGCCCACATGCCACAACTAAGAAAGATCCCACGTGCCTCAACAAAGATCCCACATGTGGCAATGAAGATCCCACGTGCCACAACTAAGACCCAGAGCAGCCAATAAATAAATAAATAAATAAACATAAAAACATCCCTAGGTTACATCCTCTCTGTTTAAAGCCCTCCAGGGATTCCATCACACCTAAGAATAAAGTCCTCCCCCTGACCCACAGGGTCCTACAGGATCCAACCCGCACCCATGCCTCCTTCCCTCTCTTTTTCTCTGGGCTCCCACGTCAGAGCTCCAGCACCTCTTGTTCCCTCTGCCTGGAACACTTCTCTCCAGATCTTCCACAGCTGCGTCCCCCACCCTCGCACCCTCATATCCAGTCTCTGCTCCTGTGTTACCTCTGGGAGGCCTTCCCTGATCTGTCAAGCTGAAATAGGCTACCACACACTAGAGCAGGAAGTGGAACCCTAATGTCCCCCCCTTCCCACACCAGGGACCCCCTCAGCCTTCTTTCAGTGGAGCCTGGGTCTCCCTGCTCTTCCCTCATCAGTATGGATGGACCTGGTCACCACACTGAGCTGATCTAGTGCCAGGACAAAGAGACCTGCCTCTTTGGTCTGCACAGCCTGATTCAGGCAAGGTAGGGCCTCCCCCAGTTGATTAAAGTGTTGAAAAGTGCTCCCTAGTAGGCCTTGGGGATCCAGGGCCCCCAGGCTGGGGACTGGCAACCAAGTGGACAAAGGAAACTGGTAACTAGGACGTGTTTAAATAGGAACATTCCCAGAGAAAGAAGAGAAAACAAAGACACGTGGAGCCAAAGAAAATAAGGAACAAAGAACAATAAGACTGTCTGTGGGTTGAACTCCCCTGGAATATGGAGGCAAAGGGACTGGGGTGGATCAGAAAGTCACCTGAAGGTCAAGTCTGAGGAAAAAAATGACAGCAGAGATGTTACTGAAGACAAAAAAAGACTGGAAATCCGGAGAGCTGGGAGGCCTCCATTTACTAGAGTTCATTTTTCCGAGGCAAACACATTAGCGAAGTCAAAGTGGAGAAACGAGGAGACCTGTACACTGCAGAAGATCCAGGGTGGTTGGGGAGTGAGCAGGGCCGCAGGCAGACCTGCTGAAGGCGAGGAGTATTTGGCCAGGACTGAAGGTTTCCCCAGGGTGGGACCAGGTAACTGCTCTGCCCATCAGAGAGATGTCAGAGTTCCTGCCTGTAAGGCAAGCAACAGTGATGTGAACAGAAATGAAAATGGACATAACAAATGAACAGTATTTGTGCCCAAATAAGGTTTACAAGCCCTTAAATGCACAGTCCAGACCCCAACACCTTAAGATTTTTGGTAACTGATTTGGCAGCAAAATCTGACCTGAACTGCCATGAGGCTATTTGGAGTCTTTCTATAACCCACTTAACTGATTTTTCAGACGTCACTGCAGAAAAATGAACACGTTTGATTACCAGACTCTGCTCGGGTTCCTGTGGTAGAGCTTATAGAGTATAAAGGGTATATGCGATATTTTCTGAGTGCTGAACGACTCTGAATTCCAAAGTATGGAATTCTAAGGGGCTATGGGACTGTGGATCTGAATTTTAGGGAAGTGGGGGAGTTCTCTAGGGCAGAGAAGGAAGCTGTGAGCTGCTGTGGGCCGGGCATGTGTCTCTGTTTCCCTCCAGGTAGGTCAGTCATAGTCAGGTGCAGGTTGAGGCATGGTGGGCCCCTTCCATCAGTCAGCCAGGGCCTGGAAAGAACCAGGACCATGACGGAGCAGGACCCTATGGGGCCTTCCCGGGGCAAACACCCTGCCCCTGCCACCATGTCCTCTGCCTGCCTCTTGTCTTTAGAAAAACTTTAGCCTCCTAGGCCTTCCCTAAGTTCCAACGAATAAATTTAATCAGAGAAGTGAGAAAATGCAGAAACAAAGGAAAACAGTCAAGCAAGACAAAATAATAATAGTTTAGCCACTAAACAAAGTCAAGGCCCTTTACTGCCTCCTCAAAGGCTATAGATATTATTTGGAGCCATATCCTTGAGCTATTTTTTGCAGATACTGAAGCCCCCACTAGGTGGAAGAAGTTGACTGCGTGCCGCCCACAACCCAGACTGGTTGGAACCGGAAGGTTGAGGATGTTGATTACCGGTTACCTCACCACCAACTAATCCGAACAATGTCCACGAGTTTATCACACACCCCTCAGCCCCCTTGCCTCACCCTATCTTTAAAAACCTTTCCCTGAAAGCCAGCGGGGGGAGCTCAGCTCTTTTGAGCGCTAGCTGCCAGGACTCCTTGCTTTGGCGCCCTGCAATAAATGCACTTTTCCTTCACCACAACTTCATGTCAGTAGATTGGCTTTACTGCACTGGGGCCAGTGGACCCAAGTTTGGTTGGGTAACAGGACCAGCACGGGGCAGGTTCTCATCTCTCCTCCGCCACCGCATCTAGAAATGCAGGTGAGGTCAAAGAAACACGACAGCACTTTGAGTTAGGTTTGTGGCAGTGTGACCATCACTTAGTGTTCATTTTTATTCTCATTAATTCACGCCTGCTTCATTCATAGATAAAATTTCTTTTGAGGGTCCACACAGAGGATCGGGGGATCCCGTGCCTGTCATGAATCCAGGATTCTCAATCAAGTGCTTTAACTGCAATGTTTAAGAATAAAATGCATGGTGCTCCGTGAGTGTAGCGAACAGGGGGCTGGGTGGGGTCCCTCCGCCGGACCCACAAGGCGCGCCCGGGCTCGGCGGGACAGAGCACGGGGACGCGCAGAAGGCCGCGCCCTCCCTCCACCCTCTCGTTCAGCTGTCTGCAGAGCGCGACCCGCACGCAGGGCCCAGCTCCCCAGCAGCCCTCCAGACGTCTAGCCAGCACTCACGCACTCACCCTGGCCCCGCCTGCACCGCTTCCGCTTCCGGCTGTTGGGGCGGGGCTTCCGGCCGACGGGCGGGGCGTTGGGCTGCCCGGGCCCGGAAGCGGCGGCGGCGGCGCGGGCACCGCAGTGTCGGCCATGGCTGTGAACCTGAGCCGGAACGGGCCGGCGCTGCAGGAGGCCTACGAGCAAGTGGTCAACGAGAAGTCCCCGACCGACTGGTGGGCGCCGAGGCGGCCAGGGGCGGGCCGGGGGCGGGCCGGGAGAGGGCTGGGGCCGGGGAACCAGGGGGCGCGGAGCCCTGTCTGCCCCGCACCTGCGCCACACCCCGGGGGGGGGCGGTCCCCACCCTGTCACCCCTTGCCCCACCGTGCGTGGGCAGGTTAAACCCGGAGTGGGGGTCCGGTGAGTCCCCAGCCCTTCCTCTCCGCTGGCCACCGGTCTCGGCCGTACGGTCCTCGTTGATGCATCCTGTGCCTGGCTGTGCTTGAGGGCTTCGCCAGGTTCTCCTTTCTTGCCCGGGGACTTCCGTGGACAAAGGGGCCCTCCACAGCCCTCCTTGAGAAAGCGGAAGCTACGCCCGGCTTCTTCCAAACGCTGTGTTCAGGGATGGCACTCTGAGGGTGGTCTGGCAGCCTTGGTTTGGAGATATCAAGCAGGAAAGTGGAGGGGTTTAAGTCCCTGGTTCCCTGTGAATGTGTATTCGAGAACCTCCCTTTCTCCAAGAAGAATATACTTCATATTCCTGAGCTATGGGGAGATGAAGGAAAGGACGATGCTGGTTGTGTGTTTGGAAAAAGGTCCCGTCTTCCGTCCACCTCCCAGTGACATCCTTTCCTAGGCTGTCGGTGTTAGGGGCTTTATAGTACTGGAAGCCTGGATCTGAAGTCTCTGGGAGAGCCCTGGGCAGCCTACACATAGGGTCTGCTGTCTGTCCTGCAACTAGGGTTGTTTTTTGCATGGTAATTCTCTGTTACCTTCCTTTTTGCTTAAAGTGTGTTCACTGATCAGTTTTGAGAACTTGTACTTCCAAAAAATATGCTGAGTACGATCGAGTGAGGTGACCAGCTTTTGGGGTGGGAGCGTTTTCCCATTGCCTAGGGAGGGGCCCGCTGGGCGTGGCTTAGCTACTGTGGCTCTCTCCACTTGTCAGGTGCTACTGCTTTCTCGTGTCTACTTTCCCTGGTGCCCAGCACAGAGTGGCTTTTGTACAGTGTATTGTTGTGCCACTGAGGACATTGTTGCCTTGCCTTTCCTTCACCCCCAGGGCTTGTAGGGAAGAGTTTCAGGACACCAGCTGCCTGGGTCTGCAGAATCTCTGGGGCCACGTCGATGTGGGCAGGTCTCCATTCACTAGCTGAAAAAATATCTAGACCCATGTAACTTCCCTGCTTAAGCTCTGCAGTGGCTTCCTGTTGCATCATAAACACAGCCTGGACTCTTTGCCATGGCCGACAGGCTCCTGACCGCCCCTCCTGTTTACTGTGCTGTGATCACACCTGTTTACCACCACTCTAGCTTTCTTTCTTTTCCTTAAACTTGCAAAGCTGTTTTCTCCTCATAACCCTTGTTCTTTCTGCTTCCTCTGCCTGGAGCGCCTTTCCACATCATCCTAGGGGGCTCCCCAAACTTCATTTCTCAGCTCTGATGTTGCCTTTTTGGAGAGGCCTTTCTGGATTCCTGTCTCCCTGGCTGCAGTCACATTTTCCCATCTCCCTGGTTGACTGCCTTCAGGCATGCGCCAGACACCCTCACTGATTTTCTTGTCACCTTTGCTCTTCACCAGAAAGGGTGGGGGGGTCCGCATCTCTGTCCCTGATGTAGGGGTACTGAGAACGGTGCGGAAAAAGTGGCAGAGGATATCAGAGCAAGAACAGGTGGTCTCCGGTGCGGCGGGTCATAACACGTTTCTCATGCAGAGTGGGTGCCCTGGGCCAGGCCCTGGAGCCAGGTGGGCTGGAGAGCAGCCACAGCATCAACTCTCCATACCGGCCCCTTCTCCTGGTTCCCCCAGGTGGTTCTTCCCCTAGATTGTGGCATGTTTGCTCAGTTCCTGCACCCACTGCCCTATCTGACAGTACGTTAGTGTTGTGTGTGTGTGTGTGTGTGTGTGTGTGTGTGTGTGTTTTGTTTGTCTCCCATTAGAAAGTAAGTTCCACGGGCAGGGCCTCTTAGGGATTATTTGTAGCTGCATTCCCATCGCTAGCAAGCAGCAGGGTCTCAGATTAGGTTTTTGGAAAGTGACTGAATTATAAGGTGCCCAGTGCCCCATACTCCTTGTGCTATATGCCTGCACAAGCCAACACACCTTTTTTGTTTTTCATGTCGGTTTGAAAGAAGGGTTGTTTGATTGAATGTGGTATGAGCCTCTGAACCGGTAACATTCAGGAAGGTGGCTTAGGCTGGAGCCCAGGGTGGAGGGGAATGAAGTCAGAGGGGTAGGTGGCATGCACAGAGCGTGGCCTTTGCTAGCTGCTGGATCCCTTCTTGGAAAAGCTAAGCTGAGCAGCCATCTCCGTTTCTTGCTGCTTGTCCGGTGCCCCTGTCTTGTGCAGCCAGGGGCTTCTTTCCTCCGGGAGGAAGGCTGGTCAGGACTCTGGCCACCAGAGTCTGGATGTCTGCCACCACCCAAGTCTTCCTTTTCCCTGTTTTTCTGAGTGTTTCTCTCCTTCTGCACTCTCTCTCCTCTGCTGGGAAGCAGTGGTTCTTTCCTGGCAGTCTGTCCTCCCTCCCAGCCAGATCTCTGGACCTGGGTCTAATTTCTTCTGACTTTCTCAGGCTTAGGCAGCTCTGCCCAGTGGCATTAGCGAGGCCCTGGGGAAGCTGAGTGGAAGTTGACATGGTTCCCGTCAGACTGTTGACCCTGGAGCTTCTGTCTGGCGCGCCTCAGCAGGCCTGTGCCGTGGAGCGTGGGGTGATGATACCGCAGACTGGGTTTTACCTTTGACTTGCTGTCTGATAGATTAGCACCCTCACCTTGTGGTCTGCCAGCACTCCCTGGAGCTGAGCTGCTGCAGAGTTCATGCAGATGTCTGGGCTTCATGTGGACTGCACAGAAGCCACCTCTTCTAGAATGTTCTCTTTGAGTGACCTTTGTTCTGGTCAAGGGACCTTCCATGGTCCAGATTTAATACAATTTACCATAATTTATAAGGCCACATCTTTACCAGAGTTCTTATGAATAATTAGGCTTACAGGAGAAGGGCAGTGTGACCCAGGGTCACCTGTGGAGACCTAAGGCTCTGCTAGATACAGCACGTGCCCAGCCAGGGAGCCTGTCTTGTGAGGAGCCTGACTCCATGTTGAGTCATGGCCCCTGTGGTTTCCAGTGCCATACGCAACCGATAAAAGCCTGTGTGTGCTGGAAGGGCCT
Source organism: Lipotes vexillifer (assembly GCF_000442215.2). Lineage (NCBI taxonomy): Eukaryota > Metazoa > Chordata > Mammalia > Artiodactyla > Lipotidae > Lipotes > Lipotes vexillifer. Next base: position 1,255,269 of record NW_006790410.1, on the reverse strand, counting down.
CAGGCCAGACAGACCTGCTCCAGCAACCCTTCAAGCTTCCCGGAAGACCACAGATATACACAGGGTCATTGAAAATGCACGTATTTCTCCTTCCTGCTTCTCCTTGGGGTGCTTTGGTTTCAGGAATACGCAGGTATCTTTTGTTTGTTCAAATGCACGTACATGGTAGCTAGGTGAGTGTTTCACATGTAAATGTGTAGAAGGTTGCCATAAAACTTCACAGCTTAGTTTTCTTCCGAGTGGATGTATGCTCCCCGTCTCCATAGGCTTGTCCTCACGACAGGCCGGCGGCAGCTGAGAAGGCTCAGCTCTGGGAGGCCCAGCGGCCTACTGAGGTCCCGCCTTGTAGTTCAGAGTGGGGTCTGGGTCAGCCTACAGGGTTACTGCCAGGCTGAGCTCTTTGGGGTGCAGCGTGAAGCCTTGGTGGGCACAGTGAGGGCAGATGGTGGTAGAGCCTGTTTGTGTTTTGTTTCAGGGCCCTCTTTACTTACGAAGGCAACAGCAATGACATCCGTGTGGCTGGCACTGGGGGTGAGTATGATAAGCAAGGAAGCAGATGGGCTCTTATGGACCGTCAGGAGGCAGAAACCCGGGAGGGAGGGTGAGGCGTGTGGAGGGGAGGGAGTCGTGACGTCACTGCTCCATCTCTGCTGGCATTTCAGCCGCCACAGCGGGAGGAAGGGCACTCAGGGTGCATAGGTGTCCCCTGCGTGTGGCGTGACTGCAGTGCCACCTCCCCTGGCTAAGGGTGAGCCTACCCCACATCAGTTTCATTCAATGTTCAGGAATTCCCTGGTCCCCTCATCGGGCTGACTGCAGCCAGCCAGGCAGGACAGAGGCTTCCACTGAGCAGTGTGAGCTCCCCTGGCACTCACAGCTCCTGGCCAGCTTTGGGTTTCAGATGTTTCTAAGTGAAAATACCTTCTCCTTGGCTTTCTCTGCCTGGTGGTGCAAGGCAGTGCTGCTCTCTGTCTGTGTTGTAGTTGGAAGAGCTGAGATGGGAAATAGGCCAGCCCTCTCCAGCTTGCAGGCAGCCCAAGGCCTGGCCTGTGCTGCATCCTTAGCCCTGGGCTGCAGCTGGGAGGGTAACAGTCCCACAGAGCTGGGTGCTGGTGGTGGAGGAGAAGGTGCAGACACATCCTTCCCTCTGTTCTCTTGCTGGTGGGCTGAGTATCTGCAGGGCACACCCTTACCCAGGAGAGGTCACATCAGTGCACATGGTCCACTGGGACAGGGTGACCTGGAAAAGTGCTACTCAAGTACGGGGTGATAGGAAGTGCCTCGGGAAGAACAGGCTCTTGGCCAGTGCTGGGCAGAGGGGTAGAAACTGCAGGCCCCCCACCTGATACCCCTAACTCCTCATTCTCAAGGCCAGCTCACCTGACCTGAATGACACGGCTTCACTGTTCAGTGCATGTTCACCAGCATGTTCTCTGCTTGCCCCATGAATGGTTCTGGTGACTTGTTGGTAGAAAACCTCTCCCTCTTCCGAGTGCCTCTCCTTAGTGGTCCTCTTTCTAGAAGGACTGCCACTGACGGTGGTCTCAGGTGCAGTGTGATGCCATAGGGGACTGAGAATTGCAGAGCTCAGCTGAGTTTCATACCACCAGCCTCAGTGGTATTCACAGGCTCTGCTGTAAGAGCCCAGAGCAGGGCCTCAGGACTGCCCCAGGTTCCCTGGAGCCCTGTAGCTAAAATACCTGATCCAGGTCCTTCTCATGGTCTGAGGAGGTTTGGGACACCTGATGAGAACCCAAATCTCTAGTACATGCTGGGGGCTCACAGCCTGAGTGTCAGGGGAGAACGGCATATGGTGGTTCATTTCTATGCCCCATCACTCCCTTATCCCCACTCAGAGAGTCTAAGAGCTGAGGCCCTATATGGTGGAGAGTTAACATCTGCTTGGGACCCTCTGGGTGGACCTGGAGTTTGAGCAGACGTGGGTAAGGGCAGGGTGACTCACATCAGGCCCTGTTATTCCAGGGCGGTTTGTGGAGTCCAGGCAATGGTAAAATTGTTGCAGAGCCCCTCCATTTGGAGGTCTGGTGCCTGCCTGGTTTGTAGCATAAATGACATTTTTACTTCCAGAATTACGTGTGGGTTTACAGGAGTGGTTTTTAGACTAGTGTGGCTTAAAAAATCACCTGAGGTGCCTTTCCTCCCTCCCTCCCTCCCTCCCTTCCTTCCTTCGTCTTCATTGCTTCTTAGGGGCTTTCTCTCGTTGTGGTGAGCGGGGCTGAGGTGCTTTTCACAAATGCAGATCCTGGGTCCCATCCAGTTCTCATAAGTCTGCTTAGTGCGGGTAGGCCTAGGAATCTGGTTCAGATGCAGATGGAGGTGAGAACCCTGGTTTAGTGGCAGCTGGGGTTCCCTTTCCTGATGGACTAGGTGCCAGGGTGGGCGTGGGGTGCCTGGCCTGCCCCTGACTCTCCTTGTGACTGCTGCAGAGGGGGGCCTGGAGGAAATGGTGGAGGAGCTCAACAGTGGGAAGGTGATGTACGCCTTCTGCAGAGTGAAGGACCCAAACTCCGGCCTGCCCAAGTTTGTCCTCATCAACTGGGTATGTGGAACTTTAGGGCTTCTGAGTTCTCACCTAGGTGTGACCCGGAAAACTCCCTTTTCTTCCTTCGTGCTTTGCCTTTTGTGACTGGAGCAGAAGAGGACTTGACTTTAGAGCAGCTTGAATCTGGTGGATGAACAGAATAGTGGATTAATTCAGTGTGGCCCAAAGAATACCTAGGGCCTTGCTAGCACAGAATTCACTGTTCCAGCCCAGAACCACTCTGGTGAAATGGACTACACACAATCACAGGGCACTCATGTTCTTGTCCCCTTCAGGGTAGTCATCCTGAGGGAGCAGAGTGCCTGGATTAGGGCTGGGAGGGCACTGGGAGTATAGGACAGGGGCTCTAGTGAAGTGGAGCCCCCTGGGTGGGGACTAGGGAATTCTGAGGCAACGCCCCACAGTGGACGCTGCCGACCGTCCTGCTCCAGGAACCTCCCTGACTCGGAGGTACGGGGGCTCACCGTGTCCTCTGCTTTGGGGTTGTGGTTTGCTCTTTCCCGGGACACAGGGAAACTGCTGAGTCCCTGGAGTGGGCAGTGGCTTTGGGGGGAGACCTGGGTCACACCGAGGAATTGGCGGGTCATGCTGGGTGTGCTGTGTTGCAGACCGGCGAGGGTGTGAATGACGTGCGGAAGGGAGCGTGCGCCAACCACGTCAGCACCATGGCCAGCTTCCTGAAGGTGAGGGCTGCTCCATACAGGGCCTCACAGAGTTCACCAGGTCCCTAGGTTCCAAGGTGTGAGTGAGCGGGAATCACAGCCAGAGTCAGAAGTGTGCCTCACGTCCCGATGCTCTGTCTGGACTTCAGGGCGTAGCCAGAGGCTGCTCTCCTCTTGCCCAGGAGGTAGCCAGGGCCACCTGCAAGCTGGCTTCAGCGGGAAGGAAGGACGAAGGACCTTGAGGAGGCCCTGCTGGAGCTGGTCTTGGGGCGGGGCTAGGCTTTGGGTTGCATTTGTTTTATGAGTACAAACTTCTAGCAGTAGTAGCAGGATTTGGACGAGAAGGAAAGCTGCTTCTGCTCGCAACCTCAACGTGCATGTTCCCTTTAACGCATTCTTTCTGGTCCATTTCTGCACGTATTTATTTTAGTCATAAGCCTTGTTTAACTTCAGAAGCATTTTGTATCAAAAAGCGTTTGTTGTTCACTTGTCAGCTTACTCTTTGCATTTCTTTGGTTACTGGCAAGGAGGCTCAGGACTTTGTTTTCTGGTTCTGCCGACACTTCTTCAGATGCACCTCAGTTTCTCCATCTAGGAGCTGAAAGAGAAGGTCCCAAGCTTGTTGGTATTTAGTAACAACAAGGTCATAGTTGTAACTTCTCAAGAAGAAATCAGTCACTTGCTTTTTGTAGAAAACGTGCTTGTTTCCAGGTGACTTTTAAGGTTGGATTTCATTCACTAGAAAGAAGCCCTTTAATGCCAGGGCTGTCTTACAGCAGCACAGAACAGGCCACACCGTGGAGGGCAAGGGCCTCCCACGCAGGCTGGGACAAGAGCGATGGGTTTCCCTCAGCTGGTCTTTCTGAGACCTCGGGGAGAGCGTGCCTTGGTTCCTGGCAGGGTCTCCCGACCCTGAGCGCGGTGCAGCCATTGCGCTGTGCAGGCTGAGGTGAGCGCGGTGCAGCCATTGTGCTGTGCAGGCTGAGGTGAGCGCAGTGCAGCCGTTGCGCTGTGCAGGCTGAGGTGAGCACGGTGCAGCCATTGCACTGTGCAGGCTGAGGTGAGTGCGGTGCAGCCGTTGCGCTGTGCAGGCTGAGGTGAGCGCGGTGCAGCCGTTGCGCGGTGCAGGCTGAGGTGAGCGCGGTGCAGCCGTTGCGCTGTGCAGGCTGAGGTGAGCGCGGTGCAGCCATTGCACTGTGCAGGCAGATGTGTGCGGCCTGTCCTCTCCTGGGGTTGCAGTGCTGCTTCTTCATTAAGTGTTGCTCCTGCTGCAGGGGGCCCACGTGACCGTCAACGCCAGGGCCGAGGAGGACGTGGAGCCCGAGTGGATCATGCAGAAGGTGGCCAGGGCCTCCGGGGCCAACTACACCTTCCACGGAGAGAGCAGCCGCTTCCATGACACGGGCCCCCAGGCCCCGGTGGTGAGTGCTGTGTGGGCCTGAGGTGGCCGGGCAGGAGCACGTGGTTCTAGCTGCGGACCGATTCGGCCCGCCCTCAGCGCTTTGTCCCTTGGGGTGTGGGCTCCCCCTGCCTGGCTTCCCGTCCTGGAGCCGGACTGAGGTGCAGATGGTGACCCCGAGCCTGACAGGAGCAAGAGCTGCCTGCTGGTGAGGCGGGTGCTGGTGGGCATGAGGCATGGCCTTTGACCCTGCCTGGTAGTTCCAGAGCCTCTTGTGTGTGTGCAGAGGTTCTCTGTGGGGAAATTCCATCCACCCTCCAGGCCGCAGCCCCAGAGTGTCCTGTGCCGCCCTGGACGGTGGTTGCTTTGGAGAAACTTCTGGTGGTGGACAGGGCAGGCCCCTCTGAGTTGTGGGCAGACGGAAGCCTGTGGGCCTGTGGGCCAGTGCGGGATGGGAGCTGGGGTTCTTGGAGACCCTGTGGGCGCTGCCATGGCAGTCAGCTGTCTGAGGGCCCCTGTCCAGAGGCCTGCCTCAGAACTGCCCCGCCTCCAGGAATCTCGGGCAGGCCAAGGGGCCTTTCCTGCCTTGGCTTCCATCCACAGGGGCCTGATGCAGCCAGAGACTCCTCCAGTGTTGTCTGGGGTTGAGCTTCCCCACTTGCGGTTTCCAGGGCTTTTCAGGCCCTCTTGGTTATCAGTCTCCTTATGGGTCACTGGACCAGGCACCACTCCCTGTGCCGGGTGCCATCCTAACAGGTCTTACCTGCGTGCTGTGCTCCTGTCGATGACCCTGTAGTGAATTCTCTGTCCGCCTCAGGGCTCTGTGTACCAGAAGACCAACGCCGTGTCTGAGATCAAAAGGGTTGGCAAAGACAGCTTCTGGGCCAAGGCAGAGGTGAGTGCCGCCCAGGGCTTGAGGATGAGGGCTGGCCTTCGGTCTGGTCCCGTGTGCAGCAGGCAGGAGGAAGTAGTTTACTCACTGTGTCAGCTCCTGCATCAGATGTGTCCCTGGTAGCACCCATTCGCAGGCAGTTGAACGAGGGGTCAGAGGTGTTAGGGAACGAGGCCAGCAAGCGTTGCTGTAGGGCCCACGCTTGACCGCGGCCCGTGCGGGCTGCCTGGGCGGGTCCACGCCGCCGGCGGCGCCCCTCCCCGCAGAAGGAGGAGGAGAACCGCAGGCTGGAGGAGAAGCGGCGGGCGGAGGAGGAGCGGCGGCGGCTGGAGCAGGAGCGCCGAGAGCGGGAGCTGCGTGAGGCTGCCCTCCGGGAGCAGCGCCACCAGCAGCGGGGCGGCGACGCCGGGCCCCACAGGTGCGGTGGCGCTGCCCCCACCTCCTCTCCCCTCCCGAGGGCTGTCCCCCGGGGCAGGGGACGGTGGGCCAAGGCCGGGCTGCAGCTCTTGCCTCTGCCCCTCCCAGCAGGAAGTGTGAGCAGCAGGAAGTGCTTTCAAGGAGCGGACAGGAGCAGGTGAGTCTTGAGGGCCAGAATGACGCGCGCTGTCCCCAGCTGAGGCTCGTCCGGGACAGGTGCGCAGGCTGCCTGCTCTGAGCCGTGGTGGCTGTGTGGGTCCCTCCAGGTGCACACGCCCCACCCAGCAGGCCTGAGGGAGGCGCTTACTGGGAGGGGCCTGCAGCCTGCTGGGGCAGATTAGAACGTGGGACACGTGGTGTGTTAGGGCCGTCAGTGGAGAGGAGAGCCAAGGGCAGAAGCTCAGCCCGGCATGGACCTCCGCCTGGTGCTGGAAGAGGCCTGTGAGCCCCTCAGCTTTGGTGTTTTGCTTCCTGACCCCCTGCACAGCTGCAGGGAGCCAGGCAGGCCGATGGCTCCCGGATCCTCATTCACTGCCGGCTCCGTGCGCGCTCCTTCAGGAGCCTGTCTGTCCACAGCCAGCACACCCACGGGAGATTTTCAAGCAGAAGGAGAGGGCCGTGTCCACCACGTCCATCTCCAGCCCCCAGCCAGGTGAGACTTCGCTCTGTGCCCAGCTATGAGGCAGGGGAAGGCTAAAGGGGAGCCTGGGGTCCCAGGGCAGGGCCCCCTGACTTAGTGACAGATGATGTATCAGAAGGTGAAAGGGATGAGTAAGGAGAGCCCGTGCTCATGAGGGTTGCTTCTTGCATGGGAGCCGGGGACCTGGGTGTCCCCTTCCTGCTCTTGACGTGGTGGGACAGGAGGGGCCGTGTGTGGCTCTAGAGTGGACACCCTCCAGCCCCAGCCCTGTAAACCCCCCAACGTTGGGCTCTTAGCTGGGTCTCAGGGGCCTGCATCAGTCACCTCTCTGGCCCCCAAAGGCTATATCGGACTGCACTGCTGGTCAGCTCTCCAGCACTGCACATGGCCCCCAGGGGGCTGCTTGGAGTGTACGATGTGTGAGTGTGTGAGATGTGTGCACAGCGGGTGGTATTCCTGCAGCTGCTGCATGTCCCTGTTCGCTCCCTGTATGACAGCCACTGTCCCACAACAGGTCCACCCTCCAGGCAACACAGGGCACAGAAGGGGCAGAGAGGGCTCGGCTCTTCCCCCTTTCCAGCAGTGTGATGTCTTCGATGTTTGCCATTGGTTTGCAGGCAAGCTGAGGAGCCCCTTCCTGCAGAAGCAGCTCACCCAACCAGAGACCCCCCTCAGCAGAGAGTCAGCTCACGCCACCTCAAGGCCCACGGCAGGCAAGGCTCTCGGCTGCCCTGTGGGGGGTTGGGGGTGGGAGGGAGACATGGCATGTCCTCTACCCTCCCCTGGGTCAGAGTGGGCCGTGTCCTCCCGTGCAGATCTCCGCGAGGAGCCGGTGCCCAGCACCCCTCCGTGCTCGGTGCCGGCGGAAGAGGAGGCCGTGTACGAGGAGCCCCCAGAGCAGGAGACCCTCTACGAGGAGCCTCCAATGGTGGGTTCCCTGCAGCAGGGCAGATGTGTGAAGGGCCCACGTGCCCGGAAACGCGCTCCTTGGCCGTACCCATTCCGTGGCTCCCTACCTGTGAATTACCTTGTTTAATTTTGGAGCATCCCGTGCCCCGTGTGCCCTCCCCCCAAGTCTGCCATGAGCCCTGGTCACAGGCAGGGTTGAATCTGGGTAACCACGATCCCAGACTTCTCTTCTTCTTTCCCATCCATGGGCAGGTGCAGCAGCAAGATACCAGCTCTGAGCGCATTGACCACTACCCGGGGCTGAGTGGGAAAGGGCTCTGTGCCCGGGCCCTGTATGACTACCAGGCAGGTAACGTGCTGCAGCCCTGCCACCTCAAACCACAGGGCCCAAGATCAGGAGGCAGGATTTGAGGACTCCCTCAAGGGGAGAGCCCCGGGGCGTGTCGGAAGTGAAGGCAGGAGGGTGAGAAGGGAGAGTGCGTGGGTGCCCTGCACAGCTCAGGCCTCCCCACATGCTCCGGGCAGCTACTTGTGGTCCACTGGTGTGAATCCCAGTTGCCCGCCTTGTCCTAGTGCCGGAAAGCGTGACCAGAGAAGAGGGGCCAGGCCTGGATGCCGGTGCCCCTGCTGACCCTGGGTAGAGGCCTCGGGGAGCAGGCTGATGTGTGGAAGTGCTGTGCTCCAGCCTTTCGCTGGGACAGTGAGCCCAGGGCCGGGCCCTGTAGGAATGTGTGTGCTGGGGGAGTGGCCCCAGGAGCAGCGTCAGCACAGGCTGAGGGCCGGCTGGCCCAGGGCCCTCAGCACCGCATCTGGGCTCACCTTCTTTGCAGCCGACGAGACCGAGATCTCCTTTGACCCTGAGAACCTCATCACAGGCATTGAGGTGATCGACGAAGGCTGGTGGCGTGGCTACGGGCCGGACGGCCACTTTGGCATGTTTCCCGCCAACTATGTGGAGCTCATTGAGTAAAGGGCCCCGACTGCTGGCCGAGGCCGGGGGCTGTGCTTCCCTTCCCCTCCCAGACGCGACTTCCTCGTTGCTGGCAGAGGCGGCGTGAGGGTTGTGTACGGCACTTTTCTAGGAATGGGACCCCCCTGATGAGGGCAGGCCCTCAGGCTCCCTCTGGCTTGGGTGGCTCGGCCTCTGTTGCCCCAAATGCAGCAATGACCTGGTGATGTCCAGACGTGTTTCCAACAGCTTCCCAAGTCCTCCCAACCAGCCTGGTCCTTGACCCCCAACAGAAGACACTGAGCCAAGCCTGCCCAGGGCCAGCCTCTCAGTGACCTCTTCCCAGGGAGTATGGCGCTGCCAGTCTGCAGGGGTGGGTCTGAGCAGGGGCATCTGGAGGTCTCCTTGTGCACTTGCCTTTTTTTCCTTTTCCTCTTGGCTTTAAAGGACGGTGTCTGTAGCTTCAGTGACCCTTGGGAACGGTGCACTTAGAGTTTATGACCAAAGTCAGAGTGGGTCATGATTTTGGTAGCAGTCTTTCTGGAACCTGCTCTGTGCTCCCCATTTCTCTGTCCCTCTGCCTGGGCTCTGGGCAGTGGAGATAGGGACAACCAAGCCCCCATCTAAGTATGTGAAGGAAGAGGTGAAAACATCAACAGACACTGCGTGTCCTTCCACGTGGCTCACTCCTGTCTGCTGGCCCCGGTGTGCACCTCAGTTGATAGGGTTTAGGGAAAGTAACCATGGTGGCCTGTTCCTACTGTCTTTCCTTCTTTCTGCCCCAGCCCATCCATGCCTGCTTCTGGAGTAAGAATTGCCCCACACCGGCCCTAGCTCCGATCCCTCCTGTTGTAGCCCTTATGTGTGCACCCTCAGACCTCTGACCAACCCTTAGCCACCTGGAGGAGGCATAAAGGTCAATGTGTGACTGCAAGTCAGCCTCCTGCATTTCAGTTCTCGGGGAGGGGCCGAGGGCCCCCCTGACCCCTGCCATGGGGAGCCTCCACCCACGCAGTACAGCCAATGTGAACATGTGCCCGGAGTGAGGCACCTGCACCCTCAGAGCGTCTGGGGAATTAAGCTCTTACGCTCTGGGAGGTGCCAGGTGGAAGCAGCTTGGGGCAAAGGATGTGCCGAGGGGGCTGTCGGCCCAGGTGGTGGCCAATCCCAGTGCCCCCTCCCCACCTGGCTGTAGATGGCGTTTCCTGTCTTAGGCTGAGCTGCAGGCAGGCCTCACCATGTCCTGATTTCTTAGGACAGCCTCCAGGGCCCACCCCAGCTATGAAAGCCCCTTGAATCAGGTATTGCCAGCTTTGAGGCTACCTGTGGGCTTGTCTGCCCCTGAACAAGGGGACCCCCGTGGGGCAGGGCTCAGGGTACCACCTTGCCCTTCCCACCCTGGGGCAGCCCAGGGCAGTAGAGGACAACCAATGTGAAGTAAGTGGCGTGTTGGCCACAGTCCTCGCTCGCCATGGGGAGGGCTGGGTCACTTGGACTCTCGCTAAGTGACCCTGGGCACTCGGATTTAGAGCAGGCTTGCCAAGTGGCTCTTCTGCTTTGCGGGTCATCGTAGGGGCTTGTCAGGAGCCACTCGATAGCTGGGGATAGGGAGGCTATTGGCCTCCGTGTTCCCGGGGTCCCCGCACCCAGTGGGGGAGGCTTGGGCAGGCAGCGGGGGCCCGGGGCTCTGTGTGTGTGGAATCCCGGGCTCCAGGCCCATGGAACCAGCCCTGAGTGAGCACTGGGGGGCGGGTGTCCTGGGGCCACACTGGCCTGAGGCAGTGAGAGGATGTGCCTTTATTGCCAGAGCCCACCCTTCACTTGGCCTTGCCCTGGGCAGCCACAGCTTCCATGGCTTTGCGCACGGTCTCCTCGTCACCCAGGAACCGCATGGGCTTGGTGGGCTTCAGCGCCTGGTCCAGCTCGTACACGATGGGGATCCCCGTGGGCAGGTTCAGCTCCATGATGGCCTGGTCTGACATCCCTGGACCGGAGGAACAAGGGTCCTTAGCTCCTCCCAGCCTGTCTGCCAGGCAGCCACCTGCTCTTGCATTTAGCAGGCTTCGTGACCTTTACAGGCCACAGGGCTGTCGGCCAGGCAGCAGCCCTCCCACCCTGACAGCAAGGCCGCAGAAATGCTCCTCGAGAAGGTCAAGGCAGCCCTGAGACAGCAGCCTACAGAAATAGCTGTAGTGAACCGAGGACCTCGCTCCGGCCGGGGCTGGCCTCATTTGGGGTGACGCCATCGGCCCCCTTAGCCCAACGTGAACTCTAGTCAGACTGGTGGGTGTTTGGGATCAGGAAAGACCTTAACCACTTGGCTTCTAGAGAGTTCTAGTTTCTGGACGTCCTAAGCAGGGGAGCAGGGCTGCTCCTGAGAAGGGGGGTGTGATAGGGACGGCGAGAAGCGCTGCCCGTGGCCGAGGTGGATGCAAGGCCCTGCCAGGTGGAGAGAGTTCTGTGTGGAAACCCGACCCAACCCTGCTGGCCTCCCGAAGACCTGGCCTGGAATAGCAGCTCGACCTTTGGTATCGCTGTCATCCCACCCAGCCCGCTGGTGCAGGGAGGCCTTAAGGGAACATGCTCTGGGCAGTGGGAGACCCCGGTCACGTTTGCCTCGGTGCATTCGTTTCTCCTGGGCCAGGCTGCAGGGAGCCCCCAGAAGGGAGGGAGGGCAGGTGGTCTTTCCATCTGTGAGGCTCAGCGCCAGCCGTGAAACATCTGTGTGGACTCAGCCTCAGGAAGTCCTCAGAAAGGCCGATGGGGTCTTCCTTGGAGGAAGTCTGTCATGCTGGGAGGGGCTCCTCCCCTTTTAGTGGAAGCCAAGCTACCAACCTAAGGTCTCTGGCGTTCTGCACACCCTGCACCCGTCTTTTGACTAGTCTTTTGCCCCGAGTGGGTGGGCTGGGGTGTGGGCAGGGCCCCACCCTCAGTCCCATATCCAGCAGCTGCCAGTGAAGTGACTTGACCAGGGTCACTCAGCAAGCTGGGATTTAGAGCCACATGGCCCTGCCTCTTCAGGGGTGGGTGTCCTTGGGCAAGATGCCACCCCTGGGCCTTCCCTCCTCTCCCCCGAGGCTTGTGTTCGGGAAGCGGGGCCAGCTGTGCACCCCTGTGCAGGGCCTGGGCCCTGGGTCAGTGGCGGCACACATTTCCACCCAAAATCTTCAGAAGAAGACTCACGTTACACAGTGTCCCAGTATGCACGGCAGTGGACGGTTCTTACAGAGCTGTTTTTTCAAGTGGTTTCTTGCCCCACCCGGTCCAGTTCACAGTTTGGAGGCCCTGCCTGGGGTGCGGATGTCTGCAAAGCCGCCTCGGCGAGGCAGCCGGCACGTTTACGAAATGTGCAGCTGGGGGCTCGCTGGCTCAAGTGGACGTGTCACCCCACCCGCCTCTGCCCACACCCTGTGTGAGGATGGGCCTCACCTTCCAGGTGCTTGACGATGCCCCGCAGACTGTTCCCGTGGGCTGCAATCAGCACTCTCTTGCCAGCCTTGATCTGGGGGACGATCTCATCGTTCCAGAAGGGCAGGGCCCGGGCGATGGTGTCCTTGAGGCTCTCATGCGTGGGCAGCTCCCCCGGCTTCAGGCCTGCATAGCGACGTGCCTGGGGGCATCCGTGCTGCTGTTCACTCCCTAGACAGACCCCCGCCCCCCAGCCTGGGCCCCCGTCCCCAGACCTCGCCTTCAGCCCCACACCCCAGCCACTCACCTTGCTGATGGAGTTGTAGTAGGGGTGCTTCTCATCCATGGGGGGTGGAGGGATGTCAAAGGAGCGCCTCCAGATCTTCACCTGCTCCTCCCCGTGCTTGGCGGCTGTCTCCGCCTTGTTGAGGCCAGTGAGACCCCCGTAGTGCCGCTCATTGAGGCGCCAGGTGCGCACCACAGGCAGCCACATCTGGTCCGTTGTGTCCAGGATGGTCCAGAGGGTGTGTATGGCCCTCTTCAGCACTGATGTGTAGCAGATGTCAAATTCCATCTTCACGTCCTTGATGGCATGGGCCCCCCTCTTGGCCTCCTCCGCCCCCTTCTCGCTCAGCTCCGCGTCGAACCAGCCGCAGAAGCGGTTCTCCTGGTTCCAGGTGCTCTCTCCGTGCCGAACCATCACGAGGCGGTGGGTGGGCATGGTGGCGGCGGAGGGCACTCGCGGGCTGCAGACAGGGACAGGTGACCCCCAGGCGCCCCCAGCTTTATAAGGATCCCCAGCCCCTGCCCCAGCCAACTGCCAGTCAGCATTCCAGGCCTGACGGGCGGCAGCAGGTGGCCGGCAGCAGAGCTGGGTGGAAGGCAGGCCGAGAGCCGGACTGGAAAAATGGCCTCATCAGCCACCAGTCCCCACGTGCCCAGAGAGCCCAGGCTGGGCGGGGCTGCCGAGCAGGGCTGGGCATGAAGGGCAGAAGTCCGGGCCTCCAGCTAGCCTGAGAAGGGGGCTAGCGGGAACAGAAGGAATGGCTGGGGAAAGACTACCCCTGAGGTCAGGGTCCCGAGCCCCGTCACCCTGCCGCCTGGTCTCGGGGGCTGCCGCTGTCGGGCAGGGGCACGGGAAAATCCTGTTTCCTCCGAGTCACTCAGCGCAACCGGAGACAAGCCTGCGTCTCGGGAAGTACACTACCCTGGTGTCAGAGGGAGCCAAGGGTGTGAGTACGCACATGTGTCCGCCCACCCACACGTGCGTGCCTAGGTGCGCGTGCACGTGATGCGCACGTCCTACTGCATGTACACGTCCGTGTGCCTCGTTCTCACGTCTGTGTTGCATGTGCGCACACCTGCGTGCGTATGTGAGCTGCCGGGAGGTTCCCCCTGGGGCGCTGTTCTGCTCCCCTGTGAGTGGGGTCTGTATATTGGCAGGGGACCTTCCCCGGGACTCCTGACCCCCGTCTTCAGGTCCCTCTACCCTGGCAGGCTCTGTGCCCCAGCCTTGCCCACAGGAGGAGCCCTGTGGAAGCCTCTGGCTGACAGCCAGGCTGGGAGGAGCTGTGCCGTCATCTCCACACAGGGGAGGAGAAAAGGTTGCTGTGGGCAGAGCGGGGGAGCTGGTGAGGACCGTAGCCCTGGGGAGAGGTCTGGCCTCGTGGGAGGTGGCAGCAGTGTAGGGCAAGGGCTGACCTGGGCAGAGCTGGGTTTCCAGGACAGCCAGGGGTAGCTGGGGGCCTGGCTGCTTGGGCCAGAGAGGAACAGGTTTTCTGCTTTCGCATCCCTTTGTCAAGTTCTTATCCACATGTGCCACACTCTCCCACCCTAGTTACCTTCACCCAAGCCAGGCTCACTCCTCCCAGCTGAGACCACCTTTGAAAAGAAAAAGAAAAATCCAGGATTCATGTCCCCAAGGAGCCCCAGAATCAGAGGTACTGGTTATTAGGTCTGTGCCCAGCTTATCAGGAGCGCCCAGAGGTAGGCTGAGGTTGGGACTAGGGGGCAGTGTAGAGTTGGGTGCAGGCCCAGGACTTCTGCATTCAGGTTTTGGGGGACAAGGGCTACTGCAATCTGGGCTGTGAAGAAACGAAGCAGAGCGGTGGGGTCAAGATGCCAAGTTGCAGCTGCACCAGCAAAGAATCAATCCTCATAGAACAGCAAACAGGTGTGTGGCAGAGAGGCATAGAGGGGCTGGGCCTTGTGTCCTGACAAATGGGAATCACTGGAGAGTCTGAAGCATGGTTATATTTTAAAGTCACTTGCCGCTGTGGAGGCAGGATTGGAGGCCAAAGGCCCTGGTAGAGGTGGTGGCTTTGGGTTAGGTGAGAACAAGACTGCTTGGCCTGGGCTGGGTGCAGGTGGTGTGGTGAGGAGCTGCTAGACTGGGGGGCCACTGGGGCCGTACTGCCAGCCAAAGCGGGGGACGGGACATGCCTCCCTGCCTGTCTGATGGCTCTTGAGAAAGCCGGGGACCGCAGAGGAGAGTTAAAGCCTGAGAGGACTAGACACAGCTTCTAAGCCTTGGCTCGCTCCAGCCTGACTCTTACTCATTCAAAAAGTGTTTGTTGGGCATGTCTGGTGTGCCAGCGCTGTTCAAGCACTGGGCAAGCAAGGCCCTGCTCATGGGGGTCTCCATCCCAGTCATGGGAGATGGACAACATGTGATGTGTGGCATGGTAGGCAGCGATGAGGTCCATGGAGAAGCAAGCAAGGGAGCAGGAGGGCTGCTGTTTCAACAGGACTGTCCTGGGAGGGTGGAGCGAGCACCCTCCACTAGTCTCTCCGCATGACCACAGCTATAAATCCTGGACAAAGGCAGAAAGCAAATCTCAGAGAACTGAAAAGTAAGTAGCAGGCAGATGAAGCAGATCAGATTCCAAGTTCCATGGTGAGTTTACCATTTTTTTCTCCCAGGATTGCCTAGCTTGAAACCTAGAAGTGCCCCCAATGTGGACAGAAAGGGCTCCGGAGAATCCCTCTGGTCCAAGGAACAGAAATAAAGTTCCTATAGGCCCCTTCCCTTTTTCCCCTTCTTACCCACCACAGCTCCTGGGCAGTAATGTAGAGGTGGCAATGTCAGCCAGGTAGGCACCTGAAACCCTGAGAGAAGAGCTACCCTCTCACCAGAGGAGGTGAGGCCACAAGAGTGTATGGCAAACACCCGCTGCTTTCTCTCTTCTCCCTCCTGCAGCTGAGGACGGGATGCAGCTGCAGGAACTGTGCAGCAAGCAGGGGAAACTAAGGCCCCAGATTTCTGGCTGGGAGTCTTGGAAAGCAGGCCTCAGGGAGCTGTCAAGTATCAGGTCAGGCATGAAGAGGAGGGAGGTTAGGTGAGTGATGCAGTACAGTTACAGGTGAATTCCTGGGCTCCCTGTACTTGTGGGCTCTGACCCAGGCTGACCCACTGGTGACCTGATTACCTGCCAAAACAATACGATCAATATTCTCCTTAGAATTTAAACAGACTCTCAAAATAATATTCAAAATACCTAGGACAATTTTGCATGTGACTGTCCAGTTCTCCCAAAACCATTTATTGAATGTCCTTTCCCTATTGTATATTCTTGGCTCTTTTGTTGTAAATTAATTGACCACATGTGGGTGGGCTTATTTCTGGGTTCTCCATTTCCGTCCTTTGGTCTATGTGTGGGTTTTATGCCAACATCATACTGTTTGATCACTATAGCTTTGTAATATAGTTACAAAGAACTGTAATGTCTCCAGCTTTGTTCCTCTTTTTCAAAATTGCCTTAGCTATTCATGGTCTTTTGTGGTTCCATACAAATTTTAGTGTTTTGTTTTGTTTTTTTCTTTTTTGAGAAAAATGCCATTGGAATTTTGATAGGGACTACATTGAATCTATAGATTGCTTTTGGTAGTATGGACATTTTAACCATGTCAATTCTTCCAATCCATGAGGATGGAATATTTTTACATTTATTGGTGTCATCTTCAAATTTTTCATCAATGTCTTAGTTTTCAGTGTACAGATCTTTCACCACCTTAGTTAAATTTATTTCTAGTTGTTTTATTCTTTTGATGCGATTGTAAATAGGATTGTTTTTTAAGTTTCTCCTAGTTGTTAGTGTATAGAAACAGACTGATATTTGTGTATTAATTTTGTATTCCGAAACTTCATTGAATTTGTTTACTAGTTCTGACAGTTCTAGGTTTCTTCTAGATTGTTGAATTTGTTGGCATAGTAGTTTCTTATGATCCTTTGTGTTTTATCAGTTGTAATGTTTCCTCTTTCATTTATTATTTTGTTTGAGTCCTCTTTCTTTAATTGATAAGAGTAGCTAAAGGTTTGTCTATTTTGTTTCTTTTTTCAAAGAACCAGCTCTTAGTTTCATTGATATTTTCTGTTGTCTTTTTAGTCTCTGTTTCATTTATTTCTGCTCTGATCTTTGTTACTTCTGTCCTTCTGCTAACTTTGGGCTTTTCTAGTTCCTTCAGGTGTAAGGTTAGATTGTTTATTTGAGCCCTTTCTTTTTCTTAATGTAGGTGTATATTGCTATGAGCTTCCTTCTTAGAACTGCCTTTGCTGCATCCCATATGTTTTGATATGTTGTATTTCCATTTTCATTTGTCTTAAGATGTATTTGGGTTTCTCTTTTGACTTCTTTTTTGACTCATTGATTGTTCAGGAGTATGTTGTTTAATCTCCACAGGTTTGTGAATTTTCTAGGTTTCTTGTAATTGATTTAATTAGTTTTAATTGATTTAATTGGTGTAATTAGTTTTACACCACTGTGTCAGAAAAGATGCTTGATATAATTTGTCTTCTTAAATTTATTAAGACTTGCTTTGTTGATATTATCTATCCTGTAGAATATTCCATGTGTGCCTGAGAAGAATGTGTATTCTGTTGACGGATGAAATGTTCTGTATATGTCTGTTAAGTCAATCTGATGTAATGTGTAGTTTTAAGTCCACTGTTTCCTTACTTTCTGTCTGTATGATCTATCCATTGTTGAAAATGGGATATTAAAGTCCCCTACTATTACTGTATTTTTGTCTACTTTTCCCTTTATTTCTGTTAATGTTTGCTTTATATATTTAGGTGCCCCTATGGCAGGTGCAAAATTATTTTTAAATATTTGAAATTACTCTTGTTGGATTGACCCTTTTACCTTTATATAATGACATTCTACGTCTCATACATACATAATTTTAAGTAATTTTTATTTTTTAAATTTTTATTGGAGTATAATTGATTTACAACGTTGTGTTAGTTTCAGGTGTACAGCACAGTGAATGAGTTATACATATACATATAGCCACTCTTTCTTAGATTCTTTTCCCATATAGGCCATTACAGAGTATTTTGTGCAGAATTCCCTGTACTATACAGTAGGTCCTCCTTAGTTATCTATTTTATTTTTTTTATTGAAATATAGTTGATTTACAATGCTGTGCCAATCTCCACTGTGCAGCAAAGTGACTCAGTTATACACACGTATACATTATTTTTTTAATAGTCTTTTCCATTATGGTTTATCACAGAATATTGAATATAGTTCCCTGTGCTACACATTAGGACCTTGTTGTTTATCCATTCTAAATGTAATAGTTTGCATCTATCAACCCCAAACTCCCAGTCCAACCCTCTCCCTCCCCCTCTCCCCCTTGGCAACCACAAGTCTGTTCTCTATGTATATGAGTCTGTGTTTTGTAGATAGGTTCATTTGTGCCATATCTTAGATTCAACATATAAGTGATATCATATGGTATTTGTCTTTCTCTTTCTGACTTACTTCACTTAGTATGATAACCTCTAGTTGCATCCACGTTGCTGCAAATGGCATTATTTCGTTCTTTTTTATGGCTGAGTAGTATTCCATTACATATATATATATATATATATATATATATATATCACCACATCTTTTTTATCCATTCATCTATTGATGGACATTTAAGTTGTTTGCATGTTTTGGTTATGTGAACAGTGCTGCTATGAATATAGGGGTGCATGTATCTTCTTGAATTGTAGGTTTGTCTGGGTATATTACCAGGAGTGGGAATTCTATTTTTAGTTTTCTGAGGAACCTCCATACTGTTTTCCATAGTGGCTGCATCAATTTACATTCCCACCAACAGTGTAGGAGGGTTCCGTTTTCTCCACACCCTTTCCAGCGTTTGTTATTTGTAGACTTTTTAATGATGGCCATTTTTAATGATAGCCATTCTTTTAATGATGGCCATCACCAGTCTGAGGTGATACCTCATTGTAGTTTTGATTTGCATTTCTCTAATAATTAGTGATGTTGAGCATCTTTTCATGTGCCTACTGGGGCTCCTTTGGAGAAATGTCTATTAAGGTCTTCTGCCCATTTTTTGATTGGGTTGTTTGGGGTTTTTTTGTTGGTGAGTTGCATGAGCTGTTTGTATATTTTGGAGATTAAGCCCTTGTCTATCTCATCATTTGCAAATATTTTCTCCCATTCCTTGGGTTGCTTTTCATTTTTTTATGGTTTCCTTTGCTGTGCAAAAACTTGTAAGTTTGATTAGGTCCCGTTTGTTTATTTTTGTTTTTATTTCCATTGCCTTGGGAGACTGACCTAAGAAAACATGATTTATATCAGAGAATGTTTTGCCTGTTCTCTGTTCTCAGAGTTTTATGGTGTCTTATGTTTAAATCTTTAAGCCATTTTGAGTTTATTTTTGTGCATGGTGTGAGGGTGTGTTCTAACTTCACTGATTTACATGCAGCTGTCCAACCTTCCCAGCACCACTTGCTGAAGAGACTGTCTTTTTCCCATTTTATATTCTTGCCTCCTTTGTCGAAGATTAATTGGTGTGTGGGTTTACTTCTGGGCTCTCTATTGTGTTCCATTGATCCATATGCCTGGTTTTGTACCAATATCACACTGTTTTGATTACTGTAGCTTTGTAGTATTGTCTGAAGTCTGGGAGAGTTATACCTCCTGCTTTGGTTTTTTCCTCAGGATTGCTCTAGCAGTTCTGGGTCTTTTATGGTTCCGTGTACATTTTTGGATTATTTGTTCTAGTTCTGTGAAAAATATCATGGGTAATTTGATAGGGATCGCATTAAATCTGTAGATTGCTGTGTGTTGTATTGCCATTTTAACGATATTAATTCTTCCAATCCAAGAGTGTGGGATATCTTTCCATTTCTTTGAATCCTCATTTATTTCCTTTATTAATATTAGTTTTATAGTTCTCGGCATATAAGTGTTTCACCTCCTTGCTCAGGTTTATTTCTAGGTATTTTATTTTCTTGGTGCACTTTTAAAAGGTATTGTTTTTTTTTACATTCCCTTTCTGATATTTCATTGTTAGTGTAAAGGAATGCAACTGATTTCTGAATGTTCATCTTATATCCTGCTACTTTGCTGAATTCATTTATTAGATCTAGTAGTTTTTGTGCAGAGTCCTTAGGGTTTTCTATATATAGTATCATGTTATCTGCATATAGTGACAGTTTACCTCTTCCCTTCCAATTTGGATACCTTTTATTTCTTTCTTTCTTTCTTTTTTTTTTGTCTGATTGCTGTGGCTAGGACTTCCACTACTATGTTGAAGAGAAGTGGTGAAAGTGGGCATACTTGTCTTGTTCCAGATTTTCATGGGAAGTCTTTCAGCTTTTCACTGTTGAGTATTATATTGGCTGTGGGTTTGTCATAAATGGCTTTTATTATGTCGAGATATGTTCTGTCTATTCCCACTTTGGTAAGAGTTTTTTTAAATCATGAATGGATGTTGAATTTTGTCAAATGCTTTTTCTGCATCTATTGAGATGATTGTGTGGTTTTTGACTTTTCTTTTGTTAATGTGGTGTATTACATTGGTTGATTTGTGTATGTTGAACCATCCTTGTGAACCTGGCATGAATCCCACTTGGTCGTAGTGTATGACCTTTTTTATGTGTTGTTGGCTTCAGTTTGCTAATATTTTGTTGAGAATTTTTGCCTCTATATTCATCAAAGATATTGGCCTGTAATTTTCTTTTTTGGTGTTATTTTTGTCTGGTTTGGGTATCAGGGTGATGGTGGCTTCATAGAATGTCCTTGAGAGTGTTCCTTCCTCTTCAGTCCTTTGGAAGAATTTGAGAAGAATCGGTACAAGTTCTTTGTATGTTGGGTAGAATTCTCTTATGAAGCCATCTGGCCCTGCACTTTTGTTTGTAGGAAGTTTTTTTAAATTACAGATTCTATTTCATTTCTAGTGATGGATCTGTTCAAATTATCTATTTCTTCTTGACTCAATTTTAGTGTATGTTTCTAGAAAGTTATCCATTTCTTCTAGGCTGTCAAATTTGTTGGCATATAATTGTTCCTAGTATTCTCTTATTTTTTTTGTATTTCTATGATATCCGTTGAGATTTCTCCTTTTTCATTTCTTATTTTGTTTATTTGGGTTCTCTCTCTTTTCTTCTTGGTGACCCTGGCCAGAGGTTTGTCAATCTTGTTTACCCTTTCAAAGAACCAGCTTTTGGTTTTGTTGATTTTTTCTATTGTTTTTTAATCTCTATTTTATTTATTTCCTCCCTGATCTTTATTATTTCTTTCCTTCTGCTGATTTTAGGTTTTGTTTGTCCTTGTTCTAATTCTTTCAGGTGGTAGGTTAGGTTGTTTACCTGAGATTTTTCTTGTTTTTTTTTTTGTTTGTTTTTTTGTTTTATGAAGGCCTGTATCTCTATGAACCTCCCTCTAAGAACTGCTTTTTTGCTGCATTCCATAGATTTTGTGTTGTTGTGTTTTCATTGTCATTTGTCTCAGGGTATTTTTTTGTTTCCTTTTTGATTTCCTCGTTGACCCATCGGTTTTTTAGTAGCATGTTATTTAGTCTCCATGTAATCGTTGTTGTTTTTTTTTTTTTTTTTCATTTCTTTTCCTGTGGTTGACTTCTGGTTTCATGACACTGTGGTCAGAGAAGATGCTTGAAATATTTCTATACTCTTAAATTTGTTGAGGTTAGTTTTGTGCCCTAGGATGTGGTCAGTCCTAGAGAATGTTCTGTGTGCACTTGAAAATAATATATATTCTGGTTTTTTTTGGATGTAATGTCCAAAAGTCACTACAAAAATAGTGATTGAAAATATCACTATTTAAAATGATCAATTAGGGGCTTCCCTGGTGGCGCAGTGGTTGAGAATCTGCCTGCTAATGCAGGGGACACGGGTTCGAGCCCTGGTCTGGGAGGATCCCACATGCTGCGGAGCAACTAGGCCCGTGAGCCACAACTACTGAGCCTGTGCGTCTGGAACCTGTGCTCCGCAACGAGAGGCTGCGACAGTGAGAGGCCTGCGCACCGCGATGAAGAGTGGCTCCCGCTTGCCACAACTAGAGAAAGCCCTCGCACAGAAACGAAGATCCAACACAGGAAAAAAATAAATTAATTAAAATGATCAATTAAGTCTAACTGTTCTGTTGTATCATTTAGAACCTCTGTTGCCTTATTGATTCTCTGTCTGGAAGATCTGTCCATTGATGTGAGTGGGGTGTTAAAGTCTCCTACTGTTACTGTATTACCATCAGTTTCTCCCTTTATGTCTGTTAGTATTTGTTTTATGTATTTGGGTGCTTCTATATTAGGTGCATATATGATGATGAGTGTAAAATCCTCTTCTTGTTTTGATCCTTTTATCATTATATAGTGTCCTTCTTTATCTTTCTTGATAGCCTTTGCTTTAAGTCTATTTTGTCTGATGTGAGTATTGCAACTCCCACTTTCTTGTCATTTCCATTTGCATGAAATATCTTTCCCAATCCCCTCACTTTCAATCTACGTGTGTCCTTTGCCCTAAGGTGGGTCTCTTGTAGGCAGCATATTGTAGGCTTTTGTTTTTTTATTCAGTCTGCCACTCTATGTCTTTCAGTTGGAGCATCCAGTCCTTTGATATTTAAGGTATTTATTGATACATATGTATTAATTGACATTTCAAACCTTGTTTTCCAGTTGATTCTTTGTTCTTTCTTTTTCTTTTTGTTTTTCTTTTTTGTGGTTTGATGATTCCCTTTTATTTTATGCTTGTGTTCTCTTCTTTTAGGTTTTTGTGAATCTATTGTATGTTTTTGATTTGTGGTTGCCCTGTTTTTCAGTATGTTAACCCCTTCCTATATCTGCTTGCTTTAGACTGATAGCCATATAGGCTCAAACACATTCTAAAAAAAAGGAAGAAAAAAGAAAAAGAATCTGCATTTTCTTACTCTCCTTCCCCACATTTTATGATTTTGATGTCCCTTTTTACATCTTCATGTTTATCCTTTTGTCGTTCCTTGTGTTTATCATTGCTTTCACAAATAGGTTTTTTTCTTTTTCTTTTTGATCTGTTTACTGGCTAATTTAAGTGATTTACTTTCCAATTGTGATTTCCTCCTTCCTGTTTCTTCTGCTTCTTTTCTATCTAGAGATGGCCTTTCAATATTTCTTTTAGGATAGGTTTAGTATTGCTGTATTCTTGAAGTTTTTGCTTGTCTGAGAAATTCTTTATTTCTCCTCCTATTCTAAATGATAATCTTGGTGAGTAGAGTATTCTAGGTTGTAGATTTTTCTCTTTCAAGATTTTTAATATATTTTGCCACTACCTTCTGGCCTGCAGTGTTTCTGTAGAGAAATCAGCTGATAGCTTTATGAGGGTTCCTTTGTAAAGAACTCTTTGTTTTTCTCTTGTTACCTTTAGAATCCTCTCTCTATCTTTAACTTTGGCCATTTTTATTATAATATGTTTTGGTGTAGGTCTGTTTGGGTCCATCTTCTTTGGAACCCTCTGTGCTTCCTATATCTGGATATCTGTTTCCTTCTTTAAGTTTGGGGACATTTTTAGCCATAATTTTTCAAATACATTTACATCTCCTTTTCTCTTTCTTCTCCTTTTGGAATCCCTATTATGCATAGATTGGCCCGCTTTCTATTATCCCACAGGTATCTTATATTGCTCTCATTTAAAAAAAAATTGGCTCTCTGTCTGCTGTTTTGATTGGGTAATTTCCATTAGTCTATCTTCCAGGTCACTTATTCTTTCTTCTGTATTATTCGTTCTGCTGTTCATTGCCTTGAGCTCAGCTTTCGTCTCAGCAAATGAATTTTCTAAGGTTTCTTGGCTCCTCATAGTTTCTAGTTCCTTTTTACAGTAATCTGCATTTCTATTGATAGCCTTTCTTAATTCCTTCAGTATTTTTATTTGAACTCCTTTTTGAACTTGGTGTCTATTAGACTGAAGAGGTCTGTTTCATTGTTTGTTCCTTCAGAGGAGTTTTCTTGGTCTTTTAATTGAGGGTGGTTTCTCTGCTTCTTCATTTTGCTTATATTTCTCTTAGTCTGTGAGTTTAGGAGAAACAATTATCTACTGTAGTCTTGGAGGGCTATTTATAAGTGGGAGTGTCCCTGTGTAGCTTGTATGGGTTTAATATTTTTTGGTGTGAGGGCTGTTTTTGGTTTGGACGCTTGCCATCTCTTTCGTCAGCATGTGCTTGCTGTTATCCCCTTGATAGGGGGTGTGCAGGTGCACAGCTGCACAGTTCCTGCAGGCTCCCAGGAAGGCAGGGGCAGCGGTTGGCTCCAGGTCGTGGGCCCCTCCACAGCGGCAGTGGCAGTGGGTCATGCGCCCCCAGGGAAGTTGGCCCCGGCCCCACGGAGGTGGGGCAGTGACCTGCACCTGCTCACAGGACCCTCGGCGGTGGCAGCGGCGGCAGTCTGTGCCTGCCCCTGGAGCTCGTGTAGGTGATGCCCTGCTGCCTGTGAGCTTGGAGAAAGAAGCTCCTATGGCAGGCCCGCCCCTCTCCTTGTGCACCCCCCAACAATGGTGCCTTGCCTCTCTGGCAGGCCCAGGCTTTTTCTGGACTCCCTCAGTTGTGGCACACTACAACCTACCCCCCTCAGGCTGTCTTCACGCAGCCAATCCCAATCCTCTCTCTGGGGTCTGACCTCCAAAACCTGAACCTCAGTACCCAGCCCCCACCTGCCCCAGTGGGTGAGCAGATGAGTGTCTCAGGCTAGGGAGGGCCGGTCAGCACCAACCCTCTGTGAAGGTCTCTCTCCACTTTGCCCTCAGCACACCTGTTGCTGCGCTCTCCTCCGAGGCTCTGAAGCTCCCCCTCTGTCCCTGCCAGTGAGGGGACTTCCCAGTGTGCAGAGACCTTTCCTCTTTCACAGCTCCCTCCCAGAGATGCAAATCCCATCTGGATTCCTTTCTCTCTTTTTTTTCTTTTGCCCTACCCAGGTATGTAGAGATTTTCTTGCCCTTTTGGAAGTCTGAGGCCTTCTGCCATCATTCAGTAGATGTTCTGTGAGAGTTGTTCAACATGTAGGTGTATTTCTGATGTATCTTTGGGGAGAAGGTGAGCTCCACTTCCTACTCCTCCGCCATCTTGATCCAATCTCCCTAGTTATCTATTTTATATACAGTAGTGTGTACACATCAATCCCAATCTCCTGATTTATCCCTCTTCCCCCTTCCCCCCCGACAAGTAATCGTAAGTTTGTTTTCTACATTTGTAACTCTGTTTCTGTTTTGTAGATAAGTTCATTTGTACCCTTTCTTTAGATTCCACATATAAGAGATATTGTATGATATTTGCCTTTCTCTGACTTACTTCACTCAGTATGACAATCTCTGGGCCCATCCGTGTTGCTGCAAATGGCATTATTTTGTTCTTTTTCATGGATAAGTAATATTCCATTGTATATATGTACCACATCTTTTTCATCCATTCATCTGTTGTTGACATTCAGGTTGCTTCCATGTCCTGGCTATTGTCAATAGTGCTGCAATGAACATTGGGGTGCATGTATCTTTTTGAATTATGGTTTTCTCCAAATATATGCCCAGGACTGGGATTGCTGGATCATATGGTAGCTCTATTTTTAGTTTTTAAAGGAAGCTCCATACTGTTTTCCATAGTGGCTGCACCAGTTTACATTCCCAGCAGCAGTGTAGGAGGGCTCCCTTTTCTCTGTACCCTCTCCAGCATTTATTATTGTAGATTTTTAAAAATAACCATTCAGATAGGTGTGAGATGATACCTCACTATGGTTTTGATTTCCTTTTCTCTAATAATTAGTGATGTGCCTGTTGGCCATCTATATGTCTTCTTTGGAGACATGTCTATTTGGGTCTTCTGCCCATTTCTTGAGTTTTGTTTTTGTTTTTGTTTTTTTGATATTGAATTGTATTAGCTGTTTGTGTATTTGGGATATTAACTCCCTTGTCAGTCACATCATTTGCAAATACTTTCTCCCATTCCATAGGTTTTCTTTTCATTTTGTTGATGGTTTCCATTGCTGTGCAAAAGCTTTTAAGTGTGATGTAGTCCCATTTGTTTATTTTTCCTTTTATTTCTTTTGACTTGGGAGACTGATCTAAGAAAATATTGCTACAATTTATGTCAGAGAAAGTTTTAAACATGTTTTTGTCTAGGAATTTGTTGGTGTCATGTCTTATATTTAGGCCTTTGAACCATTTTGAGTTTATTCTTGTGTATGGTATAAGGGAGTGTTTGAATTTAATTGATTTACATGTAGCTGTCCAGCTTTCCTAGTGCCACTTGTTGGTGTCTTTTTTTCACTGTATATTCTTGCCTCCTTTGTTATAGATTAGTTGACCAAAGGTGTGTGGGTTTCTTTCTGGGCTCTCTATTCTGTTCCATCGATCTATGTGTCTGTGTTTGTGCTAGTAACACAATGTTTTGATTACTAGAGCTTTAAAGTATAGTCTGAAGTCTGGAAGGGTTATGCCTCCAGCTTTATTCTTTTTCCTCAGGATTGCTTTGACAGTTCTGAGTCTTTTGTGGTTCCAGATAAATTTTAGGATGATTTTTCTATTTCTGTGGAAAATGTCATGGGTATTTTGGGTAGTGCTGCCATTTTACCAATATTCTTCCCATCCAAGAGCATGGGATATCTTTCCATTTCTTTGAATGGTCTCCTTATCAATGTTTTAAAGTCTTAGGTTTATAGTTCTTTCACCTCCTTGGTTAAGTTTATTCCTAGGTATTTTTCTTTTTGGACACGAT
Organism: Lipotes vexillifer; assembly: GCF_000442215.2. Classification (NCBI taxonomy): domain Eukaryota; kingdom Metazoa; phylum Chordata; class Mammalia; order Artiodactyla; family Lipotidae; genus Lipotes; species Lipotes vexillifer. Next base: position 1,229,442 of record NW_006790410.1, on the reverse strand, counting down.
TTTTTGTTGCTGTTGTTCCTTTTTTTTAAAATTTATTTTTGGCTGCATTGGGTCTTCATTGCTGTGTGTGGGCTTTCTTTAGTTGTGGTGAGTGGGGGCTATTCTTAGTGGCACTGCACAGGCTTCTCATTGCAGTGGCTTCTCATTGCAGGGCACGGGCTCTAGGTGCATGGGCTTCAGTAGTTGTGGCTCACAGGCTCTACAGAGTGCAGGCTCAGTAGTTGTGGCACATGGGCTTAGTTGCTCCATGGCATGTGGGACCTTCCTGGATGAGGGTTCGAGCCTGTATCCCCTGCATTGGCAGGTGGATTCTCAACTACTGCACCACCAGGGAAGCCCTTGGACATGAATTTTAATGGGATTTTTTTTTTTTTTGCTTTCTCTTTCTGATATTTCATTGTTAGTGTAAAGAAATGCAATAGATTTCTGCATATTAATCTTATACCTTGCTACCTTGATGAATTCATTTTTCTAATGGTTTTTGTGTGGAGACTTTAGGGTCCTCTATATGGAGTATCATGTCATCTGCAAATAGTTGCAGTTTTACCTCTTCCCTTCCAATTTGTATACATTTTATTCCTTTTTCTTGTCTGATTGCTGTGGCCAGGACTTCCAATACTATGTTTAATAGAACTGGTGACAGTGAGCATCCTTGTCTTCTTTCAGATTTTAATGGGAAGGCTTTCAGCTTTTCATCCTTGAGTATTATTTTGGCTGTGGGTTTTCATAAATGGCTTTTATTATGCTGAGATATGTTCCCTCTGTATCCACTTCGGTGAGAGTTTTTATCATGAATGGATGTTTAATTTTGTCAAGTGCTTTCTCTGCATCTGTTGAGATAATCATGTGGGTTTTGTCTTTTCTTTTGTTATTGTGTCATAATGATTGATTTCTGTATGTTGAACCATCTTTGCAAACCTTGAATGAATCCAACTTGAACATGGAGTATGATCCTTTTTATGTATTGTAGGATTTTGTTTGCTAATATTTTGGTGAGGATTTTTGCATCTATATTCATCAAAGATATTTGCCTGTAATTTTTTTTTTTTTTTGGTAATGTCTTTATCTGATTTTGGTATCAGGGTGATGGTGGCTTCATAGGATGAATTTGGGAGTGTTCCTTCCTCTTCAGTCCTTTGCAATAGTTTGAGAAAGATAGGTATAAGCTTTTCTTTATATGTTTTGTAGAATTCCCCAGTAAAACCATTTCATCCTGGATTTTTGTTTGCAGGGAGTTTTTGTTTGTTTGTTTTATTTGTTTGTTTTAATTACAGATTCCACTTCACTTCTAGTGATTAGGACATTCAAATTATGTTTCTTCTTGACTCAGTTTTGGCAGGCTGTATGTTTCTAGAAACTTGTCCATTTTTTCTAGGTTGTCCAATTTGCTGTCATATAACTGTTCATAGTATTCTCTTATGATTTTTTTGTGTTTTGCATGGTATCAGTTGCTATTTATCCTTGTTCATTTATTATTTTGTTTAGTTGGTCCTCTCTCTTTTCTCCTCGGTGAGCCTGGCCAGAGGTTTGTCAATTTTGTTTATCTTTTCAAAAAACAAGGTCTTAGTTTGATTAATCTTTTCTCTTGTCTTTTGGTCTCTACTTCATTTATTTCCTGATCTGTGTTATTTCTTCCCTTTTGGCTTTGGCTTTTGTTTTTTCTTATTTTTCTAGGTGGTAGGTATTTTCTTTTAGGTGTTGGTTAGGTTGTTTATTTGAGATTTTTCTTGTTTCTTGGGGAAGGCCTGTATGAACTACCCTCTTAGAACTGCTTTTGCTGCATCCCACAGATTTTCTAAGGTTATGTTTTAATTGTCATTTGTCTTGAGGTATTTTCTGATTTCCTTTATGATTTCATCATTGACCCATTGTTTTTTCTAGTAGCATATTATATGGGCTCCATGTGTTTGTTCTTTCCCTGTTTTTCTTTTGGTGGTGGTTGATTTCTAGTTTCATACCACTATGGTCAGAAAGGATGCTTGATATGATTTCCATCCTCTTAAATTTGTTGAGGCTTGATTTGTGACCTCATATGTGGCTTATCCTAGAGAATTTTTTATGTGCGCTTGAAAAAAATGTGTATTTGTTTGTGGTGTCCTATAGATATCAATTAGGTCCAACTGGTCTATAGTGTCATTTAGGATCTTTGTTGCCTTATTGATTTTCTGTCTGGAAGATTTATCCATTGATGCTAGTGGAGTGTTAAACTCTCCTACTATTATTGTACAGTTGTCCATTTCTCCCTTTCTGTCTGTTAGTATTTGTTTTATACATTTAAGTGTTTCAATATTGGGTGCCCATATGTTAACAAGTGTAATATCCTCTTTTTCTGTTTATCTCTTTATCATTATATAATGTCCTCATTTGTCTTTCTTTATGGATTCTATTTCAAAGTCTATTTTGTTTGACATGAGTATTTCTACCCCCACTTTCTTGTCGTTTCCATTTGCATGAAATATCTTTTTCCATCCCCTCATTTTCAATCTCTGTGTGTGTCTTTTGCCCTGAAGTGAGTGTCTTGTAGGCAGCATATTGTAGGTTCTTGTTTTTTTAATCTAGTCTGCCACTCTATGTCTTTTGATCAGAGTGTTTAGTCCATTGACATTTAAAGTAATTATTGGGGCTTCCCTGGTGGCACAGTGGTTGTGAGTCCGCCTGCTGATGCAGGGGACGCGGGTTCGTGCCCTGGTCTGGGAGGATCCCACATGCCGCGGAGTGGCCGGGCCCGTGAGCCATGGCCGCTGGGCCTGTGCATCTGGAGCTTTACAAGATATGTTAAAGAGACTTCTCTAAACAGAAAAGATTACAACAAGAAATATGAAAATTACAAAAGGAAAAATCTCATTTGTAAAGGCAAACATACAGTAAAGGTAGTAGATCAGACACTTACAAAACTAGTAGGAAAGTTAAAAGAAAAAACTGGTCAAATCATCTTTATCAAGAATAAGTAGTTAAGGAATACACAAAACAAAAACATGTAAAATATGATGTCAGAAACAGTAAACATGTGGTGAGAATGGAGTAAAAATGCAGATTGTTGAACTACGTTTGAACTTAAGGGATCAGCAACTAAAATAATTACATATATAATAAATATTATATATATACATCTTTTTTGTTTTTCTATATGTATAAATCTTATGGTAACCACAAACCAAAAATCTATAATAGATAAACACAAAAAAGAGAAAGAAACTGAAACATAACACAAAAGATAATCATCAAATCACAAGTGAAGAGAGTAAAAGAAGAAGGAACAACAAAGAACTAGAAAAATAACCTCAAAACAATTAACAAAATGTCGGAGAGACCTTCAAGATGGCAGAGGAGTAAGACATGGAGATCACCTTCCTCCTCACAAATACATCAGAAATACATCTACATGTGGAACAACAACTACAGAACACCTACTGAACACTGGCAGAATACCTCAGACTTCCCAAAAGGCAAGAAACTCCCCACATACCTGGGTAGGGCAAAAGAAAAAAAAAACAGAGACAAAAGAATAGGGACGGAACCTGCATCTCTGGGAGGGAGCTTTGAAGGAGGAAAAGCTTCCACACACTAGGAAGCCCCTTCACTGGCAGAGACAAGAGGTAGCACGGGGGAAGCTTCAGAGCCACAGAGGAGAGCGCAGCAACAGGGGTGCAGAGGGCAAAGCGGAGAGATTCCCGCACAGAGGATCGGTGCCGACCGGCACTCACCAGCCCGAGACGCTTGTCTGCTCACCCGCGGGGGCGGGTGGGGGCTAGGAGCTGAGGCTTGGGCTTCGAAGATCAGATCCCAGGGAGAGGACTGGGGTTAGCTACGTGAACACAGCCTGAAGGGGGCTAGTGTGCCACAGCTAGCCGGGAGGGAGTCCTGGGAAAAGTCGGGAACTGCCTAAAAGGCAAGAGAACATTGTTTCGGGGTGTGCAAGGAGAGGGGATTCAGGGAACTGCCTAAATGAGTTCCAGAGACGGGCGTGAGCCGTGGCTCTCAGCGCAGACACCAGAGACCGGTATCAAACGCTAACGCCACCAACAATCCTGTGTGCAAGCACAGGTCACTATCCACACTTCCCCTCCCGAAAGCCTGGGCAGCCTGCCACTGCCAGGGTCCCGTGATCCAGGGACAACTTCCCCGGGAGAACACACGGTGCACCTCTGGCTGTTGCAACGTCACGCCAGCCTCTGCCGCTGCAGGCTCGCCCCGCATTCTGTACCCCTCCCTCCCCCCAGCCTGAGTGAGCCAGAGCCCCCTAATCAGCTTCGCACAGCTCTCAGGGTTCAGCTTCTCCTGTCTGGGTGAAGAACAGACACCAGAGGGAGACCCACATACAAAGGCAGGGCCAAATACAAAGCTGAACCCTGAGAGCTGTGCGAACAAAGAAGAGAAGGGAAATCTCTCCCAGCAGCCACAGGAGCAGCAGATTAAATCTCCACAATCAACTTGATGTACCCTGCATCTGTGGAATACCTGAATAGACAAAGAATCATCCCAAATTGAGGAGGTGGACTTTGGGAGTAACTGTAGAATTGGGGTTTGTTTTCCGAATCTAATTTGTGGTTTTATGTTTATCTTTGTTTAGTATTTAGAGTGTATTATCATTGGGAGATTTGTTTACTGATTTGGTTGCTCTCTTCCTTTTTATTTTATACATATATATATATATATATAGATATATATAAAATTTCCTTTTTCTCTTTTTGTGAGTGTGTATGTGTATGCTTCTTGGTGTGATTTTGTCTGTATGGCTTTGCTTTTACCATTTGTCCTAGGGTGCTATCAATTTCTTTCTTTTTTTTTTTTTTAGTACAGTTTTTAGTGCTTGTTATCATTGTTGGATTTGTTGTTTGGTTTGGTTGCTCTCTTCTTTCTTTTTATTTTTAACTTTTTATTTTTAATATATTTTTTAATTTTAGTAACTTTTTAATTTAATTTAATTTAATTAATTAATTTATTTTTTCTCGCTTTTCTTCTGAGCCGTGTGGCTGACAGTGTCCAGGTGCTCTGCCCAGGTGTCAGGCCTGTGCCTCTGAGGTGGGAGAGCCGATTCCAGGACATTGGTCCACCAGAGACCTCCCAGCTCCATGTAATATCAAATGGCAAAAGCTCTCCCAGAGATCTCCGTCTCAACGCTAAGACCCAGCTCCACGCAATGACCAGCAAGCTACAGGGATGGACACCTTATGCCAAACAACTAGCAAGACAGGAACACAACACCACCCATTAGCAGAGAGGCTGCCTAAAATCATAAGTTCACAGACACCCCAAACCACACCACCAGATGCAGTCCTGCCCACCAGAAAGACAAGATCCAGGCTCATCCACCAGAACACAGGCACTAGTCCCCTCCATCTGGAAGCCTACACAACCCACTGAACCAACCTTACCCACTGGGGGCAGACACCAAAAACAATGGGAACTACGAACCTGCAGCCTGTGAAAAGGAGACCCCAAATACAGTAAGTTAAGCAAAATGAGAAGACAGAGAAACACACAGCAGATGAAGGAGTAAGGTAAAAACCCACCAGACCAAACAAATGAAGAGGAAACAGGCAGTCTACCTGAAAGAGAATTCAGAGTAATGATAGTAACGACGATCCAAAATCTTGGAAATAGAATGAAGAAAATACAAGAAACGTGCAACAGAGACCTAGAAGAACTAAAGAGCAAACAAACAATGATGAACAACAGAATAAATGAAATTAAAAATTCTCTAGAAGGAATCAATAGCAGAAAAACTGAGGCAGAAGAACGGATAAGTGACCTGGAAGATAAAATAGTGGAAATAACTACTGCAGAGAAGAATAAAGAAAAAAGAATGAAAAGAATTGAAGACAGTCTCAGAGACCTCTGGGACAACATTAAATGCACCAACATTCAAATTATAGGGGTCCTAGAAGAAGAAGAGAAAAAGAAAGGGACTGAAAAAATATTTGAAGAGATTATAGTTGAAAACTTCCCATATTATGGGAAAGGAAATAGTCAATCAAGTACAGGAAGCACAGAGAGTCCCATACAGGATAAATCCAAGGAGAAACACTCCAAGACACATATTAATCAAACTATCAAAAATTAATACAAAGAAAAAATATTAAAAGCAGCAAGGGAAAAACAACAACATACAAGGGAATCCCCCTAAGGTTAACAGCTGATCTTTCAGCAGAAACTCTGCAAGCCAGAAGGGAGTGGTAGGACATATTTAAAGTGATGAAAGGGAAAAACCTACAACCAAGATTACTCTACCCAGCAAGGATCTCATTCAGATTCAATGGAGAAATTTAAAACGTTACAGACAAGCAAAACTAACAGAATTCAGCACCACCAAACCAGCTTTACTACAAATGCTAAAGGAACTTCTCTAGGCAGGAAACACAAGAGAAGGAAGAGACCTACAATAACAAACCCGAAACAAATAAGAAAATGGTAATAGGAACATACATATTGATAACTACCTTAAATGTAAATGGATTACATGCTCCAACCAAAAGACAGAGACTGGCTGAATGGATAAAAAACAAGACCCGTATATATGCTGTCTACAAGAGGACCACTTCAGACCTAGGGACACATACAGACTGAAAGTGAGGGGATGGAAAAAGATATTCCATGCAAATGGAAACCCAAACAAAACTGGAGTAGCAATTCTCATATGAGACAAAAGAGACTTTAAAATAAAGAGTATTACAAGAGACAAAGAAGGACACTACATAATGATCAAGGGATCAATCCAAGAAGAAGATATAACAACTGTAAATCTTTATGCACCCAACAGAGGAGCACCTCAATACATAAGGCAAATGCTAACAGCCATAATAGGGAAATTGACAGTATCACAATAATAGTAGGGGACTTTAACACCCCGCTTTCACCAATGGACAAATCATCAAAAATGAACGATCCAAAATCTTGGAAATAGAATGAAGAAAATACAAGAAACGTGCAACAGCGACCTAGAAGAACTAAAGAGCAAACAAACAATGATGAACAGCAGAATAAATGAAATTAAAAATTCTCTAGAAGGAATCAATAGCAGAAAAACTGAGGCAGAAGAACGGATAAGTGACCTGGAAGATAAAATAGTGGAAGTAACTACTGCAGAGCAGAATAAAGAAAAAAGAATGAAAAGAATTGAGGACAATCTCAGAGACCTCTGGGACAACATTAAACACATGAACATTCAAATTATAGGGGCGCCCGCGCGCAGCAATGAAGACCCAACACAGCCAAAAATAAATAAAAAGTTTTTTTAAAGTTAGTGCAAGGGACTATGAGGTCTTGAGCCTTGTAATCTTCTGTTATGGGCTTTATACCTTTAAGGGCTTCTTTACTTGTAGGATGATACAAACAGATGGAGAGATATACCATGTTCTTGGATTGGAAGAATCAACATTGTTAAAATGACTATACTACCCAAAGCAATCTACAGATTCAATGCAATCCCTATCAAACTACCAATGGCATTTTTCACAGAACTAGAACAAAAAATTTCACAATTTGTATGGAAACTCAAAAGACCCCAAATAGCCAAAGCAATCTTTGAAAGGAAAACAGAGCTGGAGGAATCAGGCTTCTGGACTTCAGACTATACTACAAAGCTACAGTAATCAAGACATTGTGGGGCTTCCCTGGTGGCACAGTGGTTGGGAATCCACCTGCCAATGCAGGGGACACGGGTTCGAGCCCTGGTCTGGGAGGATCCCACATGCCGTGGAGCACCTGGGCCCATGTGCCACAACTACTGAGCCTGCGCTCTAGAACCAGCGAGCCACAACTACTGAGCCCATGAGCCACAACTACTGAGCCCGTTCGCCTGGAGCCCATGCTCCGCAACGAACAGTAGCACCCTCTAGCCGCAACTAGAGAAAGCCCGTGCGCTGCAACGAAGACCCAAAGTAGCCAAAATAAATAAATAAATAAAATATCATTTAAAAAAAAAGACAGTATGGTACTGGCACAAAAACAGAAATATAGAACAATGGAACAGGATAGAAAGCCCAGAGATAAACCCACGCACATATGGTCACCTGATTTTTGATATAGGAGGTAAGAATATACAATGCAGAAAAGACAGCCTCTTCAATAAGTGGTGCTGGGAAAACTGGAGAGCTACATGTAAAAGAATGAAATTAGAACACTCCCAAACACCATACACAAAAATAAACTCAAAATGGATTAAAGACCTAAATGTAAGGCCAGACACTATAAAACTCTTAGAGGAAAACACAGGCAGAACACTCTATGACATAAAAATCACAGCAAGATCCTTTTGACCACCTCCTAGAGAAATGGAAATAAAAACAAAAATAAACAAATGGGACCTAATGAAACTTAAAAGCTTTTGCACAGCAAAGGAAAACTTAAACAAGATGAAAAGACAACCCTCAGAATGGGAGAAAGTATTTTCAAATGAAGCAACTGGCAAAGGATTAATCTCCAAAATTTACAAGGAGCTCATGAAGCTCGCTATCAAAAAAAAGAAACAACCCAATCAAAAACTGGACCTAAATAGACACTTCTCCAAAGAAGATATACAGATTGCCAACAAAATCATGAAAGGATGCTCAACATCACTAATCATTAGAGAAATGCAAATCAAAACTACATTGAGCTATCACCTCACACCAGTCAGAATGGCCATCATCAAAAAATCTATAAACAATAGATGCTGGACAGGGTGTGGAGAAAAGGGAACCCTCTTGCACTGTTGGTGGGAATGTAAATGGATACAGCCACTATGGAGAACAGTATGGAGGTTCCTTAAAAAACTACAAATAGAACTACCATACGACCCAGCAATCCCACTACTGGGCATATACCCTGAGAAAACCATAATTCAAAAAGAGTCATGTACCAAAATGTTCATTGCATCTCTATTTACAATAGCCAGGACATGGAAGCAACCTAAGTGTCCATCGACAGATGATTAAATAAAGAAGATGTGGCACATATATACAATGGAATATTACTCAGCCATAAAAAGAAACGAAATTGAGTTATTTGTAGTGAGGTGGATGGACCTAGAGTCTGTCATACAGAGTGAAGTAAGTCAGAAAGAGAGAAACAAATACTGTATGCTTACACATATATATGGAATCTAAAAATTTTTAAAAAATGGTTCTGAAGAACCTAGAGGCAGGACAGGAATAAAGATGCAGACTAGAGAATGGACTTGAGGACACGGGGAGGGGGAAGGGTAAGCTGGGACAAAGTGAAGAGAGTGGATGGACATATATACACTACCAAATGTAAAATAGATAGCTAGTGGGAAGCAGCTGCATAGCACAGGGAGATCAGCTCGGTGCTTTGTGACCACCTAGAGGCGTGGGATAAAGAGGGTGGGAGGGAGACGCAAGAGGGAGGAGATATCGGGATATATGTATACGTACAGCTGATTCACTTCGTTATACAGCAGAAACTAACACACCATTGTAAAGCAATTATACTCCAATAAAGATGTTTAAAAAAAAGTTATTAAAATTCAGATTCTATGTTCCAATCGGCTTGAAACTGTATCTTAGTTATGCACACACTATTTGAAAAAACAAAAACAAAAAACGTGGCCCTTCTTCATGTGCATTTCTAACTAAATGGACTGATGGGACCAAAGGCAATTTAGAATATCACTGGCCACTATGGGAAACTTTTGAAATCTCCAACCTTAATTTCCTTAAAAGTAAACTGGACTACAATAGATCAAAGTTTTCCAGAACTGAGTGGAATGCTTATTTTGATTGGTATTTTGAGTCTTCCCAAGGTTATCAGTGGTCTAAAATGGCCTCTCTTCAAAATAAAACTGGGGCAAACAAATGATTAAAGAAAGATCAAAGGGCTCCTGAAGCTGCAGGCCTTTCTTCCTGGTCTCTTTTTCTCAGGTTTTGTGTCCTGGGCTGTCCTGTCTCTCTCAACTCCTGTGCTCAGACTCCACGTTCAGCACCATCTTCCTCCTTCTCTTCTATGCTGCCTATGCCTCCTCTATGCCCTCAGCTCCCTCACACTAATTCTCTCACCAAATTTTTACTTTTCTCTGAAACTCTCTTCTCCTCTGAAACTATCAGAATCTGTCCCTTTAATACTAAGACTTCTGAGGATCCCAAGGCTAAATTCTTAATTTCTTACACTCCCTGGACTAAAGCTGAACTGTGAGCCAGTCAAAAAGTAATTACTCCCAGAGTAATGCAGATCCTCAGAAATTTACTGAGGAATTCAATACAGTCATTCAAATGTATCAGGCTGGTTTCACTGACTTATTCTTGTTCATATGCTTGTCAGAGAAGGGCAGGCCCAGCACTGGATGAAAACCACTAACTGGGAAAATCCTGAAAGATCTCTAGAGTTACAACTGGGAGGCCAACCCTCTTGGCTACAATTGGCTAACTTTTTATACAATCAAGCTCAGGCAATCACTAGATGACTTCACTGAGCAATGCCTAGGGCTTTTCCAAAGTCTGTTGGTTGGAACAGAATTCAGTCTTGTGCACAAAAGTCTGATGAACCTGTTCATGAATATTATAATTGAGTTCAGGTTGTTTTTAAAGAAATGTCTGTAGAGAACAAACTTATGGTTACCAGTGGGGAAGGGAAGGGGGATAGATTGGGAGTTTGGGACTGACATGTACACACTGCTATATTTAAAATGGATAACCAACAGGGACCTACTGTATAGCACAGGGAACTCTGCTCAATATTATGTAACAACCTAAATGGGAAAAGAATTTGAAAAAGAATTTAAAAAGAAAGAAAGAAAAGTCTGGTCTTCCAGATGTTGACTCCACTGAGTAGCTTTTAACTCTATACTTATTAATTGGCCAGACCAGGAGCTTTCCCTTCTAGTAAAAAGGACCAGGATGGAAAGGGAAATCATGCCCACTCCAGGTTTGGTTAGTCTGGCAAAGCAGCCCTCTCACACTCCAGATGAGTCATCTCGAAGGAAGACTGCTAAAATTCATAATCTTCAACTCCAGCCAATGAAGGCCCCTAAACGAAACCAAAGCCTTCCTATTTATTGCTGCTATTAGTGCACAGAGCCAGGAGATTGGAAAAGAAATTGTTACAAATTCAAACTCTTCAGGTACCTGCAGCCCTCTAACCAGCCTTTCTAATGTACTCCCAATTCTCAAAGATGGGGCTCTTCCCCAATTCTCCCTCTTAATTGGCTGGGAGAAACGTTTCTCCAGATGGGGGATGAATCTCTTCCAGTACGAATTGACCCCAGAGCCACACTCTCGCAGCTCAGCCCCACTACTATAAATCAGCCCCTGCATCAGAGGACTACGACTGTTCAAACAGTAGGGATCTCTAATGAACCTCAAGAGGTTCCTGTCTCTGAACGTATTCCGCTTTATTTAGGCCCTTTGAGAGATACACACCCTTTTCTCCTGGAATTTATCTCTCCCCAAAGGGGAAAATGATTCTAGAAATTGACAGTGGTCATCAAAGTAACCCACCACATGAATTAAATGACCCTTTGACATCTTTTATTTGTCCCATCTCTGATGGTACCAGAGCTGATTCTGGAAACACTAATCATTTGTCCCTATTGAGTCAGCTACCACCCTCCTTATGGGCAAAATCTCCAGCTGACCCCTCAAATCCTCTTAACCAATGTCCTACAAGTAAAGAAGCCCTTAAAGGTATAAAGCCCATAACAGAAGATTACAAGGCTCAAGACCTCATAGTCCCTTGCACTAATCCCTGTAACACCCCCATTTTACTGGCAAGAAAATCTAAGGACCACGGGTGGAGGTCTGTCCAGGACCTCCAAGCAATAAACAACTTAAAAAAATTTTTTTAATTTATTTTTGGCTGTGTTGGGTCTTCGTTGCTGCGCGCGGGCTTTCTCTAGGTGCCGCGAGCAGGGGCTACTCTTCCTTGCAGTGCACAGGCTTCTCATTGCGGTGGCTTCTCTTATTGTGGAGCACGGGGGTCTAGGCGTGGGGGCTTCAGTAGTTGTGGCACGTGGGCTCAGTAGTTGTGGCTCATGGGCTCTAGAGCGCAGGCTCAGTAGTTGTGGTGCACGGGCTTAGTTAGCCTGCGGCATGTGGGATCTTCCCCGACCGGGGCTCGGTCCCCTATCCCCTGCACTGGCAAGCGGATTCTTAACCACTGCGCCACCAGGGTAAGCCCTAAACAACTTTTTTTTTTTTTTTTGCGGCACGCGGGCCTCTCACTCGTGGCCTCTCCCGTTACGGAGCACAGGCTCCGGACGCGCAAGCCCAGCGGCCATGGCTCACGGGCGCAGCCGCTCCGTGGCATGGGGGATCTTCCCAGACTGGGGCACGAACCCGTGTCCCCTGCATCGGCAGGCGGACTCTCAACCACTGCACCACCAGGGAAGCCCTAAACAACTTACTTTTTAACACCTTGTTGTTCCTAATCCTCAGATGTTACTAACATCCATTCCCACCAGAAGCCAATTCTTTACTGTAATTGGTTTATGCTGTGCATTCTTTACAAGCTGATCATCTACCCTGCGACCCCCACCCCCCACCCCCTCTTGGCCTTTAAAAATGCTTTGAAATGAAACCCTTCGGGGAGCTCAAGGCTTTTCAGGGAATGAGTCACCTCATCTCCTTGCATGGCCTTGCAATAAACCTTTCTCTGTTCCAAACTCCGACGTTTTAGTTTGTGTGGCCTCACTGTGCTTTGGGCACACAAACTTGCGTTAAGGATCCCAAATAAACCCATCTTTGCCGTAGAAATAACTGGCAGTCTTATTTGTTTCGGGTCAACAACCCATTAATGAGGGAACCAGAGGATGACAAAGCTGCTTCAAAGGAGAATGCAGGCAACTGACTATGTATACATAGCAAGTGAAAAAGAGGAGAAAAGGAAACTCTTGGGATGAGATCAATAAATCAAGCAGAAACCTGGTTAATGTTCTGAGCTGGCAGAGGTCATTTGCATTTTTACCAGATAAAATCATTTACATCACCACTGGAGGAAAAAATTTGCATCTGTATTACACAACAAAGCTTGTGTTTGGTTTTCTACAAGTTAACTTCTACCCTTAAAAGAGTAATAAAATGCCCTCATTTAAGATAGTAAGTCAGGGCTTCCCTGGTGGCGCAGTGGTTGAGAGTCCGCCTGCCAATGCAGGAGACACGAGTTCATGCCTTGGTCCGGGAGGATCCCACATGCCGCGGAACGGCTAGGCCTGTGAGCCACGGCTGCTGAGCCTGCGTGTCCGGGGCCTGTGCTCCGAAACGGGAGAAGCCACAACAGCGAGAGGCCCGTGTACCGCAAAAAAAAATAAATAAATAAATAAAATAAAATAGTAAGTCAAAGTAATTAAAATCCCAGGCAGGACCCTTGGTGGTCTTGTCTGATACTGTATTACCATGACAATGAAGGCCACCAAGCATCTTTTCTGCTTGACTTGCAAGTTCTGGTTCCAACAGGTGTGGTCTGGTGGTGCATGTTTTAAGAGTCATCAGATGAGTAAATATGTTGAAGTCTGGAAAGTGTTTGGGACATGCGTTAGGTAACATCTATTTCCCTGACCCCTCCCTTCACCTCCAGTCACTGGTAGGTTCATGTCCTTTATTATCCTGTACCTCCTGGTGTGTGCACCCAGCACTTTGCATCCTATTCGTGTAAGTGACTATCTCTCCCTTTAGACACCAGGCAGAGTTTTCTTGCCCCCCTCTATGTACTGGCTCTCCAGCTCAGGGTTTGGTACAACTTACAAGTTCAAAAAATGCTTGTTGAATAACTGTATAAATGAGATGGAATCTGAGCCATGTTGTGAAAAAACCATGGTAGGTACGAGGTAGTGGGGGGAAGAAAGTCAGTTCAGCAGAGGCAAGGACATCACAAACTTACTAGCGGGAGCGTGGGCTTCAGTGTGGGCCAATTGTGCGGGGAGTACAGGCAGGGCCAGCACAGGAGGATGCGGGCATGAAAGCACCACATCTAAGCGAGAGGTGAAGCGCAGTGATTCTTCCATTCTCCGTCTGCCTCATCCTTTGGCTGTCCTTGCCGTCACACGTCGGGAGGGTGCACCGCCCGACGGTGTGCAGGGATGGGAGGGACGGTGAAGAACCTGGAGGCACACAACGGGTTCATGTATCTCCCTCTGGAACGAGCCTCACTCCGCGGAGACTTTGCTTCTTTTAAAAACCTTACCAGGTCTATTCCGGGGTGACTGGGCGGTCTCCTAGGAGGGAGGAAACAGCTGGCCCCTCCCCTCCCATTCGCCAGCCTCCGCGACTCACCTCCCAGCTCCTGGCGCGCGCACTCCGGCAGGGCTGACCCTGACACCCTGTAGCTGAGCCGGGGGCGCGCGAGCCGAGGGCGCGCGAGCCGGGGCGCGCGAGCCGGGGGCGCGCGCGGCGAGGACTTCGCGGCTCAGCCCGGCTCCCCGCCCGCCAGCCCGAGCCCCTGTGACTCCGGGCCGGGATCCCGCCCGCCAGCCGGCTGGCCCCCTCGTAGGGGACGTGCTGCTGACCCGCGCCTGCGACCAGGAAGACGCGCAGCCATGGGCCGCCTGGCCGGGAGTGCGGCGGCGCTGCTGCTCGGGCTGCTCGTGGAGGTAGGGCCGGGCCGGGTGGGGCTGAGCGGGAGCGGCACAGAGGCGCGCGGAAGACCGTGTGCTGGAGCCCTGAAGGCTGAGGGCCGACAGACACGGCCTCACGGACCCGCATGAGCCCCTGTGCGGAAGGCGTCCGCGCCCTGGTGACGGGGTCGTCCCAGCCCTCCCCGCTCCTCCGACGGCCCTCAGTCCCCCCGCCCCGCGTTACCGATTCTCGCGCGTGGGGAGGACCCGGGAGAACCCTTTGCGCGCTGTGCGCCCGACCCCTCCCCTCCCCTCCCCCGGGGGCCCGGGTCTGGTGGGGCTGGCGGGCGGGTGGTCCCTGAAGCGGCGCAGGCGCAGAGTCAGGGCGACCAGCGGTTTGGGGCTGGGGAGGGGGCGCCGCCGGGTCGGGGCGCGACCGCGCGGAGACGCGGATGAGGGAGGTGTCACGGGTCCGCGAGTGAGATGGCGGGACTGAGCAGGAGGAAATGTCCCCGCCGGTGAGGATGAAGCGCAGTCTTCCGAAGCGAGAGAAAACCCCCGAAGAGCCGGGTTGGTGGGTGTGGTCTTTTGGAGCCGAGACAGGGGACTTGTTGAAGCGACGGCGGAGGGATTGCTGGTGACCGCAACCTCGTGGGGACCTCGGCTGCCCCCGGCCGGAAAGTTGCGCCATCGGATGGCGGCCACCCCCTTCTTGCTAAAGCGGGTTCTTTAAAATGGGAGCTAGTGGGGCCCTAGGGTGCAGTCTGGATTAAGGTTTGTTCTATTCCCTGCTCACTTCCATTATTTTGAATGAAATTTTATTAAATTAATGAATTCAAAGTAAATGAGTGATGAGGTTCTTACGTTTTCTCTTTTAGGTAGTAAAACTCTGGAAACGACTCCTTGGTTTTCTTCATGTATAAGGAAATCAATGTTACAAAATGTTGGGAGGGAGAGTCTGAGCTCTCCTGAAAAGAAGGTTGATGGAAAAGTTTCTTGCCCCCGGCCCCGCCATGGCAAAGACTTACTGTTTTTGTTCTTCTGTCTCCCTGGCTGAGTGGTTCATGTTTCTGTGGAGTGCCCTCCACTTGCGTCCTTTTTGTTGATTCATAATTTTATGACCTTAGGTATCACATCTCCTGGGTGATCACCAGACAGATAATGGAGAAGGGAATCTGAGACCACTATTCACATAAAAACGCATGCATCTGTACCTACACGTGCGATTCCCCCACTTTTAAATCAGCACTTGGTGAAATTATCTAGCATTTTGTTGGTTCTGCCTCCTGCACGTCTTTAGTGTGTGTGGTGCTGTGCCCTGTACGTAACCTAGACTGCTTCAAGGACTCAGTTCTTTTCAAAATACTTAAGCCTGGGACACAGCCTCTCAGATCACTCGGAGGGACTGCCCTAAAGGGTTAAGGGAGGAGCCAGGATACAGAGGAGGTTTTTTTTTTAATATAAAATTATTTATTTATTTGGCTGCGTTGGGTCTTCCTTGCTGCCCGTAGGCTTTCTCTAGTTGTGGTGAGCGGGGGCTGCTCTTTGTTGCGGTGCGCGGCTTCTCACTGCAGTGGTTTCTCTTGTTGCGGAGCATGGGTTCTAGGCACACGGGTTTCAGTAGTTATGGCGCACGGGCTCAGTAGTTGTGGTGCGTGGGCTCAGTAGTTGTGACTCACGGGCTCTAGAGCGCAGGCTCAGTAGTTGTGCACGGGCTTAGTAGCTTCGCAGCATGTGGGATCTTCCTGGACCAGGGCTCGAACCTGTGTTCCCTTCGTTGGCAGGGGAGTTCTTAACCACTGTGCCACCAGGGAAGCCCCCTATAGAGGAGTTTTTGCGAAACAAAACCAAAAACCAAACAAACAAACCCCAGGTAGTTGGAACATCAAAAGATTACTATTAAAGAAAACCAGACATCTCAGGTTAATGAATTTAGCACTTTTCTATGTATGGGAAGTTGCAAGAGTTTGAGCATATTGAAATCATTCCTTTGATATGCACCTCAGCTATCTGGGGCCAGTATCCTGTTTTTCTCCATCCTGAATCCCCTCTGGGTGCACAGTGGCTGCTGACTAGATAGATGGCTGCAACATCCTTTGTTTACTGAAATGGCAAGTGACGTTCTTCAGGAATTTATCATCTTAAGAGAGAGCTCAAATCAGGCCTGAAAGGTTCAAATGATATTAAGCAGAACTGTGACAACACTAAAATTTTTTTTTTTTTTTTTTTT
>NW_006790410.1:1192831-1212510 GCF_000442215.2 Lipotes vexillifer | reverse complement strand
TGTGGCCTCTCCCGTTGTGGAGCACAGGCTCCGGACGCGCAGGCTCAGCGGCCACGGCTCATGGGCCCAGCCGCTCCGCGGCATGTGGGATCTTCCCAGACCGGGGCGTGAACCCATGTCCCCTGCATCGGCAGGCGGACTCCCAACCACTGCGCTGCCAGGGAAGCCCATACACTAAAATTTAAAGGAGTAAATTGATGCTTTCACAAAGTCAGATATCTAGATGATTGGTAATTTTTGTTTTCATGGGATGGTGTGGTGTAGCCCACTTTTGCATGAGTGTCCCAAGCACCTATTTTGTTTGTGGTAGAGAGGTGTCTCTCTGAGGAATTAAGGAGATTTCTTTCTAATGTATCACATGGAATCTTACACGTGAGTTATATATCTGAGATCTTTTCATCTTGAGTGGGTTGCTCTGAATTTCATCTAATATTGGTTGTTATCAGTACGCCTCTGATGCTTTTGAGGTCCTGAATCACATACATAAATGTGCTATTTCCGTTGCCAAGTATGTGCTGAGGCAAAGAGCTCTCTTCAGTTTGAGGCCCTAAGACAACTGAGGGAGATGTTTGAAGGCTTCTGACAGCCAGCTGCAACCTGGAATACTTGCCTTTGTTCTGCTTGAGCTGGTTTCACTGTGGCTGTAGTGTAGTTGACCATAAACCACCTGGCAGCCTTTATGCTGCCCTGGCCCTCTGGCATCCTGTTCCTAGGCAGCACCGCTCAGGGTTGTGTGGGGCGGGCTTGGGGCGGGGGCGGTGTGCTCGGGAGAAGTCCTTGAGCATGGAGGGTGTCTAAAAGTTGTTTAAGAAGGGCTTTTGCCCCCTGCCTCACATCCTCCTATAGAAGTTCACTTACCTGTTATACAGCTAGACTGCGTATTGGTTTTTCACTTAGCAGACAGAGTGCTTCCCCTGTGTTCTAAGCACTTTACAAATATTAACTCGTTAATCTTCTTAGCAATTACTTTTAGTCCCATTTTTGTGGCAAATGGGGATGTTAAAGAGCTTGTCCACAGTCTCACTGCCGTGACGTGTGAGGGCTTGAGTTGCTAGCCCAGGCAGAGGGGCTCCGACCGCCGCATCCTGTGCTTCAGCCTCTCCCACTGCTGGACACAGAGACATGGAGAGAATCTGTACTCGGTCTGTCCCGAGGCCAGTGGTAGACTTGGACGGGTATGGTCCCACGAAAACAGGGAAACCAGCAAAATCCCCTCTAGGAGCTCAGCTCCATTTAGGACACCATATAATTTAGCATCCAAACTATGACACTGGAGAGTGACCCTGGGGACTGTTAACAGTTGTGCCCGCACAGCAGCCATCGGCAGGACTGTCCTGGAAGCCCCGGCGTGTGCTCACCCCAAAGCCCAGGCAGAGCTGTAAGTAGGAACAGGCTGGGGGGCAGCATTATCCCTTCACCAGGGAGGCTTCTGGGGAGCTCATCACTGAAGTGACCTTTCCTTTCTGTTAACCTGGACTTGCCTGTGAATCGCATGGGAAGCCGGCGAGGACCCTTATTTCATCTTCCCTCCTCCCCAGTCGCTCCGTGCCAGCTGGGTAGATATCCCAGGCACGTGGGCCATGGGGCGGCCACAGAATAGGGGAATCCCGCGGCCCTTCTTGGGTCATGAAATTCTAAAGTTGTGTGTTGTCCTCCCGTCCACTGGTCTGTGTGAGGCCCTGTGAACAGTGGCTGCAGGAACAGTGACGGTGCTGAGCCGTCCTCTCCCAGTACCCCTGGTGAACTAGTCTGCTAGTGCACTGGGTTGCATCCGCAGCATAGAAACTGAAGAAGAAATGCGGTTCCAAGCCTGAGTATGGCTTAGCAGAACGTGGGGAGTCATTAGGTGCTGAGCATATGCGCCCCCCGTGGGCTTTTGTCAGAATACGTGGCTTTCTGGATATTGTCACAGCAGTCTCTTTCTAGAGGTCAGGTTGTTGACACTTCTGTAATATACTGAGCAGTATTTGTTATGCGTTCTGTCCTTACCGAAATGAGCCCAGAAATGTGTAGTGTACTGTTTAGTATAAATTCCCCCTGTGCCAGGGTTGGGGGTTCTGCTGCATCCATCCATGGGGGAAAGAACTCTGTACTAGGTTATTTTGTTCAAGAGACTGGCATCAGTATCTTTCTGTTCCTCCCCTGGAACCCAAAGCTGGAAACCTTTAAGTGAGGCCGCCATGTGTTTCAAACTTATTCCGGCCAAAGAACATCCCTTCTTGGGCTAGAAAAAGGAGTGGTCTTCTCTTTGAGAGAGAGGGCTGGAAAGGGAACATTGTCTTTTGAAACTAGGGAAATTCACGGGATTACTGAGTATTTTTCTAAAGTCCTTTGTATTTTGATGCCCAGGAGTCTTGAAATTAGAGCCAAGTCATGTTTAAGGGTGTTTTTTGTCACATGCCAAATGTTTTTTGTACCCTGGAATTGCGATGAATGTGGCAGCCCTTGGATGCCAATTTTCTGAAATAAACTACTGCCATCTTCCCACTCTTTAGAGTTTTTAGAATCTGAGCAGCATGCAGTTTGAGTGAAAGAGAAGACTATGGGGGAGTGTGTTATCTATGGAAGCTCCACGGAGGCTGGGTGCTGAGGACGAGTGGTGGCAGTGATACGTGAGCCTGGTGGCGAGGGCTCCACTCTGAACTGGGGGAAACTGGCTCCGGGTGTGTGAGGAGGGCCTGGGGCCCTGGGCCCTGACTTGGGGCCCTCATCGGCCGTTGCTTTCCTGTGGCTTGTGCAAACCTATAAAGACCAGCTAGGGGCCGTGACTCTAGATTGGATTAGGCTATTGGCCACTGGATTATCTAGTCATGGGATGGCAAGTCGTTGTCTTAGAATGTACATTTATCCTCTCAGTGCGGCCTCAAATGTCACCCTTTTGATGAGGCCCACGTTGACCACCCTATATAAAATTCCAACCCAATTCTCCCAGCACTCTGGCTCTGACCAATTCTCTCCTTTCTCTGTATCTATTACCTTCAAAACATGATGGAATTTACCCTCCACAATCTACACATTATAGGAGCAAAGGTTTTGATCCATTTTGTTAACTGAAATATCCCCAGCTCCTGGAACAGTGCCTGGCACACAGTAAGGACTCAGTAAATATTTGAATGAGTACAAAGAACCGTGGTAATGACCCTGCGGGAGGGAGCTGACTAGGTCTACAGTAGGAGAGGGGAAGGTAGCTGATTAGCTATGACTCTGAAGGGGGCCTTGTGTGTTAGGACTTAGAGCTAATCATTATTTGAACACCTCTAGTGATGGAAACTCACTCTCTCAAAGCAAGGCATCAAGCTTTTGGACAATTTTAGTTGTTAAAGTTTTCTGTTATACTGAGTAGAAATGTCTGCATTGTTTCTACCTGGTTCTAGTTTTGTACCCCTTGGGCTTTGCAGAATAAATATCGCAATGACAGTCCCTCAGTTGAACACAGCTGCGCTGGTCTCCGCGCACCCCCTGCTCCCTGCCCCGTGTCCTTCTCCAGGCATCACTTCCTTCTGTTATTTCTCACAAGATGTGGTTTTGAATCATCTCACCGTCCTCACAGCTGCCCTCTGAAAACTGCCAAACTGGATGAACAGCGGTCGGGAAATCATCACTGTCTGAAATAAATGGTCCTAGAAAAAGGCCACTCAAAGTGAATCCACTTAAAACAGGGATCAAAATGTCATAGTTAATAGTGAGGAAAAGGTTTCAGCTTAATTTGGAAAAACAAAGCCCAGATAATAAAAAATAAGTTGATTCCATCCCAAGTACCTATTTTTAGAATTGAATCAATTTGGGCGGGGGAGATTAAGTTTTCTGATAAAAGTCTGTGATGCATAATAGCATAGTCTTCACTTGACCTTGAAAGTTAGCGGCATGATCATAGTAAGGGACTTTTCTTTTTTTTTCCAGAATTATTTGCTCGAGTAATCAAACCCCGCCGTACGTCCACCTCTAGCTTCTCTTGGTCTTTTTTATTCATATCGTTCTGTTTTGGGCATCTGTTGGGTCATTATTAACGGGTACCTGCCAGAATCTTTTGTCTCTTCCATAGACTTCATGTATCTTTGCGAGATCTGCAGGGTCACTTTGCTGTCCATCTGTGTGGTATTTGTGTTGTACTTGCCTGTGATCCTGACACCGGAGGTTGATTATGGAGCTGCTTGTGTTAAGTGGGCTGCGGTGTCGGTACACTGTTTTCGAAGGAATGAGTTCAGTGTCGAGTGCATTTTGTCATGCAGCCTTTGGCTTGCCGCCCATCTCTTCCCCACTGGGACTTGTTTGAACAATAAGGACACACTGTTCTGTAGATGTGGTCTCGCTGGCACTGTCACAGCCCTTGTTTGGACCTTTGCATTATGCAGATAAGCCAAGAGATTTACACTGAGTTTGCAGTGACACAGATGTTTTTAACATCTGTTGGTGGTTACCCACAAATCCTCATAACAGTTGTAGAGTGTTGAGTATAATATATAAAACCTAAGTTGAGGACTATATATTAATTCTATTTTACATTACTTCCTTCATCTCATCTTCTTTTTTCTTTTTAATGAAAATTCTGACTTTATTTTATTATTATTATTTTTTAACATCTTTATTGGGGTATAATTGCTTTACAATGGTGTGTTAGTTTCTGCTTTATAACAAAGTGAATCAGTTATACATATACATATGTTCCCATATCTCATCTCATCTCATCTTCTTAAGCCTGTCAACCTCTGTTTGAATACTATTTTTTAAAATCCAGTACCCTTTATGGTTTTGTGCCATATACAGATTTGATTATCATACCGTTGTCGGCTTTGCCCAGTGGAGTAAAAAAAAAATGTTAAATCGAGCCAAGTCAAAGATGGAGACTTACGGGCCTCCCTGGTGGCGCAGTGGTTGAGAGTCCGCCTGCCAATGCAGGGGATACGGGTTCATGCTCCGGTCCGGGAGGATCCCACATGCCGCGGAGCGGCTGGGCCCGTGAGCCATGGGCGCTGAGCTTGCGCGTCCGGCAACGGGAAAGGCCACGACAGTGAGAGGCCCACATATCGCAAAAAAAAAAAAAAAAAAAAAAAGATGGAGACTTACATCTGGGTTGAAGTAGATGATTGCGATTTTTTTTAAGTTAATTAATTAATTAATTAATTTTTGGCTGCGTTCGGTCTTCGTTGCTGTGCACAGGCTTTCTCTAGTTGCGGCGAGCGGGGGCTACTCTTCATTGTGGTGCGCGGGCTTCTCCTTGCGGTGGCTTCTCTTTGTTGTGGAGCATGGCCTCTAGGCGCACGGGCTCAGTAGTTGTGGCTTGCGGGCTCAGTAGTTGTGGCTCTCAGGCTCTAGAGCACAGGCTCAGTAGTTGTGGCTCACGGGCTTAGTTGCTCCGTGGCACGTGGGATCTTCCCGGACGAGGGCTCGACCCCGTGTCCCCTGCATTGGCAGATGGATTCTTAACCACCGTGCCACCAGGAAAGTCCCTGATTGAGATTTTGACTTGGAGAATACTGATGTCCTTAATTTTAAAAAGTCAGAATTTAGATTTAAACGTGTGATGTTTTGAAGTGTTTGATCATCTGCCCTCTGTGAGGAAAGATCCATCAAGAGTCTAGCAAGGTATCTAAATTTGGGAGTTATCTGCGCTCATGCTGCAGAGCAGTTGAGAGCCTTATGCAAGGCCATTGTGTTTGGTGAGTAGGACACGGTGACGTTTGCTGGTTGGGGTTAAGGAGCCAAGCGGTCAGCTGAATACAGGGAGGCAATGAATATGAATATATATATTTTAATGAAGTGTAACTGCA
This sequence comes from Lipotes vexillifer, assembly GCF_000442215.2. Classification (NCBI taxonomy): domain Eukaryota; kingdom Metazoa; phylum Chordata; class Mammalia; order Artiodactyla; family Lipotidae; genus Lipotes; species Lipotes vexillifer. Next base: position 1,206,742 of record NW_006790410.1, on the reverse strand, counting down.
TACTTCAAAGCTATTGATTAGAGCATAACATCCTCAGACCAGAACAAAGAAATAGTATCTTATAAATCAGGTTTGAAATTGATCGATTGTGTACTTGATGCACTGAAGACCCGTGATGGTAGTTAAGTTTCTTGTGATAGTGTCTTCGTGCATTTGAGCTATTATAACAAAATACAAAATACTACCTACCGGGTAGTTTATAAGCAGCAAAATTTCTGGAGGCTGAGAGGTCAATCAAGGCACCAGCAAGGTCCAGTTCGGTGAGGGCCCTCTTCCTGGTTCAAAGCTGGCACCTCTGGCTGTGTCTTCACATGGTGGAAGGGTAAGCAGTCTCTGTGGGGCCTCTTTTATAAAAGCATCTATCCCACTCGCAAGGGTTCCACCCTTGCGATCTAATCACACCCTAAGTGCCCCTTAATCCCACCGCATTGGCGTTAGCATTTCAGCGTGAATTTTGAGGGGACGTGAACATTCAGACCATAGCAGATGGCAACATAGCGATGTGTTGTGGAATCTCAGCTCTTTGTGTATTGGCTGGGAGTCTTTTGGGTAAATTACTTAGGCTCTCATTGACTCAACTGAGTCACCTGTAAGAAGAGAAGTGCCCCAGGGTAGAGGGAAGCTCTGGGAAAATCCACCACTTGGAATTTAGCTCTGCACAGTTTGGACCAACAGACTGTGAACATTGTCAGTTGTTTCTAAGCAAGGTGCCTTGCCCAGGTTCCCTGCCAAAATGGAGAGAGGGCTCCAAAAATACCTTTTTATTTAAAAATTGTGCTTTCTTCCCTTTTTAGTATATCTGTGACTAGATTGAAAAGAAACTTGGTCATTAGTGTCCAAAACAAGGGAAAGGAAGATTGTGATTACTACCATCTTTGGCTCTCAATTTTTGCCCTGGGTAAAGCAATGAAAGGGTTCAAACTAGTATGCTCTTCCCCTTTGATGCTTTTTGGATGGCGGAGCAGAAGGCAGCATCCACAAAGGTAACACCTTGACTTTTAACTAACTGGGAGTAAGGTTGAGTGAAACCCTCTGGCTCTGTAGCTGGTCTCCGTCTCTTGGTATCTTGTGATTTATGTCCGTATTGTCCAAAGAATCAAACTATGGCTTCCTGGAGAGAGTAGGGACAGATCTTAAACTCTTATGGGGGGGTGGCAGGGAGTGTGGGAGTTAGTTTGCTTGTGAGGGTTTGTGAAAGTTCCTACTTGTGGTACTTTGTTTCCTTAGTTGTATTGAAAACAAACGGATGAGAAGGGGATGGGGTGTGTGAAGCAAGTCCCACAGCCTCAGGGCATCGTTCTCACACTGCTGCAGGGTCTCCCCACTTGGTTAAAATCTCTGCAACCTAGGCTGCTCTCTACTGACTTCAAGGTACATTCCAAGCAGTTCAGGATTCTTTTTCCGGAACCCTGGCATCTTTCTATTGTTCTTTTTTACTTCTTTCTTTCTTTTTTTTTTTTTTTTAACATCTTTATTGGGGTATAATTGCTTTACAATGGTGTGTTAGTTTCTGCTTTATAATAAAGTGAATCAGTTATACATATACACATCTTTTTTACTTATTTCTTGTCACTTTCCTCCTGACCATTTTTCTCTAGCTCAAAGAGTGTCAAACCTTTTGTTTGTATACTCTCTTAAGGAATTTTCAAAAACTATATACCCCTGCACATATTTTTTGAGGTGACTTGCAATCTTTTTTATTACAGATTTTAAATGACTAATGAATTGGATCCAGTGAGATTATTGGATTTGATCTCTTGTGTATTGTGAAAATTAACTATTTAAAATTGAACTAGAACAGCACTCAGTGTATACAGTGGAATTTAAATACCAGTAGCAATTTGATACTGATTATTTTAGAGGAAGGATGTCACCTGCCACATCAGTAAACAAAGGTTGTTGTGGCCATCAAGCCCTCAGCCACTGCAGCCTCCCCAGACTGTGCACCCTGAGGGGATTCAGGATAGAAAAAACAGGTTACTGGCCCTAAGCAGTTAAGATGCAGATCAAAGGAACGATTTCAAAGAGCCTAGACTCTTGCATCTTCCCATACGTAGAAAAGTGCTAAATTCATTAACTTGAGATTCCTGGTTTTCTTTAACAGTAATCTTTTGATGTTCCAGCTACCTGGGAGGTTTTTGTTATTGTTTTTGGAGAAAGAGAGAGATACAGATATCTCTCCCTCTATATATCTATCTCTTCGCTCCTCCCCGACCTCTTCAGAATAGTCCCTTAGAGCTACCTGAGAGCCTGTCTCCAGGGCTTAAGTCCTCAGTGTATCTTCTGAATAAAACATAATTCTCAACTTTTAGGTGGTGCATTATCATTCCTTTAAAAATAGGCAAACAAGCTCATCTTTAACAGTTGGAAATTTTACATCACCTCCTTTTCTCTTTGATCTGCTTCCATTCTGCTTCCCACACAGAACTTTAATGAAATCTATGCTTGAACGTCTGTTTTTTGCCATCCTTTTTTTGGTAACAAAAATATATATCGAGTTAATTTTTAAAACGTTTCCTCAGATAAACGATTAAAAGATTAAAAATTTACTAACAGAGTTATCATTACAGTTATTACACATTCGATGGAAACACTGTAAATATATTACCAACTGAACACTAGTAAATAGAAAAGTTTACTGGCAATAATTTTCTGAGTGGGGGGGTGGGGAGGATTTTATTTTTTCGGTTTTGGATCATGAATCACTGGTAGAAATGGAAGAAGTTTCATATTGAACTTCTGAGCAATGGGCCCAAACCTCACAGTAAACTATGATCAGGTCATTTTTCAATTTAATTAAAAGCAGAGAACTTGAGAGAGCGCCTGAGGTATAAAGTTTGTGTTGACAAAGGTAGTCTCCTTGACGGAACTTCAGTGAGGTTTCTTTGTGCTGTCCTTTTTTTTTTTTTTTTTTTTTTTTTTGCGGTACGGGGGCCTCTCACTGTTGTGGCCTCTCCCGTTGCGGAGCACAGGCTCCGGACGCGCAGGCTCAGCGGCAATGGATCACAGGCCCAGCCGCTCCACGGCATGTGGGATCTTCCTGGACCGAGGCACGAACCTGTGTCCCCTGCATCGGCAGGCGGACTCTCAACCACTGCGCCACCAAGGGAAGCCCTGTGCTGTCTTCTTGACTGGGCCTCTCCCTGGCCTTCTTTGCCTGTCTGCACTGACCCACGTTTGGCAAGAATCTTGCTAAATTATCTCCCTATCCTTGATATGCGATTACTTTGACCTGCCTTCAGCAAGAATTCTGTTAAATCAAGTTAGCAAGAATGCCCCTCCCCTTGATATGTCCTCTTAGTGACTTTCCGTCCCTTGATTCCTTCACTCTGCTCCTTGGCTGTAAACCCCCACTTGTCGTTTTTGAGTTTGGGATTGAGCTCCATCACACTCTCCCCTGGTGCTGTAGTCTTTTTTTTTTTTTTTTTTGCGGTACGGGGGCCTCTCACTGTTGTGGCCTCTCCTGTTGCGGAGCGCAGGCTCAGCGGCCATGGCTCACGGGCCCAGCCGCTCCACAGCATGTGGGATCTTCCCGGACCGGGGCACGAACCCGCGTCCCCTGCATCGGCAGGCGGACTCTCAACCACTGCGCCACCAGGGAAGCCCTGGTGCCATGGTCTTGAATAAAGTCTTCCTTACCATTTTAACAAGCGGCAGAGTAATGTCTCTTTAACAGAGTTGATACCAGTATTTGCAGTGGCCTTAGAAAGATACCCTGAACAGTTTTCAGTTCTAGACCAGCACATCCTGTAAGAGTAGGAATGGGTGGGAGGTGTACCTTGTTTTATAGAGAGGAGAAGGGTGGTTGTGAAAGGAGAACTAGCATGGCCACTTGACCAGCATCTTCACCAGAGCCTGTGTTCTCAGGCAGGTCAGTTGTAGGAAAGAGGGCCTATGGGGGTTAAGGTCTAGAAATTGCATTTTTAACAGTATGTGGAATTGAGACCACAGGTTACTGGATGTACTTGGTGCTTTTACCACTTTCTTGCAGGAAAGGAACTGGTGGTCAAAATCATGACACCTGGGCTTTGGTCAGATGAGCCGGGTATGAGGGGCCATCACTGTGGCAGCTGGTCCGGCTGCCATGTGGCCAGCTCTGTGGGCAGTGGCTGTTCTTGGAGACCTCCTCCTGGACAGGAGTCATACTTCTCCCATAAGACTAGAGGGGTCAGCCTCTTCATTAGGCCTCCATCTGGTCCCTTTCCAAGTGTCAGCATGACCTGGTGGTGACGTATTTCGTACAGCTGCCAAGGGAACAGGTAGGTTTATTTAGTGATGATTGTCACAACTAGAATTGAGACCTTTTCTGGGTCCCTCCCTTGTGATCAGAATTGGTTGTGTGTCTAGTTCTTTTGGTAGTTGACTCAGGATCTCATTGAAATCATCATCTCAGAGAGGTGAGGGAACCAGAATAAAGGAAACCTTTACTGTCCACCTAACACCTGACATCCACCTGACCTAAGTTGTGTATGTACTTTGAGCACAGATATAATTAATACAGGTAAGTCTTCAGAAGGAAACTTAAAGTGATTTAAAGCTTTTCAGTGACGCTAGCTCCTCTCTGACCTTGAACTCTGACCTTCCCTTTGCTTTCTCCTCTGGTTTTTAGCAAGTCTGCATTATTATTGCTGAAAAGGTCTGAGGACGCTAAAATAGCTCTTTCTTTGATGGTCAGCTTCACCCGTGATGGCAGGGTCTGGTGTTGTCCCTTTAGCCTGCTGTGTTTTAGGCCATGGTCTGAAGTCCTTACTCTGTGGGGTCTTTGGCTACAAGGAGGCCGGGGTGAGAGTGCGGGCGGATATGTGGGTGAACACGGGAGGAAGGGGGGTGCACAGCGCAGTGCACAGTCACGCTACCTCTGTACAGGGAGGTCACGGCTCCTGGGAGAGCCGTCTCCTGAGCAGAGATGGTTGGAATTGGTATCGGCAGAGCATTTATAGGGTGGCAGAGTCCCCCCACTGATGAAAGCGGTAACTTCCATGCAGTTGTGCACATGTAAACAAGTCAGCAGGTGTGAAACATTCACATTGGTGTATGAGTTTACATTTATTTCTCTGGGGAAAAGTTTAAAGTAAACGTGAAAAAATAGAAGGATTTTCTTGTGTGCCTCTAATTATGGAATACTCATTAGACTGTGTATCGACTAGAAGGCTTTCAGCCCTGAGTAACAGGATTCTGTCCTTGTGGTTGCATTGTGGGTCGCGAAAGTCCTTCATGATATGCAAATAAATCAACTTCCACAGCATCTCTGTTAGGACATAGATGTGTTTGTTCTGTCTTGGCCTAGCAGTATGACTTGGTTTCCCTTGCTCCGACTCAGTATTTCCCAATGGAAAACTCGTTTTGGAGGAGGATGGTGTTAGATGGGTCCTCAAGGACCAGCATTTTCGAATAAAAAATCAATCCAGTGATTCAGATATAAACACATATAGAAACCTTCTTGCTAGTGTGTGGCGTTAATTACTTTTTTTTTTTGCGGTACGCGGGCCTCTTACTGTTGTGGCCTCTCCCGTTGCGGAGCACAGGCTCCGGACGCGCAGGCTCAGCGGCCATGACTCACGGGCCCAGCCGCTCCGCGGCATGTGGGATCTTCCCAGAGTGGGACACGAACCCGCGTCCCCTGCATCGGCAGGTGGACTCTCAACCACTGCGCCACCAGGGAAGCCCAATTACTTTTTTGAAACATCTTAGAGTATTTTTAAAACTCTCCAACATTATTTACTTTCTCTGATTTATAAGAGATGATGGTGATGATGTGATAAATAGCACTTACTGTGTGTTTACTATGTGCCAAAGACTATTTTTTTTAAATTTTTGATACTTTCAAAATTTTTTTCTCTTTTTTCCAGCTTTACTGAGGTATACTTGACAAATTAAAGTTATATATATTTAAGGAGTATTATGTGCTGGTTTGATATGTGTATACATTGTGAAATGATCACCCCATTCAAGCTCATTAACACTTCATCACTTCACGTCACCTTGTGTATGTGTGGTGAGAACACTTATGATCAATTCTCTCAGAAAATTTCAAGTACAGTTTTATTAATTACAGTCACTTTGCTGTACATTAAATCCCCAGAACTTATTTATCCCACATAACTGAATTTCTGTACCCTTTGACTAATACCTTTTCATTTCCCCATCCTCTCAACTCTGGGCAACTGCCATTCTACTCTCTGCTTTTATGAGTTTAACTTTTTTACATTCCACATATAAGTAAGATTAGGTAGTATTTGTCTTTGTGAGTTGTCTTATTTCACTTAGCATAATGTCCTCCAGGTTCATCTATGTTGTTAAATGGCAGGATGTTCTTTTTTTTTTTTTTTGATGTGGATCACTTTTAAAGTCTTTATTGAATTTGTTACAATATTGCTTCTGTTCTATGGTTTTTGGTTTTTTGGCTGCAAATTGTGTGGGATCTTAGCTCTCTGACCAGGGATCAAGCTGTACCCCTGGAATTGGAAGGCAAAGTCTTAACCACTGGACCGCCAGGGAAGTCCCAGTATATTCTTCTTTTTTAAGACTGAATCATATTCCATTATACATATAACATTATATTTTCTAAATAAATAAATTTATTTAAATAAGTTACTTTTATTTAAATACATGTATATTTATTTAAACTTTATTTTACTTAAATAAATACATGTAATATATAAATATGTAAAATTTAAATGAATATATAAATAAATTAAATTTTATTTTACATAAATATGTATAATATATAAATATGTTTAATATATATATATATATATATCCAGTAAGTGTACATATACATACATACATACATATATATATATATATATATATATATAAATGTTTTCTTTATCTGTTCATCCATTGTTGGACACCAGGGTTGTTTCCTTATCTTAGCTATTGCAAATAATGCTGCAGTGAGCATGAGGGTTCAGATATCTCTTCAAGATAGTGATTTTATTTCTTTTGGATTCATACCCAGAAATGGGATTGTTGAATCATATGGTAGCTCTGTTCTTAATTTGTTGAGGAGTCTCCATACTGTTTTCCATAATGGCTGCACCAGTTTACATTCCCATTAATAGTGTGCAAGTGTTCCCTTTGTCCCACATCCTTGCCAACACTTGTTCTCTTGTGGTTTTGATAATAGCCATTATAACAGGTGTTAGGTGATATCTCATTGTGGTTTTGATTTACATTTCCCTGATAATTAGTGATGTTGAGCAGCTTTTCAGGTACCCGTTGGCCATCTGTATGTCTTCTCTGGGAAAATGTATTTTCAGGTACTTTGCCTAATTTTATTGGGTTATTTATTGTTTTTTTTTTGTTTGTTTTATTTTTTTGTTACTGAGTTGTGAGTTTCTTGTATATTTTAGATATTAACCCCTTATCAGATTTGGTTTACAAGTATTTTATACCCCTCTGCAGGTTAACTTTTCATTTTGTTGATTGTTTCGTTTGCTGTGCAGAAGTTATCTAGTTAGATATCTAGTTACTTGTTTATTTTTACTTTTGTTGCCTCTGCTTTTGGTGTCATATTCAAAAACATACTGCCAAGACCCACGTCAAGGAGCTTTTTCCCTGTGTTTTCTTCTGGGTGTTTTACAGTTTCAGGTCTTACATTTAAGGCTTTGAACTTGTAATGCTTTGATCTGTTTGAAATTTTTACAACCTGTTTTGTGAACTGTGATGTGATCTGTCTTGCAGAATGTTCTGTGCGCACTTGAGAAGTGTGTGTATTCTTCTGTTGTTGATGGAAAGTTCTGTATATGTCTGTTAGGTCTATTTGGTCTATAGTGTTGTTCAGTTCTGCTGTTTCCTTACTGGTATTCTCTTTGGGTGACTTATCCATTTTGAGAGTGGGATACTGAACTCTCCTGTTATTATTGTGTTTCTGTCTATTTCTCCCTTCAGATCTGTCAGTAGTTGCTTTATATATTTAGATGCTTTGATTGTGGGTAAGTATATATTTATAACTTATAGTTTCCTGTTGAGTTGACCTTTTATCATTATGTAATGACCTTCTTTGTCTCTTTTGACAGTTTTTTTTTTTTTTTTTTTTTTTTTTTGTGGTACATGGGCCTCTCACTGTTGTGGCCTCTCCCGTTGCAGAGCACAGGAGCACAGGTTCCGGACGCGCAGGCTCAGCGGCCATGGCTCACGGGCCCAGCCACTCCGCGGCATGTGAGATCTTCCCGGACCGGGGCACAAACCTATGTCCCCTGCATCGGCAGGCGGACTCCCAACCACTGCGCCACCAGGGAAGCCCTCTTTTGACAGTTTTGACTTAAGGTCAATTTTGTCTAATATAAGAACAGTTTACCCTTGAACAATGGGGGTTGGGGTGCCGACTGCATGTAACGTTACAGTGAGCCGTCTGTATTCAAGATTCTGCATTCACAAATCCAACCAACTGTGGATCGTGTAGTACTGTGTACGTATTTATCAAAAAAATCTGCGTAAAAGTGGACTAGCATAGTTCAACACTGGCTCAGTGTTGTTAAGAGGGACAACTGGGACTTCCCTGGGGGCGCAGTGGTTGAGACTCCGCCTGCCAATGCAGGGGACACGGGTTCATGCCCCGGTCCGGGAAGATCCCACATGCCGCGGAGCGGCTGGGCCCGTGAGCCATAAAAAAAAAAAAAAAAAAAAGGGACAACTGTGTAGCCACTCCCACTCTCTTTTGGTTAACATTTGCATGGAATATCTTTTTCCATCCATTTAAGCCTATGTAGTTTTAAAGCTCGAGTCTCTTGCATGCAGCATATAGTTGGATATTGTATTCTCATTCATTTAGCCACTTTGTTTTCTTGATTGGATAATTTAATCTGTTTACATTTAAAGTCATTATTGACAGGTAAGAACTTACTCTTGCCATTTTGTTCAGTATTTTCAGACTGCTTTGTAGTTTCTTTGTTCCTTTCTTCCTCTTGAAGAATGCCCTTTAGCGTTTCTTGTAAGACAGGTCTAGTGGTGATGATTCCCTAGTCGCCACCATCATCTAGTGGTGATTTTGTTTGTCTGAGAGTCTTTGTCTTGTCTTCATTTCTGAAGGGCAGCTTTGCTGGGTATAGTATTCTTCATTGGTCATCTTTTTCTTTCATCACTTTGAATATATTTTCCCACTGTCTCCTGGCTTGTAAGTTTTCTGCTGAGAAATCCACTTATAGCCTTATAGGGGGTCCTTTGTATATCATAAATCCTTTTTTCTCTTGCTGCTTTTAAAATTTTCTGTTTGTCTTTGACTGTTGATAATTTAATTATAATGTGTTTCTGTGTAACATTCTTTGGGTTGATCCTGTTTGGGGACCTTTGAGCTTCAGGAACCTGGATGGGCATACCCCTCTCAAGATTTGGGAAAGTTTCAGCCATTATTCCTTTAACTGAACTTTCTGGTCCTTTCTTTCTCTTTTCTCCTTTTCAGAGTCCCATAGTGCATCTGTTGAGTTGCTTGATGGTGTCCCATAAATCCCATAGGCTTTCTTCACTATGTTTCATTTCCGACCCCCCCTCTGACTGGATAATTTCAAATGACCTGTTTTTGAGTTCACAGATTCTTTCTTCTTCTTGGTCAAGTAGTGTTGAAGAAATCTGTTGGATTTTTCATTTCATTCATTGTGTTCCTCAGTTCCAGAATTTCTGTTTGGGTCTTTTTTTATGATTCCTTTTTTTAAAAATTCTCATCTTGTTCATGTATCGTTATCCTGATTTTGTTGAGTTGTCTATCTATGTTCTCTTGTAGCTTATTGAGCTACCTTAAGACAATTATTTTGAATTCTTTGTGAGGCAAGTCATAGATTTCCAATTCTTTATGGTTGGTTACTGGAGCTTTTTTAGTTTCCTGTGGTGGGTAATGTTTGCCTGATTCATTGTTATCCGTGTAGCCTTGTGTTGATGTCTGTGCATTTGAAGGAGCAAACACCTCTTCCTGTCTTTACAGGCTGGATTTTAGTAGGTAAAGACCTTCTGCTGCTCTGTCCCCAGACTGATGGGACTGCCTCAGGGATTGCATTTGAGCAGGGCTAGAGCCTGGTCACTTGGCTGCTGCCAGGTCTGCAGTTGTGTTCACCATTGGCAGGCTTGTTATTGGGGATGCAGATGGTTTGAATCCTATTACCTGGGTGATGGGCCTGCCTCCAGGAATATGGTTGAGCAGCCTGGTCATGGTGCCATTTCTAGGTCTGCAGTTGATGGGTCTGTTACCAGGGTCATGGATGAGGGTGGCATCCGCTGTATCCCTAAGCGTGCTCCCACCAGGTCTCTGGGTAGGCAGCACTGCCTCTGGGACCAGGGTAGAGTGGGGTTAGAATAGGGTCACAGGGCTGCTTCAGGATTTGCAATCAGAACTGAGGTCAGCAGACCTGCCAGTGGGGGCTCGGACAGGCGTGTCTCACACTGGTTTCCTGGATGGGCGGTATTGCCCCTGGACCATGGCATATTGGGCCTGGAATCAAGTCACAGGGGCCCTTGAGGGTCTGCAGCTGGGACTGAAGTCAGCAGTCCTGTTACCAGGGGCAAAGGTGGGTATTGCTGGGTCCCTGGGCCGGCAGGAGTGACTCTAGAGTGGGGCTGGGGCCAGGTCACAGGACCACTTCAGATCTGCAGTCGGGTCTGAGGTTGGAGATCCTGTTAACAGGGGTATAGACAGGGTGGCACCTCCTGGTCCCTAGGCAGCATGGCTCTGTGCAGGACCATGGCCAAGCTGGGCCACAGCCGAGTCCATGGGGGAAGGGCTGCTTTCGGTCTGTAGCCAGGGCCACTGTCAGTGAGCCTGCCTTCTCCAAGCGACTCTTCTCGGTCTTGGGCTCCATCAGGGTTTTGCAGCTTTGTGCCTGGATCCCAAAGCTCCCATGAGGACCCTTTGGTCTGTGGATGGATGTCAGTTTGTTCTTTACGTGGGGGATGTGAGCTGGGCACCTTCTATTCAAATATCTTGCTGATATCCTGCTAAGCACGGCTTTAAACACTTGACATTTCATCTCTACAACCCTTCTGAGTTTAGTGCTGCATTATATCCATCTTGCAGGTGAACCAGGTGAGGCGCAGGAGATTAAGAAGCTTGTCCAAGGTTTTCTAGCTAGAGCCAGGATTCCAACCTCGTCAGACTGGCTTCAGAGTTTGTGTTCTTAAATACTGTTGGTTCCCCTGCCCCAGGTGTTTACGTTCGTATAATAATGTTCTCTTCTCTGCGGGTCCTGTCTGGGCTGCCCTGGAAGGAGTTCCTGCTAGATGGTTCACGTTTAGGACTTTTTCATTCTCAGAGTCTGAGAAATTCAGCCGTGTTACTCAAAGTGATATATCTTTATTGTAAATAGTATATGGAAATGGGGAATATGGGAATTTTGGTTCACGGAATCCAGAAACAGATAAACAAGGTAGCTCAGGAAGGTAGCTACCTGAGGAAGGTAGCTCAGGAACCAGAGTGCCTCATTGGGTTGTCTTTGTGGCCTTTGAGTCACATCTCCTGCTGAGCTGCCCCCCACCAGCTCCCCCAAACCCCTACCTTGCTAGGTAGGCTGCAGTCGGGCCCAGCCTGTTTGGCCCAGTGCTTTGTGCCACCACGGGTCAGGGAAGGTTTAAGGGGGCGTGACTGTGGGAGTGGAAGACTCCAGAAGCAGGCTGCAGAGGTGCTAGGCTAGCACCTTGTATTCGTAAATGTGACTGCTTTGTCCCTGCACACATACCCATTGTGGCATTGCCATGTAGAAATTATTATGAAAATCTGTTGGAAAATATCTTAGAGCACATATAAAAGAAAACAAACAAACCAGTGGGTTTTGGTTTACGAACTCTTTGGCATTATTCATTAATTTATATTTATATTTAAATATAATAAAATATAAATTAATATAATTAAAATATAAATATAATTTATATTTATATTCATATATAAATATATATATTTATATTTATATATAAATGTAATTAAAATATAAATTAAAAATAATTTATATTTATTTCCTCTCTTTATTTTCATTAGTAGAGCTCATTGAAGGAATTCTAGTGCAAGCGGTCTTTTTTTGTTGTTGGCCGCGTAGTATATGGGATCTTAGTTCCCCCACCAGGGATCGAACCTGTTCCCCCTGCAGTGGAAGCGCGGAGTCTTAACCTCTGGACCGCCGGGGAAGTCCCAAGCAGTCTTTAAATCAGTGGGATTATAATCCTTGAAAGGCCTTGGTAAGTAGAAATTATGTGAGTGACATTTGGTTTTCTTTTTAAAACTCATCATGAAGAATTATGTTCTCAGGCAAAGGCATGCCACTCCTGTGAAAATAATTAGCCACTACTACTGTATTTAATAATGAGGTGTGGGGCAGGGAGATGAGGGGCCCATACTTAGCTTTTGCTACTTGGACACTTAGGGAAAGGGCCACCTAGAACAATACACTGGGCTAAGATGGCACTCCCACCCATAAGAGCGAGATCTCATCTGCCCTCAGTGTGCCGCGCACCGTTTTAGTTGTGTGCCTTACTTGTGTTCCCCACGCGAACCTTGTAAATGTCGTCACTCCACTTTACAGGGTGCAAACTAAGGTTGAGAAGTTAAGTGATTTATGAAAGGTCACGTGTGCAGTCAAAGAAGATGGTAGGAGCTTTCTTTTCAGCTTTCCCGTGTGGGCAAACTGAGGCACGAGAGGTCAGTGGTTGTTGCAAGTCAGCATCTGTTATACATGTTGTCCTTCAAGGGCTGGGGTTTGAGCCGGGGGGAAGGGAGGGGGCAGCAGTGCTGACGGGTGAGGGGGATGTCGACACAGGGCCCCCGCCTTGCCCAATCCCCTGCACGCTCACCTTCTATCCCAGCCCCGCGTTTCGCTGCTTTCCTTCCCCCTTTTTTTTCGCTACTTTTCCCAAGTCTGCAGACAGTCTGATACTTTTTTAAAAGACTTTTTAAAGGTGTATTTCTCTGCTTACCTTAAGTTTCAGGTGGCTCGCCCTTTGGCTTACAAGCCTGTTTCAGTGTAATGGGCTAACTTGGAAGCAGCACCATTTCATGAAGCCCTTCGTCCCAGCACACAGCAGCATCCCTCCTCAGGGGCTCTTCTTTCACCATCCCCGTCCCGACCTCTCGTCTGCACCTTCGATGCTCATGTCTTCTAGGTTTGGTTGAGCACCTCCTCGTCTTCTCATTCTCTGAAAGATCCCGAGGAATCTCATTCCCATCTAAATCTTCAATCACAGTATTTACGCCAGTGTCTCCAGAATCTATGTTTCTAGCCCAAGAATTCCCTGCTGAGTGACAGCCCTTATTGATCCAGTTGCCCAATAGAAATCTCTCAGACCCTGTATCTGAAACAGAGCCCATCCTTTCTCCAAGTGGCCCCCGTTGGTTTTCATCTTGGTCAGTGGCCACGCCACCCAGCCAGGAGGCTGCACCAGAAACCTGGACCACTCCAGTCCCGCCCCCTCTGCATTCTCTGCAGTCCTGTTGACTCTTCCTCCAAGGTTCTAGAATGCACCTCTCTCAGGCCTCCGTCCTGTGTGCCTGCCTCAGTCCTGGCTGTTCTCCCTGTGGACGGCCCTCTTCCTTCTGCCTGTGTGATCTCTTGAAACCCTAACCCAAGCTGTCATTTCCTTATTTGAAATCCATGAATGAACCTAAAATTTCACCCACCCTTAGCTTAGTTCAAAGTGCCCATCGGTGCCCCGTCCATTCCTTAGGTGATGTGTGGTGTTTCTGTCCTGTCCCAAGCCTTGCTGACTCCACGCCCTTGCCCTGACCAGGTGCTGTGTCTAAGAGTGAGGCAGCAGACGTCACATGTTTTTAAGTGTGTTTTTTTATCTTACGAGAATTAACTGATCACTGTACGAGTTTTAGAGCCTGTCTCGTCAGCAGTAAATGGGGGAGGAGGGCCTCTGAATGGCTTGTTCTCTCTGCCTCGCCTCTCTTTACCCGTGATCACAGTTCTGGATAAGGGTTCACTTTTTGGAAAT
>NW_006790410.1:1172351-1192691 GCF_000442215.2 Lipotes vexillifer | reverse complement strand
GGGAAAGAGATCCAAGATTGTAAATTTTGAACAGGGTGGGCAGCGTTGCTAAGATGCAACCAGGATATGCCTGTCAGAGCAGAGTCTTTCTAAATGGCACCCACTGTGTTGTGCAGTGTGCTGTCCGTGGTGCCGACCAGGACAGACTTGGGAGCAGCCCTGCTGTGAGGCTCCAGGGCCTGGAAGGAAACGATGCCTGGCTGTGAGGCTTAGGAAGAGTGTGGTGTGTGAGTGTGTGTGTGTGTGTGTGTGTGTGTGTGTGTGTGTGTGTGTGTGTGTGTGTGTAGGACACGGAGCATGGTGATACCAGTGGAATCAGAGGTTGGGAGGGCTTCTTACATGGTGATAAATGACCTAAGCAGCTGTGGTGTGTGCAGGGATGGAGCTGCTGGGGTTGGGGATATAGTGACTGGGGGCGTCTGGTAGGGCTGAGGGGAGCCCCATTGTGACTCATTGGTTTTGTTCCGGGAAATATTTAAAGCAAAACTAAAATCTTTAGGCCTAGGTCTGTAATCTAAATATTGTTTGTCTGGCAGGAGGTGAATTGGCGCTTACAGCCAAGCCTAGGAACCTTGTTTTAGGGTCTATGTTATAGGTAAACAGCCTCTGGCTCCCCACGCTAGTCGTCTATTTCCCTCACTTTGAAAGCAGGCCTCTTACAAAGATTTTTCACTGGTGAGAATGCCACCAGCCCTGCCCTGACTCTTCCTCCCAAGTGGTACAAAAGTGGAAATGAAAATATATCCCCATTAAATTATGCTAGGTGGTGGAACTATAGTTGCTAGGAACTGGAGACATTAAAAACTTTCCCCCAGGGCTTCCCTGGTGGCGCAGTGGTTGAGAGTCCGCCTGCCGTTGCAGGGGACATGGGTTCGTGCCCCGGTCCGGGAAGATCCCATATGCCGCGGAGCAGCTGGGCCCGTGAGCCATGGCCGCTGAGCCTGCGCGTCTGGAGCCTGTGCTCCACAACGGGAGAGGCCACAGCAGTGAGAGGCCCGTGTAACGCAAAAAAAAAAAACTTTCCCCCAAACCTCTCCTTTTTGCGAAAAAAAAAAAAAATCTTGAATTCAAAATTTAAAATTAGCCGGTATGACAGATGAACGATGGTTTCTTTCCAGCAGTAACCTCCTGGCGGTGTAATGCACACTGGGAATAAGGTTATGAGATGCAGTTAACTCCTGTACCTACTGTTGCTCCCTGAATGGTTTACAAGTTTAATTCCTTGTAGGAAGATTGACAGTTGTAATTATGTTGTCAAGCGTTTACCTTTTTTGCTGTAGCAACACTGACACGCAGACAGAAAGCTCTGCCCTGACTTTGACTAGCGCGAGGCGCAGGTCTTGGTCGCGTGTCTTTCCTAAAGTATGTCATCGTTCATCAGCACTTTGCAGCCAGTGCTGTGTGTACTTTTTCCTTTGGGTTCAAGGGCACAGTCTAGGGAATCCTGTGTCTCTTCTTCACAGTGTTCTGTCAGCTTTCTGAGTTTAGCACAGTTGGCACTTGGACATTCTCCTGGGAGAACACGGCTCCACCGGCTGCCTTATCACTTTCTTCTGTGAGTGAATCTCCGTCCGCTGCCTGGTAGATCAGACTCCATGACCTGAGGTCTCCCCCAGTTTGGGGAGGTGATGTGATGTGGTAGGAAAAGGGCAGCTTTGGAGCCAGGCAGACTTGAGTTTTAAACTGACTTCTAGCATTTTGTTTTGGGGTGTGTGTCGCTTAGCTTTCCTGGACTTCCTTTGTAACCCAGGGGAACTCTTGCCGGGGGTGTGTGAGTGTGAAGGTCTGCCAGGTAAGAGACATTTAGTAGACCGTGCCTTATGTCCTTAAAATGTCTTATGCTTTCTGATAGGGACAGCCGTTCAACTTAAGGTGGGAAGGAAAATACTTGCCACCCTATTTCTAGAGACAGTGTGGAGAGAACAGCCTGTGAAGGCAATTTAAGCTTCTTGCAGGGAGAGGCATTTTGTGCAGAGCTTTTGAAATCACCTAACTTCTCTCCTTGCTGTTCCTAAATCCCAAAGTCGATCGTGTTTGTCCATCTTGTCTAGTACTTTAATGGACTGCCTTACCCATGCAATGCATGTTGAAAACCAGCAGAAGGTCCGGGCCTTGACGGCAGCGGGTCCCACCATGGCCTTGGTCCTGCATCGCTGTTCTCTGACTTGCCTTCCAGAGCCGTCCCTCCACCTCTCCGCCCTTTATCAGTTCAGCATCCACTTTGTATTGTCCTCGTGCTCCAACTTCCATTCCCTCCTTCGCTGTGTTTCCGTTTGCCTTCCTCCTGTACCAGAGGGAATCCAAGCCCTCTTCCTCCGCCTCATGGACCCCTCCCCACTCAGGGCTTCCCTTGGGAGGAATGAATAAGACGACCCTTCTCCATTTATTTCTGTGCACTTTAGACATTCTCTTGGATGGGAAAATTGACCTTGGAGATATGAGGTGTGCTCAGAATCTGATTTGGCACCGAACACGCCTTGTGCTGTTTCAGCCCACTAGGAAATTTGTAGGTAATTTGCCAACCAAACTGGACTGATCAGTGTTTCCACAGAAGAACCTGTCCCTTTGCTTCTGGTGGCGCTGTTCCCCACCCTGGGAATGCCCTCTCTCCTTGTCTTCCTGTTTTCACTTCAAATACAGCCTCCCCCGGGAACCCTGTCCTGATGCCTCAAGCCAGTGTAATCTCTGACTTTCCAACTTCATAATTAAAACATTGCTATGTTTATTATGAAAATAAAAACGAATGCATTCTAATCATGGAATAATTTTAAAGTAGAGAAATACACAAAGAAACAAAACCACGTCTCATAATTCACCAGGACAGGAGTTGTCAATGTCGAATGACGTTTTCCTTCCAGCCATTTTCTTTGCATTCTTCATACAGTGGTCATAACATGTATAAAGTTTTGTATTCTCCTGTCGTGATCACTTCCATTCCGTTTTAAATTACCTGTAAACATTGTAGTAGCTGTATAATATTTCAAGATGTCGCTATCGATTGACTCGTCCGTTCTTCTGATGTTGAATATTTAGCTCGTTCCTCATTTTCCTGTGTTTTAAGAATCCTAAGATAAGCATCTTTGTGCAGTTTGGATTTTTTTTTTAAGATAGCTTTCTAGAAATGGGATAACCAGACCAGAGCTCATTGACAGATTTTTGTTTTTAAAGAATGAAGTGGAGGGCTTCCCTGGTGGCACAGTGGTTAAGAATCCACCTGCCAATGCAGGGGCCACGGGTTCAAGCCTTGGTCCGGGAAGATCCCACATGCCGCGGAGCAACTAAGCCCGTGCGCCACAACTACTGAGCCCACGCTCTAGAGCCCATGCTCCGCAACAAGAGAAGCAAACTCAGTGAGAAGCCCACGCACCGCAACAAAGAGTAGCCCCCACTCACCGCAACTAGAGAAAGCCCACGCGCAGCAGCAAAGACCCAACGCAGCCAAAAACAAAAAAACAAACAAACAAAAAGAATGAACCGGACCATTTAAAAAATATATATTTTTAAAATTTATTTTTGGCTGTGTTGGGTCCTCGTTGCTGCGCATGGGCTTCCTGTAGTTGCGGCGAGCGGGGGCTGCTCTTCCTTGCAGCGTGCGTGCTTCTTACTGCGGTGGCTTCTCTTGTTGTGCAGCATGGGCTCTAGGCACGTGGGCTTCAGTAGCTGTGGCACGTGGGCTCAGTAGTTGTGGCTCACAAGCCGTGTGGCGCACGGGCTTAGTTGCTCCGCAGCATGTGGGATGTTCCCGGACCAGGGCTCGAACCCATGTCCCTTGCATTGGCAGGCGGATTCTTAACCACTGGGCCACCAGGAACGACCCCGAAGTGGACCATTTTTAAAGTCTTTATTGAATTTGTTACAATATTGCTTCTGTTTTATGTTTTGTTTTTTTTTGGCTGCGAGGCATGTGGGATCTTAGCTCCCTGACCGGAGATTGAACCTGCACCCCCTGCATTGGAAGGTGAAGTCTTAACCACTGGACCGCCAGGGAAGTCCCTATTGACAGATTTAAAGGCATCTGATATGTCTTACCAGACTGACTTTCAGAAAGTTTACTTTTTAAGCCAAATTTATACTCCCTCCCGCAGTGTATATGACTACAGGGTCAAATATTATATGTTTGCTTATTTGAGCAAAAATACATTTTCCCCATGTTACAAGATGCAGAGGTTTAAGACACTAGCACATGTGTGTGCTCACTGGGTGTTGGCTGGTGTCCTCTCGGAGGCGGACCAAGAGTCTACCCTTTTGTCCCGCTCTCACGCCAGGTAGATTGGCCTCTCGGCTGGTGTTGGGTTGGACTGAGTTACGCAATGATAGGAAGTGGGATTCTGCCAGGAGTTCTTGGACGGATGCCGTGCCCTCTCCCAAGCACCGTGTTCTCCGGTGTCCTCCTTCATTCTGCTCGGCTGTTCTGGCCCCTTGACCCCAGCCCTGTGGTCCTCAGGGACCTGGGCTCTGGGAGCATCCTGGAAAGCAGCCCAGTCTTGATGCGGATGACCCAGGGACTGTTTTCCTGGTCAGGGCACTCAGTCCCTGCAGTTACCCTGATGGGAGTGGGTGAAAATGAGCCTTTTCCTGATTTGAGAGCACCATTTTTTCCTTCAGAAAGGATGGAAGTGGAAGCTTTTAAATATATGGGATTTCTATAAAAAAGGGGGATTTCTTTTTTTTGTTTGTTTGTTTGTTTGTTTCGGTACACGGGCCTCTCACTGCTGTGGCCTCTCCCCTTGTGGAGCACAGGCTCCGGACGCGCAGGCTCAGCGGCCATGGCTCACGGGCCCAGCCGCTCCGCGGCATGTGGGATCTTCCCGGACCGGGGCACGAACTCGCGTCCCCTACATCGGCAGGCGGACTCCCAACCACTGCGCCACCAGGGAAGCCCGGGGGATTTCTTTTAGAGTAGTTCCACATTCTCTTGTCTGGAAAGCAGGCAAAGTGTTCTTCATATAGTTGGGTGTGTGTCTGTTTAGAATGTAGTGTTTGGGGTAAAGGAAATAGATAAAGCCTTGCATGTGTCAGCATATGCTTTTCCTCTTTTTGTTTTGTCTTCAGGGTAAGTGTTCAGTGCAGAGTGTCCGCCCGTGCAGCCCTGACTCTACCAGTCCCCCTGGGGAGGATGTGAAGGTAGAGCAGAGTGTTTCTAAGGGTGGGAAAAGTGAGAAGGTCTCTAAGAACATGGGGCCCTGGTTCTGTCCCAGTTGCAAAAATGATGTTTGAGGGTCACTGCCTTTCTCAGCTTTTGTCCAGATGAGTCACAGATTTGGGGGTTTTGGTAGAAATTAAGCCATATCACCAAGGCTCCTGTCCCGTGGAGTACGGATGCGTGACCTGGGGGCCACTTGCCCTGAGGGAAAGGCAGATGGTAAAAGACTTGGGCCCCTTGCTAACCTTCTTGTCCCCTGACGTCTGTAGAAATGGGCCTTTGCTTTAAGAGCCTGGGTGTTTGTAATGCTTGGGAATGGTTTATGATGAGGTAGTCCTGTCTCCTTTATCAAGCCTTTAGGTAATTTAGGGTCCATTTGGAATACCTGGTCTCCAGCTGCCTGGACTGTCTGTTGTCAGCTGGGAAACCTCTCAGATGTGCCTTCTCCCTGCCAGGCAGGACCTCACATGACCCTCCTCCAGTGCTGACACCAGGCCCTGTATCTGCAGGTGACCAGCCCCACTGTCGTTACTCCAGGCTGTTCCGAGACATAAATGGTGATAAAACAAGACGCCCCTCTCTCCCTCCTAAGATTGTAGATCTTGTTGGTTATTGGGAGATGCTGTTTTTTCATTATCCTGTAGTACCTGTTGCAGAACCCATGACATCTGCCAGCTTTCCCTCATATTTCGTTTACGCCTAGCTTCATCTCATCCCAAGTAATGGGAAGGAAGGTGGTGATCCAGAGCAGTCTCATCACGTGAAAGACGTGTCGGCGCGGGGCAGGGGGAGGGAGACGGTAGGTACCACTCAAGGTCTAGGTGATTGTTGACAGGGCTTTGGATTTGTCACAGAAAGCTGAAAATCTAGCTTTTTCCGTAAAGTTTCCTTATCTTAAAACTGCTGTGGGCCAAACAAAACACATCCGTGGGTGGCTAGTTGGAGATGACCATTCTGAGCTCAGCTTCCAGTAAGGGCTTGAATGTTTGGTGCATTTAGTTCTGGGTGTTCTGAGGTCTCTGTAAAGGAATTTTCCTGCTGTTTCTCGAGTTTACATGGTTCTGTAACACCCAAGAAGCTGGCAAGATTTATTGGTATGCAGAGACCTAAGTATAAGTTATGGATCCCTGCACTTAAATGTCGCAGAACAGGACTTCACTATAAGATTAGCCAACATGCCCCACCTCAGTACTCCACGGTGGCATGACAGTTAGGAGGAGCCTCAGAGGTCACTTGGGCGCCCCTCGTCCTCTTCGGGCCTCCGGGGGAGGGGGTGACTGTCCTCCTGCGGGATTCTATTTGTGAAATCCCTGGAGTCTCTTGTGTCTTGCTCCCCAGCCTCAGAGCGGGAGGCAGGGTTTGACAGGAATGTTAGCAGGCATGAGCTGAGAGGATTGGAAAAGTATTCAATGCACCAACATCCCGCTCTGCTTCCTAGAGCCGTGCCAGCTGCCCCCATGTCCTTACCACTGACCTGGGGCTGCTGAAATCCAGGTCACAGGGATTATGAAGGGCCCAGCCTTCTGCCACGCTGGACACTTGGCATCCTGTGGG
Source organism: Lipotes vexillifer (assembly GCF_000442215.2). Lineage (NCBI taxonomy): Eukaryota > Metazoa > Chordata > Mammalia > Artiodactyla > Lipotidae > Lipotes > Lipotes vexillifer. The sequence continues at coordinate 1,185,994 of NW_006790410.1, read as the reverse complement.
TCAGGAGAGCTGACTCGCCAAGCTCACTTCTGTGCTTACGTGCAAGTTCACTCATCTATACCCTAAGGCCTACCCATCAGCCCGTGTCCCAGAGGCTTCCCTTCACGCTCAGGATGAAGCCTCAGGGCGAGGCTTGAGGGACGGTCGCCCCAAGCAGTCCTTCCCCATCCCGCCTGCCTCTGCTCCTTGTGCTTGGAAGCCAGGAGCCTTAGTTCAGGTTTTGTTGACGTTGTTGTTGTCCATTTGTTTTTGGCACAATATGTATATTTTTAGTCAGCTTTGAACTTTGAAAAGAGTTTAGATTTATAGAAAAGTTGCAAAGCTCATGTAGAGCTCCTGTATACCTCTTACCCATTTTCCGCTAATTTAACATCCGATATTGCCACACTAGATTTGCTTAAAAAAACAAACCTACATTGATAATGTTACGATTAATTAAACTTCTGGCTTTATTTGAATTTCACTAGTTTTCCCACTTGTATCTTTTCCTGTTGCAGGATTCCATGTTGAATTTAGGCTTAGCTCAGTGTTACCCTAGCTTCCTGCCTGCCTTTCCCTTTTCTTTCCAGGTTCTCTCTGTGTAACCATTCTCAACCTGGGGCACTCCTGGGAAGGGGTACAGCTAACACAAACCCACGTGGGGGGCTTCTCAGGGGCCTTGGAAGCAGAATAGGGGCACAGCCACCCCGAGCTCTGTCGGACATGTAACCGGTGCGGGCCCACAAGCTGGGACTCCAACTGCAGTCATGTCTGTTTTATTTTTCCAGTCACACCAGGGTGTCATCATACCTGCGTTTCTCTCTGGGTAAAGTCAGCTATACCCACCTGGCCAGAAGGTGGGAGCAGGAAAGGACACAGTGTGGACCGCACCCATGCGCGTCGGCCGTGCAGGGGCTGGCGGGAGGCCCCGGCCAGGCGCCGGCAGGTGGGCAAGCTCCTCCACCACAGCACCAGGGGCTCCTCACCTCGTCTCACCCGGTACCTTCTTTGCTAGAAGCCATGTTCACAGCTTATACTGACTATAAATGATGTTTGCTGTATGTAGCTGGTTTATTTTATTTTATTATTATTATTATTATTTATTTATTTATTTTTGCGGTACGCGGGCCTCTCACTGTTGCGGCCTCTCCCATTGCGGAACACAGGCTCCGGACGCGCAGGCTCAGTGGCCATGGCTCATGGGCCCAGCCGCTCCGCGACACGTGGGATCTTCCCGGACCGGGGCATGAACTCGCGTCCCCTACATCGGCAGGCGGACTCCCAACCACTGCGCCACCAGGGAAGCCCTATTATTTTTTATTTTTAAGAAAGTGACATATGCATATCAGTGGAAACGCTGAATAGTGCCAGAGCTTAAAACTAAGAAGAGTAGCCCCCTTATGCCTCTGCTATGGTGGTCTGCTTCTGAAAGGTAACGACGTTCAACTTTTTTAGCTGGTTCATTTAGTATTTGCCTCCAGATTTAAAAATAATACACATATACTTCTAGCTGTAGACTCAGTGGTGTTGGACATTATTTATTCAGTCTCGCTCCCTCTGTCCTCTCAGTGTATTCGGTTATAGCAATACACGTACAACACAGTTTGTATACAATATTTGGCTAAATCCCTACCCAGATCCTCATTATTATGACTGTCTAAACTTTGCTGACTGTTGAGCCATGTAGAATATTAACATTTTACCTCTTTTATTGTACAACTTTTTTGTTTTACCTTGAGTTCAAAGAGGCCTCATATTTTCATTAACTTAGTTTATTTAGAATGTGTGGCTGAGTTCCCAAGGTCTCCACCAGCTCTGTAGAAATACTCAACAACGTTTTCCAGAGTTTAACATCAGATGACATTTGTCAGTTGCAGTTCCCCTCTGGGGAGGCTCTCCCTGGAACCCTGAACTCTGTTTCATGCCAATCACACTGTGTTCTCCTTGGGAAGAACATTCCGATATCAGAAAGATGACTGATCCTCTTTGAATTTTTTTCCATCTGATGGATCTTGGGATGTTCTGGCTGATCACGTTTCTGTCTGCCTTGGCCTCTGGAAGCTGGGCGCCCACCTTCTTCATCCACCAGCCATACTGCCCCAGATCACCAACACTGGGTTATTTCGTGTATGTAGTTCGTTCCAGTTTCATCATATTGATATTTTCCTCTTCTTGTTTCCATTTTGCTCAGCTGTCGTTTTAAAAAAATGTATTTTAGAAATGAACACAAACGAATACATGCTGGTTGCTCTTATATTTTTTTAAAGCAGTTTAATTGAGATATAATTCACATACCATACACTGCCCGCTTAAATTGTACAGTTCAATATATTCTAGTATATTCACAGGGTTATGCAACCATCACCATGATCTAATTTTAGAATATGTTTTACCTCCTGAAAGAAACCCCATGCGCATTAGCAGTCACTCCCCATTCTGCCCCACCCCATGCCCAGCCCTAAGCAACTGTTGATCTGTCTCTCCAAATTTACTCGTCACGGACATGTTATGTAAATGGAGCCTACAATGTGTGGTCTTCTGTGACTGGCTTCTTCCCTGTTATAGCACGTATTAGTACTTTATCCCTTTTTTCTTGCCCAGGAATAGGCCAAAGTATTTATTCATCAGTTGATGTACTTTTTGAGTTGTTTCCACTTTTTTTTTTTATGAATAATGCTGCTCTGGGCATTTGTGTACAAGTTTTTATGTGGATGTATGTTTTAATCTCTGTTGAGTGCATACCTGGGAATGAAATTGCTGGGTCATATGCTAACTGTTTAGCCTTTTGAAAATCAGCCAGACTGTTTTTCAAAGCGGCTGCACCATTTTATATTCTCAGAATCAATGTACGAGGGCTCCAGTTTCTCACATCCTTGTCAACACTTTTAATTGTGTCTTTTTTATCATAGTCATCCTAGTGAGTGTGGTGTCTCATTGTGATTTTGACTTGCATTTTCTTAATGACTAATGATGTTGAGCATCTTTTTATGTGCTTAATGGCCATCTGTATTTCTTCCGTGCAGAAATATCTATTCAAATAATTGCCCATTTAAAGAAGAACAATTTTATTGAGTTATAATCCACATACATGCAATTCACCATTTAAAGTGAACAAGTCAGTGGTTTTTAACATTCACAGAGTTGTGCAAGTCAGTGGTTTTTAACATTCACAGAGTTGTGCAAGTGTATTGCCACAGTCATTCCTTTGTCCTTTTTTCATGGGTTTTCTTTTTATTGATGAGTTTTAAGACTTCTTTATAGAAGTTGCTTATCAGCTGTAGGACTGGCAAATATTTTCTCCCATTCTATGGGTTGCCTTTTTTACTTTCTTGATGGTGTCGTTTGCAGCATAACAGTTTTCTTTTTGTTTTTTTTTTTTGTCTACGTTGTGTCTTCATTGCCGTGCACGGGCTTTCTCTAGTTGAGGTGAGTGGGGGCTACTCTTCGTTGCGGTGCGCGGGCTTCTCATTGCAGTGGCTTCTCTTGTTGTGGAGCATGGGCTCTAGGCACGTGGGCTTCAGTAGTTGTGGCTCACGGGCTCAGTAGTTGTGGCTCACGGGCTCTAGAGCACAGGCTCAGTAGTTGTGGCTCACGGGCTTAGTTGCTCCGTGGCATGTGGGATGTTCCCGGACCAGGGCTCGAACCCATGTCCCCTGCATCAGCAGGCGGACTCTCAACCACTGCGCCACCAGGGAAGTCCCAGCATAACAGTTTTAAATTTTGCTGTAGTCCCGTTTATTTATCTATTTTTTCTTTCGATACATTTGCTTTTGGTGTTTTTGCCTTGTGTTTTTAATTGGTATTTATTTCTATAGTCTCCTCACACCTTTTTTGAGATCAAAGTCAGACATAAAAATAAAGACAAAAGCTGTGTGGCAACGGCATGGACTCTATCCAAATGCACCTCGGCAGGGAAATCAGTAATGACTTTTCAATATCGAAGCCTCATTGGAGGCAAGGGCCTTTCCAGTGTCTGGAGGGATCAGTTGCCTTCAGCCGGGCTTCCCTAAATCTTTCTTTTTCAGCCTCTGCATCAGGCTGGTGTGGGGCAGCAGGTGGGACCTGGAAGAGAGTTGGTCCTCGTGGCTGATCAACCTCCGGTGCTGTAGCCAGTGCAGGAGTGCTTCACTCCTGCAGGGAGGCGGGCTGAGGAAGCACGGAGGGGGTCCCCAGCAGACAGTTCTGAGCCAATCACAAGGACAGAGGGGAGTTCATTTATTTCATGAGCTAAGAAGAAATTGGTTGGCTAGCCAGGAAGTGTAGCCACATGTATACCATTATTTCTGTGAGAAAATGGGTCCTAAATTCTAAACCATCAGTTTAGAAATAGACTTTTGGGGGCTTCCCTGGTGGCTCAGTAGTTGAGAGTCTGCCTGCCAATGCAGGGGATACGGGTTCGTGCCCCGGTCCGGGAAGATCCCACGTGCCGCGGAGTGGCTGGGCCCATGAGCCATGGCCGCTGAGCCTGCGTGTCCGGAGCCTGTGCTCCGCAACGGGAGAGGCCACAACAGTGAGAGGACCCCGTACCGCAAAACAAACCAAAAAAAAAGGAATAGACTTGAAATGCGATCTCTAAGTTGGGCCGTACCTGTGCGCATTCATCAGTGTTCTTTTCAGTAGCTGTTCCACCACATGGGGGCTGTGTGTGTGTGCAGTTTTATGTGCATTTATTGAGCCTGCCTACGAGCGTCACTGTCCCAGGACCAAGGCGGCAGTGCCCGGGGCGGGCGTCCTCCTTTAGACCCCGCAGTCTGTTAGGGAGAACATGAGCTGTGCCCAAGGCTGGTGTGAGTGGGCTGTGGCCCTTGCTCATGAAGAGCTGATGATTATCCAGATGTGAATTCGAGCCTTTTTTTCTCTTCCTTTCAGATTCACATTTGGCCGTTTCATGGCTCGTTAGTTTCAAGGACGGGCAGAGAGAGATGAATAGGGAAAAATTGAATTCAGTTTGGAGCTTTTTAAAAAGTGGTGGATATGAACTGAAATGGCATTCTTAACTTATCTGGGGATTTCATCTATGTTGATCCTGTTCTGTAGTTTCATAGATAACTGATTTGATGGTTTTTTTAAAACAAAATGAATGCACTTATATGGTTAAAAACGGGTATGAAACAGAACGCGAGGGCCTCTCTCCCTCCCCAATTCCTCCCCAACTCTAGACTCTCTGCAGAGGTAGCTACTGTTAAGTTTCTTTTGCTGCCCTCTGAATTTTTAAAAAATGTATATACTAGATACCTTGTTAAAAGTACACAGATGGGATCATATTATACACAGTGTTCTGCATCTTGTTTCTCCTTTTTTCATAAGAGATATTGCTTGGAACTATTTCCATGTTGGCATGTACCGACCTACTGCATTCCCCTTAGAACTGCAGAGTGTTCCTTTATATGAATGATCATGACTCTCTTCATCTGCTCTCTTTTCGTGGACATTTAGGTAGTTTCTAGCTTTCTGTTGTTACAGTGCCCCACGAAACTCTTGGGCAAGTGTCTATCTTTTGCTCTTGTGCAAGTTCACATTAATGGATTGTTATGTTTCCCTTAAACCATGAAAGGTCCTGGTTTACAGTGATTCCCAGCTGGGCCGTGGAATCATGAGGCTTTGGATTGTAGGCTGATTTGTTGTATATGGTTTGGATGCAGCCTGGTAGGAGACACTTGTATTCAGATTTTGTTTTTGAGAAGATACTGGAGCATTAAGTTAGAAAAGGACCCAAACATATTGTCTGTTTTGGGGTGCTGAACTTACACTTTGCGTCTTTGTAATACTTTGGAGGCTGCAAGGACCCTTGGCTAAATCTTTGCCTGGATTTGCAGACGGACTGGAGGAGGTAGCTTGGTTAGAGAATACAGGCCCAAGCAGGACACAGGCAGCTGTCCCGAGTGCGGAGAGCATGGGGGCAGAATGGGTGATCAGCACCTACTCTTTCTGGTCTACAGGAATAGACTTCGCAACGGTTCCTGGTCTAGAAGCACTTTCACAGTTCGATGGAGATATAGTCCGCAGAGTGGATCAGCGGTAAAAGTTCTCTGCCATGTCAGCTGGTGAGGACAGGTGTCTTGAAGCCCAGGGTCCGGGCATGTGGGGATGTGGCAGGGGGTAGCTTGGCCTGACTGAGCTGGACAGGGGTTGGGCGATTGCGTCTGGCTGTGCGAGCCTCCCTGCTCGGACCTGCAGTTTTCCAAGCAGAGCTCTCGACCTCCTCGTTGGCTTGTGAAGAGCTAGCAAAAGAAACGAAGGTGTAGACAGGAGATGGCCCTGGTCCATCTAACCCCTGCCCCCCCCGCCCCCCCAGTACCTGGCGTGGCAGTCAGCACTTACTAGCACTTACTAAGTGGGTTTTGGGAGGATGAACTTTTGTGGATAGTTTGGGAGTTGGAGTTTCAGTAAATGGTTTGGAGCAGTTGGAGTGGGAAGGCCTGGAAGATACAGGAAGGTTGGTTGTTTCTTGATGGCCAGGGAAAGGGTGGCAGTCCCATTTTCATGCTTTTACACATATTAGCTCATCTCCCTCAGTGTGGGAGATGTTTTTATCTGCATTTAATGGATGAGGATATGAGCGGAGTCAGCGTTTTATTTATGGTCGATCTGTAATTGGTTTCGTTCGTGTGGCCTGTCGATGGCAGGTAACTGTGGGCCAGCCACTGACTGTGCTTCTTTGCTCCGTGTCTTTCCTGGCACCCAGCGTGATGCTACTGAACACAGGATATCCTTATGCATTCAGGTGGTCGTAGGGCGGATGGCTGAGTTTGCTGAAGCGTGGCGCAAAGTTTGGGCATCTCTTCTCAGAAAGAAGAGTGTTGTTCGGATGTTGTACCTTATCTTCCCCAAAACTCGAACGTAAGGTTACTTTGTCTGACATACAGTATATGCCTCTACTTGCTCAAAAGCGGATGGCCTGATCGCTGCTCCTTGCTGGGTTTGGTTTATGTCGATTCTCTTTCTTTTTAAATATTTATTTATTTGGCTGTACCGGGTCTTATTTGCGGCACGCGGGCACTTCGTTCCCACATGTGGGATCTTTAGTTGTGGCATGCTAACTAACTCTTAGTTGCAGCATGTGGGATCTAATTCCCTGACCAGGGATCGAACCCAGGCCCGCTGCATTGGGATTGCGAAGTCTTAGCCACTGGACCACTAGGGAAGTCCCTCGATTTTCTCATAGTGAAAGCATCCTCAGGAATGATGTGCGAGCGAAAGTGCCAGCTGAGCTAGCTGCCTCACCTTAGAGAGGCTTGAAAGAGGTGCGTGGCTCGTCTTTCATGGCTTTGCTGAGCACTATGGGTGCTCAGGGCACACAGATTGACTATGGGGGAGCAGCCTTTCTCCCCGCAGGTCCAGCTGGCTCTGGAAGAGGGTCCTGACAGCCCTTCCCAGTTAGGGAATTACACAGGGTTAGGTGGAAAGGTCTTTGACTCACCATCGACATTCGGTCGGCTGTCAGAAAATGGCCAGTCCCCTCCCTCCACAAGTTTCTGACTACTTGGAGTTTCTATTAAACCCTCCAAACTTCTTAGACACAACTCTAAATCCAGTTCTGCCGCCAGTTCTCCTGCCTCTGTCCGCAGTTCTGCTGCAAGGGCTATGGATTTCACACTGTACGATCTATTCTGTTCACTTTCTGTGAAAGTTCTGGCGAGTTAGTGCATTTCCCGTCTTGCGGGGTGCAGCGCGGTGTGCCTGCATTGATCCGGGACGGGGGTTGGGGGGAAGCGTGCCTTTCCTGCTGCTGACGCCCTGCCCCAACAGTCGTCAGAACTGCTGCCCTGTCGTCACTCTCCCCAGCACCCTGCCCGGTGTCCTCCACCAGCGGTGTTTTGTTTTCACATCAGTCTTACTGTTCAATCCTGCGCATGTCACACGCTTTCCCATCACTCTCGCCCTTCTTTTAGAGACGCGCCGGGATCTTGTCCCTTTTTGTTCCCTCAGCAGCCCTCACAGCACGCTGGGCTTTCAAGTTGTCTGTCCTCGCTGCGCTGAGGGTCGCCTCGGTGTTAACTGGAAAGTGAGCAGGGCCGGGGTCCAAACTGCAGTGTGTTTAGTCAAATCAAATTAAAACTTTTTTTTTTTTTTTTTTAGAAAGCGAGAGGATAGTTAGGAAGGCTCTAGCTCGTGAATATGCATGAGGGGGCGGGGCTTCTTATGGGATTTTGCCATCCCCTCTCTGGGCCTTAGTTTTTCTTATGGGTGGGCCTAAGGAGATCCCTAATGGGATCCCTAATCCCATTTTGGTTTTGTATTTTTTATTGTTTGCGGTACGCGGGCCTCTCACTCTTGTGGCCTCTCGCGCTGCGGAGCACAGGCTCCGGACGCGCAGGCGCAGCGGCCACGGCTCACGGGCCCAGCCGCTCCGCGGCATGTGGGATCCTCCCGGACCGGGGCACGAACCCGTGTCCCCTGCATCGGCAGGCGGACTCCCAACCACTGCGCCACCAGGGAAGCCCTCAAATTAAAACTTTTGAGCAGGCACTAGAGGAGGAGGATACGTGAGCATTTCCACAAAAGCGTTTCCTGAACCCCTGCCCTGGGCCAGACACTGGCGGTCACAGGGTGGATGTGACAGGACCCCTAAACTCCCGAGGCGCCTGGTCTGCGGGAGGAGGGCGCCCCAGCAGTGGGTGGGCAGGGGTGTGAAAGAGTGGGCCTCACGGGGAAAGCACACAGGCACTTGGAGACGGCCTCATACCAGCTGCCGGTTGGGCGCCACGTGCTCCCTGATGTAAGAGGGACGGTCCCGCCCGCCCCATCACAGCATGGGATGGCCCACCCCACGCTAAGCACGCCTCCAGCCTCAGCAGCCTGCCCATTCATACAACACTTTTAGGACCACATAAGATAATGCAAATGAAGCTTTTTGTGCTAATGATTTTAGTAAAATTTAGAGCCCCAAGGAGAAAACTAACATCTCCTTTTCTGAAAGTTCAGGAAATTTTCATCCACGCGACACTGAGCCGGGCCCCAAACCATGGGAAGAGCATTGCAGGTGGAGATAAAGAAGACCTAGACTTGCCTTCAGGAGCTTGCCCTCTAGAGGCGGTAGATGGCAGGGGATGGAAGGTGGCTATGGAGTGGCAGAGACTGGAGCTCTAGCGGGCTGGGGGCCGTGGCCAGGACCTTCCCTGGTTGTCGGGATTTTAATCTGTCAGTGAGGCATTTTCAGGGTTTCTGGGGAAACCGGTACAGGCCAGCCTCTCTGAGCCCCACCACTTTTGCTTGTTCCATATGTATGCAGTCCTGTCTAGGATCAAATTATATTCAGAAGGAAGGGTTTTGTGACCTCCAGGAAAGAAGAAAAGAGAGAAACGTGCAATGACTGGGGATCCACCGGAGAACCGCAAGCAAGGAGTGGGTGTGCTTGCTCTCTTTCTCTCTGGGCTGTCCTCTGCAGAGCCCTGTACAGCCACCTGAGCCTTGTAAAGTCTTGTGAGAAGGGAGGGAGGCAGGTGCAGTGCCAGCGGCGCCCCGAGCCTGGCCTCCCAGGGTTCAGGAGGTCATGCGGGCTGTTGAGGATGCAGGAGCAGCCCTGGGCCTGCCCAGCCCGGGGCCCTGCTCTCCTGTCCCCACTGGTCTCCACCTGCCTCTCCTCGTCTTCCGCATCCCCTCCTTTACCACGGGCAAGCTCACACACGCTCGGCCTTCATCTCCCGGCTCCGGACCAGGCTCACTGACCAGGTGCGTGAGGCGGAGCTGGCCCTGGCGGGCTGGAATGCTGTCTTGGGCAGCGCTGCTGCTCCCAGCTAGGAGCCCGAGGGGCCAGAGGCGGTGGAGGCTCTCTGCTGGAATGCCAGTGTGAGGTTCCAGCAGGCACCGGGTCAAGGTGCCAGGCAGCAGGTGGAGAGAGGTCCCTGGCTCAGTAGAGAACCCCGCACAGCGTTGCATTCTGGCATGTGTTGTGCTCAGGACACCCGCAAGAGGGCCACAGTGGAGACACGTGGGGGACTTGAGGTCAGACTTGGGGAAACTGCAGAGCAAACTCAGAAGCAGAAAGCCAGTTGGGGGCAATACTGGACATCGGGCTCTGAATGACAGACGGAGGCAGAGATGCAGCGTGAGGCTGTGGGCAGCCCCAGCTTCCCAAACAGCTGCCCGCCCCGGGAGCAGAATCGGCACGTGCTGCAGGTAACTGTTGCAGGACCTTATCCTTGCCAGGACTGCACAGGAGAAAATTGCATGAGAATTGAAGCTGAGTCCACCAGTGGAATTTGTCATCTGCTTGCATTTGCTTTTTTACCACCAGACGATCTTCCTCTTCTCTCTCCATCCCCCGTTCCCTTAAGGAAAAAAAAAAAAAAAGCCATACAAAACAATCTCCGTCGCAGATTTTAAAAAGCAGGACTCAGTGACAGCTATTAGAAATGATAGCTGACAAGCTAGGAGACAGAGCTATAAAAAGATTGCCGACATTCTTCCAGAAATGTGCTGCATTGGGCGGAAAGCCATGGCTGTCTACGATACTTAAAGAATTGCTTTCCTTTTTGACCCGACTTCTGCTGTCCTCCTCCCTGTGGATGTTTTCCCCCAGGCCACCCCAGCCCACTTCCTCAGTAGGAGAAAAGGTGAGGCGGCACCCAAAACAGAGCGTCAAGAGGGTGATGTCCCCATGAGATCAGTTGAGTGTAGCCGCTGTCAGATGTGGGCCAGCAGGTCATTCAGACTACGCGCCCTGGACTGTTTCAGGGCATATTTCCTTTCACTTTTTAAACTCTATGTTATGCACCGTATGCCTGCAAGGGCCAAGTGTGAGGTCATGCTGATGTGTCCCTGCCCTCCTGTTTAGCGGGGGGGCAAGGGTGGTGACAGCAGGTAACGCCAAGCACCGTGCTTGTTGTGCATTTCCTGGAGAGACGAGAGTCCAGGAGGTGCACGCATGGGGCTCAGACGGCACCGGGGTGGTCAGTTCAGCAGAATCCTCCCGGTTAGATTCAGATCTAGGAGGAACTTCACGTCTAAGCTGAGACCTGAAGGAGGAGTGGTGGCTGCTGTGGAGTCGGCACGGGGATGCACCTGGTAAGTCGAAGCTGCAGGACGGGGCTTGCGGGGCACAAGCAAAGGGCCGCAGGTTCCTGCCCCAGGGTGAGGGGTAGGTCACGTCGCCTCTGACCACGGGGAGCCACGTCAAATCTCAGCTCTTGTCACTCTCTTGTCCTCTTTACAGTTAGAATCCAGACTTTTAGAAACCTGTCATCACACAATCCGACACACATTCCTTCCAAAATAGAAATCGAATAGGGATGTCAGTATACAACCTGAGTTAGGGAATCCTTACCTACTCTTTGGCATTTTTGCTCTCAAAGCTGCTGCTGTTACTAATCTTTCTAGGCATTCCTCTCCACACAAGCTGAGAAGTTGCTATTTTCTCCTCTGTCTGGTGGTTAAGTTTTGGGTCTGCTGGTAAAGACTTAGGCCCAGTATGTATCTGTTATCCCATTTGGGGGGACTGTGTGATGTGGTTGGAAACAACGTATCTTTCTCACGTTCTCACTCACTCCCCATGAGGTCATTAAAGCAGCGTGTCCCCTGCCCCCCGGCCCCCCCGCGGTTGCAGAGCTGCTCTGTTGGCCTTTTCACATTGCAGCTCTTGAGCTCTGGGCAGTGCCGTTGAAAGGGGTGCCTTTCCTGGATTAGGCCCTTAGGGAGAGTATTGAAGGTCTGGTCTTTCTTTAGTGCTTCTGTTGGAATTGAGCCCATAACCAAGGTTGATTATATTCGTTTGTTGCCAGCAGATAACAGTAGCACTGCTATCTCCATCTGTTATCACTGCTTTCAGATCATTCTAATTAAATTTCCTAGTTGTCAGTTTCTGAATGAATTATGTTTTGGGGCATTTGGAAAATTTGTCACATAAACCCTTTTGGCTGCAGCCCGTGCATTCATTTCATGTTGTTTTGTGCCCCAAAGTTGCACCTCTGAATATTTTTAGTAGCTGAGAACTCTCTTCTAAGGGCACGAGGGGTTGTTTTGTGGTTTGCCTCTAAGACGGGCTTTGGACCCCCTTGGTGTGTGGTTGTTCATGGCAGGTCAGCCATTCTGAGCACCTTTGTTTTGATTTCGCTCTCAGAGATGCAGTAATTGGTAGTTGAGATAGCTGAGGTATAATCCCTAATAACCCGTAAAAGGAGATGGAGGTGGGCTCTTCCATGTGGTTTCAATTGTCATTTTAGTTTTCTTCTAGACAGTGAAATGATGCCTAAAATAAATCTCATTCTGACTCCTTGTGAGAGATGTGTCAGACATCCCAAAGCATGAGATTATGCATTATTGTGGCACAGGAAACGGCAACATCTATGTACTGCCGGAGAAAGTGCACAGACGTTAGAAACCGACTGACCTCATTCAAACCCAACTTTCTGCTTGCTTCTTGTGTTACCTTGGCCAAGTTACTTCACCTCTCCCATACTTAGTTTACCCATCTGTAAGTACATAAGCTGCCTAATTCCCAGGGTTGTTATGCTGTTGAATGAGATTTCATATGAAAAGCCCCTGGAGGATAATAGGTTCTCCATAAATGGTGGCTGCTATTTTTACCTTACAATTGAGCTGGCGTGAAAAGATGCTCTACCCTGTTATTAGGGAAATGCCGGTTAAAACCACAGTGGGATACCAGTACAATACCAGATGATTAATGTGGAGAAACTGGAACCTCATACATTGCTGGTGGGAATGTAAAATAGTGTGGCTGCTTGGAAAACAGGAGGTTCCTCAAAAAGTTAAATGTAGAGTTGCCACCTGACCTAACAATTCCACTCCTAGGTATCTACCCAAGAAATGAAGACACATGTCCACACAAAGACCTGCATGTAAATGTTCATAGCAGCCTTCTTCATAGTAGCCAAAATGAGGAAACAACCCAAATGAATGGATAAACAAATTGTGGTGTATCCATTCAAGAGAATACTATTTAGCACTGAAAAGGAGTGAACTGCTGATAAATGTAAGATTGATGGATATATGCAGACATAAAAGACTATAAGTTGTATGATTCTTGTTTAATTGAACCTTGTAGAAAAGGCAGAGCTATAGAGACAGAGAATTGGTTAGTGTTGCCTGGGCTGCAGTGGGAGCTGGACTTGACTGCAGAAGGAAATGAGAGAACTTTTACGGGGGATGGAAATGTTCTAAAACTTGATTGTGGTGTTGAATGCACAGCTGCGTAAATTTCTAAAGCTCAGCAAGCTGTGCATTGAAAATGGGTGACTTTTAGGAACTCCCTGGCGGTCCAGTGATTAGTACTCCATGCTTTCACTGCCGAGGGCCTGGGTTCAATCCCTGGTCAGGGAACTAAGATCCCACAAGCTGTGCAGCTCGGACCCCCCAAAAGAAAGAAAAGAAAGAAAATGAGTGACTTTTATGGTTGTGATTTTGTGACTTATAGTGAGAGATATATGTCCCTGTAAAGGTGTCTGTTGTTAGGTTAAGGGAGTGACTTTTGGAAAGCCCATAGGTAGTCTAAGGATGGGGACTGCTTCCAGGGGAACCAGCCATGTGATTAGAGGATTGGAACTTTCAGTCCACCCCCAGATCTCCAGAGGAACAGGCAAGAGCGGGAGATTGAATCTGTTTACCAATGGCCAATGATTTCATCATGCCTGTGTAATGAAGCCTCCATAAAAACCCAAAAGGATGGGGTTCACAGGCTTCCGGGGTGAACACGTGGACATTCGGGA
>NW_006790410.1:1167137-1172341 GCF_000442215.2 Lipotes vexillifer | reverse complement strand
GGTGCACAGAGAGCATGGAGACTGTGCCCTGCCCTTCCCCCCAGACCTTGCCCTATGCATTGCTTCCATCTGGCTGCTCCTGAGTTATATCCCTTTACAATAAACCAGTGATCTAGTGAGTAAAATGTTTCCATGAGTTCTGTGAGCTGCTCTAGCAAATTAACGGAACCCAAGGAGGGGGTCGTGGGAACCTCCAATCTATAGCTGGTTGGTCAGAAGCACAGGTGACAACCTGGACTTGGGATTGGCGTCTGAGAGGGGAGGGGAGTAGGGCAGTCTTGGAGGACTGAGCCCTTGACCTGTGGGCTCTGACGCTGTCTCCAGGTAGTGTCAGATGGAGTTGAATTGTAGGGCCCCCGGCTGGTGTCAGAGCGTTGCTTGGTGAGGGGGAAGCCCACGCACATCGGGCATCAGATGTGTTGTGAGTGTGGTCATTGTGTGTGAGGGAAGCACAGGAGGAGTGTGGCTTTTCCAACGCAGTGGTGTATAAATTAAACCTCATGTTGAGCTAGAACTTGGATGACATGACAGTCTCATAAATTAACGCTTTCTATTGATAATTATGTTAAAAAAATAACGTGGTTTTCAGAACTCTTGTGTTCAGGTGAACAGGTGTGCTGCATGCCTGTTTTGAGTGCTTCAGGGGATCCTGTCTTTTGCGCTAATTTAGGGTTATGTGCCTGTTGTTACCACAACAGCTTCTGATTATTGTTAGAGGAACTTAAGACTCAACAGAGAGATATTTGTAAAGTAACCCAAAAGAAATCACACTGTCCAAAAATAACACTATAAAGTTAAGCTTATATATAGTCCCATTCTTTTTCCTATGAATATACATTTATATTTATTTTTATATTGTTAAAATCAAGTATATGTAATGTGTTTAAGACTGACTGCATAAAATGAGCATTTTTCCATGATGTTAAAATTTTTATAAATACGGTTTTAATTACTGACTACGTGAGTATTTGTTTCAGTAATCCCCTCTGGCCTTGTATATTCTTTTTAACAAACTTTGCTTATCTGTTACTTCTTATTTAATTCCTACCTGGGTAATGTTCACTTTTGTCAACCAATTATATTTCCTTAATTTCAATATCTCTTTATATCCACTCTCGAATTCTGTATTGGACCGCAAATGATCTGCTTTTTAAAGTGACATTTATCCTCAGTATTTTGAAATATATCTTTTCATATTATTTTCTCTCTCCTATGATTTATAGCAAAAGGATACTATCTTAGATATACTATTTTACTGACTTTATTTTTCTTAGCAAAATATTCCCGTGCTATTGTATGCTTCTCTACAATGTCTTTTGGATGTGTTATAATATTGTTAGCCAAACCCATATTCTGAAAATTTTGGTTATTTCCAATTTTTATTAATAACATTTTTTCACAATTGTTAATATTATTTCCTTGGGATAAATGTTTTTTTTTCACATCTTTATTGGAGTATAATTGCTTTACAATGGTGTGTTAGTTTCTGCTTTATAACAAAGTGAATCAGTTATACATATATCCCCATATCTCTTCCCTCTTGCGTCTCCCTCCCTCCCACCCTCCCTATCCCACCCCTCCAGGCGGTCACAAAGCACCGAGCTGATCTCCCTGTGCTATGCGGCTGCTTCCCACTAGCTATCTACCTTACGTTTGGTAGTGTATATATGTCCATGCCTCTCTCTCGCTTTGTCACAGCTTACCCTTCCCCCTCCCCATATCCTCAAGTCCATTCTCTAGTAGGTCTGTGTCTTTATTCCTGTCTTACCCCTAGGTTCTTCATGACATTTTTTTTTCTTAAATTCCATATATATGTGTTAGCATACGGTATTTGTCTTTCACTTTCTGACTTACTTCACTCTGTATGACAGACTCTAGGTCTATCCACCTCATTACAAATAGCTCAATTTCGTTTCTTTTTATGGCTGAGTAATATTCCATCATATATATGTGCCACATCTTCTTTATCCATTCATCCGATGATAATGATGACAAGGGATAAATGTTAATAACCCTGTTTAAGTTATGTACATTTCAAAGGTTCTTTGACATATACTGAAAAATTGTCCTCCTGAGACATTACATTTATACTCCCAACAGTATCATGTGATATGTATTTTCCTTCGTGCCCTCATCAACTGTAGATACTAGTTCTTTTTCTTTTTCATTAAATAATTTGATATATAAATCCATACTATTATAATTTACATTTATTTGATTACTAGTGAACTACATCTTTTGAAATAGGTTTATTGACCTTTTGTGTTTCTTCTTTCAAGAATTCTCATTTCTGTTACTTTTATTTTTTTCCTATTTGGATTTTTATCCTTTCTTATTGAATTATATAAGCTCTTTATTGTTTAAGGGCATTAATCTTATTCTATTTGAATGCTTTCCTCTATTTTCCTTTTAATTTTGGTGATCTAATTGAACTTGAGGAAATCTGCTCTCCTACCATTCTTTTATGAAAAACCAAAGCAGATAAAGCAAAGAGACTTTATTTAGAGTAAGTTATGGGAGTTCACAGAATTTTCCCAGGGATATGCAGCTGGGACTACTTATATCTTACAGTCTCCATGACCCTAAAATCTTCAGGATATTAGTAGATAGTGCTACATTTCTGTTGGTTATTTGCTGGCCATATATGAATTCCTGATGTGGTTTCTTCTGTAAGACACTGGAAGATTTTTTATTTCTGTTTTCTTGAGTTTCTCTGCTTTTTTTCCCTTTAATAAATGATGTTTATGAGCAGCCTCATACTCTTATTTCTAAAAACAGCAGCAACAACAAAACAAAAACAAACACAAAAAAACCAAGGTTCCTTGGAAATGTGTTCCTGAAAACAATGAATGTCCAGAAGCCCAAGAATTAAGTAATAAACACTTAGGGAATTGATTTAAATTCCAGTACAGGAATTTAAAGCATGAGCATTCCTATTTATTATTTGAAATTCAGAGACCTTGAGATAATTAATTGCCACTCCCTCCATAAATTCTTGATCAGACTTCAAGGCCTCTCCTTGCCTCGTGCCTCTGTCCCTGGTCCTGAGCACAAAACCCGCCAGCGTCCGGGAGGCTCCCTCTTTCAGACTTCAGAGTGTGGAGCCCATGCTAACTGGGCTGAACTGAACGCAGCCGGATCTCAAGGCGCATCTGAGTTCAGCTTTTGACGAATGTGGAAACAGCACCTTGTCCCAGCACAGCGCGGAGAGAGTCGTCGGGCTGATTTCTCTTGGGGCACAGCAAATTGTGGGCTTATTGGCCCATGGAAAGACTGGCTAAAGTTATTACCACAATAAGTAAAATAAGGATCCTTACTTTCCAGGTGTGGGTGGGATCAGTTCTGTTAGTGAAGCCCTCGTTTGCCAGTTTGCTATTCATTTAAAGATCCCACCTAAACCGCCACTGAACAGAAGAAAGAAGGATAGGATTTAGATAAAATCCTCAGGGCTTTAAATCCCTTCGACTTTGCTCTTGACTACCACGTGTCCCAAAGTCACGGGCGGATTCACTTCTCTCAGAGTCGATCAGAATTGTGGTACAGCTATTCTTTGAACTTGGAATAGAAAAAGGATGTACCATTTTATTAAATGGTGGCATCCTGGTTCTTCCTATAGGCAGTAGAGATAGATGTAGAATAATTTATGTCAATATGAGGATTATTATTTGGGATTAGCAAGGATTTGTTCTTTGGGGCTTATTTAGATCTTGGCTAACTATGGATAACTATATTTAGGAGGGCTTAACTACATTTATAGATATCCTAGTCCTTCAATAACAGACCACTGGGATTCTTTCCTGAGTACAGATGTCTTACAAGCCTTTCCAGTTTAAAGCTTAGATTCCCTCACTTGGATTTCTCCTGACACTAGATGTTCTCTCACAGTTCCACAGATTCTGCTTTGTTAATAGTTTATAAATTGTATGTCGCTACTCTTTACATTCTCTTCAGGACATAGATGGTTGTGCTATTAGTGCTTCCACCAGACACATCATGAGCTCTTTGAAGGCCTGCCGTTTGCCCGGAAGCTGGTAGAGCATCCTGGCTACTGTGGGCGCCCAGTCAGTGACAGAAAGTAGCCGACCTGACCTCTCCTAACAAGTGTATTTTCTGTTTCAGTAGATGGTCAGTTTTTGAGAAATCACAGTAGTATCTTTGCAGAATGCATACAGCTACTTTTAGGGGTAGACATAAAACCCTGAAATTGATTTTTTCCCCCTTATTTACTTTTCAAAGTCTTTTTGGAGAGGGGCTTATTGTTTTTAGGGAGATTTTGGAAAACTGCATACCGCGGAGTTTTCCAAAATGTAAGGTATTACATATTTAGAATCTTTGTTCTCAAGAGGTTCGGAAGCATGGCTTCTGCTTAAATGATAGATGATCACGGGAAAAATGAGTCTTGGATTTGTTCTAGAGAATTGAGAAAGCTGGCTTCAGGGTGCGCATTTCGGGATAGAGTTGCTAACCGTGGCTGTGGCATTTAGTGAGCTATACCCCAGTCTGGCCAGGCATTTAGATATGTGCAGTCTCAGTTATTTCATAAAACCGTCTTATACATTCATCAGGGAGGAGAGTCTGTCCTGTTTTATTTTTTTCTAACATCTTTATTGGAGTATAATTGCTTTACCGTGGTGTGTTAGTTTCTGCTTTATGACAACAAAGTGAATCAGCTGTACGTATACGTATATCCCCATATCTCCTCCCTCTTGCGTCTCCTTCCCACCCGCCCTATCCCGCCCCTCCAGGTGGTCACAGAGCACCGATCTGTCCTGTTTTAGAAGTAAGGAAGCTGAGATCCAGACTAACTGGCAACACGGCTGGTGAGTGGCAGTCAGGATTGGAACCCAGTTTTCTAGGCTTTAATCCATCCTTCCTCTATGGGGCGGATTCATCCGGGCCCCTGTGCCGTGGAACCTGGCACAGTGCTTCTGTCTGCTTTTCCCCGTGCTGCCATCTGCCTGCCTGTGGGGTTGCCTCTGACAGCCCAGCATTGTTGGGCAGTATTCTGGAAAGCCCCGCCTCACTCATCCTTTACAAACTCCCATTTTGACCCCATCTGCGAAGTTCCAGCTGTCTGGCTCCGCCCTGAATCCTGGTGTTTATGCTGATTTGGAAATTGCAATCGGTAGGCTAACTGTGGCTCTGCTGGTGGACTTTCACTTGGCAGGAACTGGCTCTTCATCCTGGGTGGTTTCCAGCAGGAA
>NW_006790410.1:1142047-1166749 GCF_000442215.2 Lipotes vexillifer | reverse complement strand
GCAGGAATCTCCCTCTGCACTTCCTACCTGTGGAACCTAATCTCCATTTTTAGCACGAGGCCTCTCGGATGCTGTGCAAACCGACTTTGACACCGGTGTGCAGTTAACCAGCGTTTACTGGAGGAGAGGCTCAGCAATGGAACGGAGCAGAGCTCCCCAGTCCTCATTCAGTGTTTTTCAGTTGATTAATGAAATGTGACTTGTGTTCTTCCTATTCTCCAGCTCTAAAATGATATAATAATGTGTTAACTTTTGTGAGGTACCATATATACGTGTTGCTACGGTATCGACATTCCTTAAAGGAAAGCTGTTGTAAAACGTCCAGCGTCCAAAAGTAGTGAAGACGTTGCCTGGATATTAGCAAATTTCAAGAACTTAACTTCTAGGCAGCTCGGTTTAAAAGGGATTTTTCTCTTCTGTCTCAGGAAATATGGCCGCAACATTTTGTTAAGAGAATCTTTAATAAAGGAACAAACGGGGTTCATACTTTAAAAATTGGTCTTATTTGAGTGGCTTAGTGAAAAATGGTGAAAGGTTATCAGCAAAGAACTGAGAAAGAGTAACCAAAAAGCACCAGTGGAGTTACTGGATACCCCAGCAAATGCCGGGAAGAGACTGGGAGGTCTGAGCACCAGTGGGTGGAGCTAGTGACCTTGGCATCTGAGGGCCCAGGAGGAGAGGGTGTTCTTGTAAGTTTCGCGTGCGCGTTAATCCCAGCTCCCTCCATGTGGTCACTCCTGGCAAAGAGGTGGCCTGTGTAGGAGCTCCGTGATGGCACTTAGGGAATCTCTTTGGGCCGGGGAGAGTGGATTTAAAAAAAAAATCTGGGCCCGTTGCCCTGAGTCTCCATTGAGATGCTTTTTGGGGTGGCCAGGACAGCAGGAAGGGAGGTTTTGTGGGTTTTTTAAATTTAATTTATTTATTTTTGGCTGCGTTGGGTCTTCCTTGAGGTGTGCGGGCTTCTCACTGCGGTGGCTTCTCTTGTTGCAGAGCACGGGCACTAGGCACGTGGGCTCAATAGTTGTGGCACGTGGGATCTAGAGCACAGGCTCAGAAGTTGTGGCGCACGGGCTTAGTTGCTCCGCGGCATGTGGGATCTTCCCGGACCAGGGCTCAGAACCCGTGTCCCCTGCATTGGCAGGCGGATTCTTAACCACTGTGCCACCAGGGAAATCCAACACGTAACATTTGAACTCACCTCTCCCTTGGCATTCTGCAATAGATTTGGGGTCTGTTTCTGATCTTCTACAGCTGTCAGGCAGACTGAGGCAGGAGGGCATCACCATACTCCCGCAGGGGTAGGGGCTGGACAAGACAGTTCGTCCCTGCCTTGCCCAAAGAAAGCTTTGTTTTCACTGTGCCTTTTCCTGCTGGTAGGGACCGATGAACATGGATCATGGAGGTAGGAAGTTGTGTATTTTTAAAGTGATGGCATGAGTGGATTAATTTTAGAAGAGCCTTGCTCAGCTAGGTCAGAGCATTTCTGCTTGGAGCGCTCACTTGCAGTTGGTGCCACTGGCTTCCTCTTACTTGTCAGGTGTTTGAGATACTGAAGCCTCCAGGGTGGCATCGCACCTGCTCTGCCCTGCCCTCCCCTCCAGAAAGTTCAGCATCAACTTCCTTGGAAAACACAGGGAAGTCTCTCCTTGTCCCCCTCTTCCGTCTTTCTCCTCCCTGGGCACGAGCAACGGCAGGGCCCCCGCGGATGCGTCAGGTCAGTTCTGCCTCACAGAGCCTGGCAGACATAGGTGCCCACTGGGGAATCAACGACTTGAATATGGTTTTTGGAAGACAGTGGACCCTTGAACAACATAGGTTTGAACTGCATGGATCCACTTATACCTGAATTGTTTTCCGTGGTAAATATGACAGCACTACATGATCTGTGGGGACGGAGGGCTGACCAAAGTTCTATGCAAATTTTCAACCGTGTGGACAGTGGGTGCCCCGAACCTCTGTGTTGTTCGAGGGGCGGCTGTATTCTGAAATATAAAGGTCTAGAAATGTTAAGACTCTGGGAAATGTCTTTCAAAACCAAAAATTGGGGGAAATCTTTGTAATAATTTACTTATATCATTCTTTAGATATTTGAAGTATCATACCATGTGAATTTTTAAGAATGGATTGTTTTAAATCTGCATTTTTAATGAATTATTCATCCCCATTTATTTATTTGGCTGGGCTGGGTCTTAGCTGTGGCACACGGGATCTTCGTTGCAGCCTGCTGGGTCTTTAGTTGCGGCATGCGAACTCTTACTTGTAGCATGTGGGATCTAGTTCCCCGACCAGGGCTCGAACCCGGGCCCCGTGCATTGGGAGCACAGAATCTTAGCTACTGGACCACCAGGGAAGTCCCCCCATCCCTTGTGTTTAGAGCTATGAAAAGCTAGAAAAATTATAGGGAAATAGATGTTTTCCTATGTTTTCTTCTCTTTTAAAAAGTTTGAAGAAATAACAAGTCATGTTGGGGGTGGATCTCCCTCTAGTTCATCATCCCCCCAACCCCTGCTCCTCACACTTTAAGCTGCATTCACTCATCCTTCCTTGTTTCTTTTCATGGGATCTTCTCAACAATATGCAAACTGCTTTTCACTGACAAAGCTTTTCTTCCTTCTATTTCCAGTGCACAGAGGCCAAAAAGCATTGCTGGTATTTTGAAGGACTCTATCCAACCTATTATATGTAAGTATTTGCACTTATCTGTTGGTTTGATTCTGTGGTCACATCTTTCTCTGGGAATTCTTTCTTTCATAGGTCACAGGACTGGTTATGGGATGGGCCATGCCCAGCCTCGCGAGGCCTCCACCCCACAATGAGCAGGCGACCTCCCTAAGGATGCTCTCCCTGCCCAGACCAGCTGCTCTGAGGACAGCATGGAATTCTGGGTGCTCTGTTCTGTGAGGCATGTTAGCTTGTACATGATTGGTCACAAAGGGCAAAATGTCTGAACAAGGCCAGAGTTACGCTGGTTTATACAAATCTTCCTAGGCAAAGGGAGCAGAGGTAGTGGGAAAGAATTTTGAACTTGAGCAGGACAGGACAAAGTACTTAGTTCAGCTGCTGTGACTGTGAGAGAGAGAGAGAGAGAAAGAGAGAGAGAGAGAGAGATGACAGTGATCACAGGGGTCACCCAGCCTGGCCCCTCCCCAGGCAGGTGCAGTCAGCCTTGTATGGCTCTTAGTTCAGGGCAGGTTATGCCTCTTCCTGTGCCCTCAACACCTGCCAATATTACTCTTATTAAAGCATTGCCATATTTTCTCCCTATTGTTTTTCTGTATTTTTAATATCTGCTGTGTTAGCCAGTAGCTCTGCTGAGCCACCTGCCTAGGTGGCCAGATTAACTCTCTAGATTATTCATTATTATTTTTGATAGTGTTTTGAAGTTCCGTACGTTTTGAGTGGAATGAGCCAATTTAATTTTTCCCAAAAACTCTTGTATTGAATTTTGTGAAACATGAGAAATTTCAGTAATGCATATAATTGTGTTCTAGAAGAAACACTCTCCTTTCTAGTATAGAGAGAGATTGGACAGGAAATACTACACATAGTAGCAAAGAGGATTAGTTCTTAATTGGCCAAGATGTATGTTTTTCTTACCTGGCATTCTTGGGGAGTTTTTAATCTTAGAGAGACCAGTGTAGGTGGGGAAGGGTGCTGGGCTGTGAATGGGGATGAAGCACAGGGAAATGGGCAGTTTTCCAGCTTTGGTTTCATATCAGCAAGCAGGAGTCCTTACTGCCCTACGTGGTGGGAGTCCTGGCAGAAATTCTCTACACCTGCAAAAAGACAAAATCCAGGCTTTCCTGGTGGCGTAGTGGTTGAGAGTCCGCCTGCCGATGCAGGGCACACGGGTTCGTGCCCCGGTCCGGGAAGATCCCACGTGCCGCGGAGCGGCTGGGCCCGTGAGCCATGGCCGCTGAGCCTGCGCATCCGGAGCCTGTGCTCCGCAACGGGAGAGGCCGCAACGGTGCAAAAAAAACCAAAAAAACAAAAGACAAAATCCACTTGGAAGGTAAAGCAGCAGCAAAAGGGCTTCGGTTCTAATTACAGAGTTGTCAGGTTGAAGAAAAATGGTTGTGGGATAACAGGGAGATGGAAAATTGGGTTCTTAGTACAGTGGGTTTTCCTTGGGAAGCTTTAGTTCTTGATTCAACTTCTTGCGCAGGTGTGGCAGGTGTAAATCAACCGTGTCTTCCTTTGAGCCCTTTCTCCAGCTGTTTTGTAGATGAGCTGATGAACCATTTCCTGGTTTTTCAGAGGTTGGTAGTCAGAGGTCCTTGCTGTTCTTGTACTTACTTACTCATTTGTTCCTTTATACATTTATTTATTCACTACATATTTTGCAAGTGTTTTTGCATTGACAGAAAATACAGAGACAAGCCCTGTTTTGTCACTCAGATCTGCTGGTTTGGATTCCTTTCACCTCTCTTCTCTGCTGATTGTGAGGGGAAGGGTCCTAAAAATTAAAAAGTAAAGTCACTCTGCTTTTAGTGTACTGAAGCTCAGTATAAAACTAACAACAGGTGACATTCATTGAGCACTTAATATAGGCTAGGCACTGTTTTACGTCCCTTACATGAACTTACGTCACTTAATCCCCTAGCCGCTCTGATCTTTCTTTTCCTCTCCTCTCTGTTCCCACACCTGAGTCCATACCTCTGTCAATGCTCATCTGAAGCACTGTATAAACTCCCCCCGGGCAGTGTTACTGAGCTATAATTGGCATATGACATCGTATAGGTTTAAGGTATATAACGTGATGATTTGATACACTTATGTATTACAAAATGATTACCACCATAGCGTTAGCTAACACCTACATCACATCACATAATTACATTTTTCTGGTGATGAGAACATTTAAGATGTACTCTTTTAGTAACTTTAAAGTATATAATAAAGTATTATTAGCTATAATCACCATGCTGTGCATTAGAGCCCCAAAACTACTTATTTATCTTATAACTGGAAGTTTGTACTCCTTAACACGTCTCCTCATTCCACACCCCCTGCCCCAGTCCCTGGTAACCACCATTCTACCCTCTTTTTCTTTTTCCTTTTCCTTTTTTTTAAAAATAAATTTATTTATTTATGTTTGGCTGCATTGGGTCTTCGTTGCTGCGCACGGGCTTTCTCTAGCTGTGGCGAGCAGGGGCTGCTCTTCATTGCGATGCATGGGCTTCTCCTTACGGAGCATGGGCTCTAGGTGCACGGGCTTCAGTAGTTGTGGCACTCAGGCTCAGTAGTTGTAGCTCGCGGGCTCTAGAGCACAAGCTCAGTAGTTGTGGCGCACAGGCTTAGTTGCTCTGCGGCATGTGGGATCTTCCTGGACCAGGGCTCGAACCCGTGTCCCCTGCATTGGCAGGTGGATTCTTAACCACTGTGCCACCAGGGAAGTCCTACCCTCTTTTTCTAAGAGTTCTGTTTTTTAGATTCCACATGTGAGATCAAAACGATTTATCTTTCTCTGCCTTATTTCGCTTAGCATAATGCCCTCAAAGTCCATCTATGTTGTTGCAAATGGCAGGATTTCCCTCTTTCTCAGGACTGAATAAAATTCCATTGTGTATATATGTACCAAATCGTCTTTATACATTCATCCATCGACAGACAGGTTGTTTCCATGTCTTGGCTATTGTGAATGATGCTACAATGAACCGTAGGATTACAGATACCTCTTCGAGATCTAGTTTCCACTTCCTTTGCATATACACCCAGAAGTAGAATTGGCAGCTTTATTTTTAATTTTTTGCTGTTCTCCATAGTGGCTGTACCAATTTACATTCCTACCAACAGTGCACAGGGTTCACATTTTTTCCACGCAGACACTTATCTTGTCTTTTTGATGATAGCCATTCTAACAGGTGTGAGGTGATACCTCTGTGTGGTTTTGGTTTGCATTTCCGTGATGATTTGTGATGATTGAGCACATTTTCATGTACCTGTTGGCTATCTCTGTGTCTTCTTTGGATAATGATCTGTTCAGTTCCTCTGCCCATTTTTTAATTGGATTATTTGTTTTTTTTGCTGTTGAGTTATATGAATTCCTTGTATGTTTTAGATATTAACCTCTTATCTGATATATGGTTTGCAAATATTTTCTTCCATTCAGTAGACTGCCTTTTCATTTTGTTGAGTGTTTCTTCTGCTGAACAGAAGTTTTTTAGTTTGATGTAGTCCCTTTTGTTTTTTGTGTTTTTGTTGTTTGTGCTTTTGGTGTCATGTCCAAAGTCATTGCCAAGACCAGTGTTGAGGAGTTTCAGTTTCTTCCCTACAGTTTCTTCTAGGAGTTTTAGATCCACTTCAAGTTAATTTTTGTGCGTGGTATAAGATAGGGGTTCAATTTCATTTTTCTGCATGTGTTTCTTCAGTTTTCCCAGAGCTATTTGTTAAAGAGACTGTCTTTCCCCATTGGATGCTTTTGGCTCTTGTGTTAAATATTAGTTGACCTTTTATGCTAGGGTTTATTTCTGGGCTTTTTGTTCTGTTCCATTGGTTAGTGTGTCTATATTCATGTCAGTACCAAACGGTTTTATTACTGTAGCTTTGTTGTATAATCTGAAGTCAGGGAGTGTGATACCTCCAGCTTAGTTCTTTACAGGGTTGCTTTGGCTATTCAAGGTCTTTTGTGATTCCATACATATTTTAGGATTGTTTTTTCTATTTCTGTAAAAATGCCATTGGAATTTTGATAGGAATTCCAGTGATGCTCTAGATGACTTTATAATGGATCTCCTTTCATTCTCTTCTCCCATCAAGTTCTCACTTCTTTCTAAATTACTGAAAATTTTGTGTCACTCTCCTACTTAAAAACATCAGGAACAAAGTTCAAATCCTTAGCCAACTGTAAACAGGTTTCCATGATACTTGGCTGGTTTTATCTTCTTTATTGTGAGTCCCATGAAGGCAAGGCCCACAGCTTTATTTTAAAAATTTTCTTACTTGTCTTTTTTGTTTTAATTGAAGTAAAGTTTATTTACAATGTTGTGTTAGTTTCAGGTGTACAGCAAAGTGACTCAGTTATATATATATATATATATATATATATATATATATATATATATAAAGAATATATATTCTTATCAGATTCTTTTCCATTATAGGTTATTACAAGATATTGAATATAGTTCCCTGTATAACAGTAGGTCCTTGCTGTTTATCTATTTTATCTGGTAGTTGTGCCTGTTAATCCCAAACTCCTAATTTATCCTTCCCCCCTTCCCCCTTTGGTAGCCATAAGTTTGTTCTCTATGTCTGTGAGTATATTTCTGTTTTGTATTAATGAACTTATGTAAGTTCATTTGTATCGTTTTTTAGATTCCACATATAAGTGATATCATGTGATATATGTCTTTCTCTGTCTGGTTTACTTCAGCGTAGTATGATAATCTCTAGGTTCACCCATGTTGCTGCACATAGCATTATTTCATTCTTTTTAAACAATTTTTGTTGAAGTATAGTTGATTTACAATGTTGTGTTAATTTCTTCTGTACAGCAGAGTGATTCAGTTATACATGTATATATATTCCTTTTCATATTCTTTTCCATTATGGTTTATCACAAGATATTGAATGTAGTTCCCTGTGCTATATGGTAGGACCTTGTTGTTTACCTATCCTGTATATTATAGCATCTGCTAATCCCAAACTCCCAACCCTTCCCTCCCCCACCCCTCCCCTTGGCAACCACAAGTCTGTTCTCTATGTCTGTTTCTGTTTTGTAGATATGTTCATTTGTGTTGTGTTTTAGATTCCACGTATAAATGATATATGGTATTTGTCTTTCTCTTTCTGACTTATTTTGCTTAGTATGATAATCTCTAGGTCCATTCATGTTGCTGCAAATGGCATTATTTCATTCTTTTTTATGGCTGAGAAATAATCCATTGTATATATGTACCACATCTTCCTTATCCATTCATCTGGTGATAGACATTTAGGTTGCTTCCATGTCTTAGCTACTGTACATACTGCTGCAATGAACACTGGGGTGCATGTTTGAATTAAAGCTTTTGTCTTTTCTGGATATATGCCCAGGAGTGGGATTGCAGGATCATACAGCAGCTCTATTTTTAGTTTTTTAAGGAACCTCCATACTGTTCTCCATAGTGGCTGCACCAATTTACATTCCCACCAACAGTGGAGGAGGGTTCCCTTTTCTCCACACCCTCTCCAGCATTTATTGTTTGTACACTTTCTGATGATGGCCATCTTGACTGGTGTGAGTTGGTACCTCATTGTAGTTTTGATTTGCATTTGTCTAATAATTAGCAATGTTGAGCTTCTTTTCATGTCCCTATTAGGGCCCACAACTTTTAAATGAACTCTCAATGCTAGTACAGTGCCTGGCACACAGGGGACATCCCTGAATGTTAAGTGGATTTGAGTGGATGCTTTTCCATCCAGTCACCACCACTGGTCAGCATTGGCTCTACTGGTTCCTCTCAGGCATTTCCGTGTTCTCTGCCTGGCAGGGTCCTAAATTCCTCCTTCCTAATTGGCTCTGATATAGCATCTTAGAGGGTCTTCACACAGTGTTCTGTGTCCATTGAGGGCTTCTGAGATTGGGCCTTGATGTGTGCATCTGTTTGGCCTCAGTGTGTGGCATAGTACATGGCATGGTGCATGGCACTGAATGCTTGTCTTCACGTTTGCAGTTTGTTTACTACCAGCTTGTTTTGCCCTGATTTCATTTCCCACATTCTGGAACCTTGTCCTTAAATAGATTTTTAAGTGTTCTGGGGTCCAGAAGATCAGGGGTCAAATATTTGCTCTATTACTTTTTTACAAAACTGAGATGAAACTTACCACAAAAAAAAGAAAATTACAGGCCAATATCACTGATGAACATAGGTGCAAAAATCCTTGACAAAATACAAGCAAACTTAATCCAACAGTACATTAAAAGGATCATACACTGGTTCAAGATGGCGGAGTAAAAGGACGTGCTCTCACTCCCTCTTATAGCAACACCAGAATCACAACTAACTGCTGAACAGTCATCGACAGGAAGACACTGGAACTCAGGAAAAAGGATATCCCACATCCAAAGACAAAGGAATAGCCACAATGAGACACCAGTAGGAGGGGCGCAATCACAATAAAATCAAATCCCATAACAGCTGGGTGGGTGACTCACAAACTGGAGAACAGTTATACCACAGAAGTCCACCTACTGGAGTGAAAGGCTAGCGGGATTTGATTGCAAAATTTCGACAGGACTGGGGGAAACAGAGACTCCACTCGTGGAGGGCACACACAAAGTAGTGTGCTCATCAGGACCCAGGGGAAGGAGCAGTGACCCCATAGGAGACTGAACCAGACCTACCTGCTAGTGTTGGACGGTCTCCTGCAGAGGCAGGGTGTGGCTGTGTGTCACCGTGAGGAGAAGGACACTGGCAGCAGAATTTCTGGGAAGTGCTCCTTGGCATGAGCCCTTCCACAGTCTGCCATTAACCCCAACAAAGAGCCCTTTGGGTTGCCTCAGGCCAAAAAACCAACAGGGAGGGAACCCAGCCCCGCCCATCAGCAGACAAGTAGATTAAAGTTTTACTTAGCTCTGTCCACCAAAGCAACAGCCAGCTCTACCCACCACCAGTCCCTCCCATCAGGGAAATTGCGCAAGCCTCTTAGATAGTCTCATCCACCCCAGGGCAGACAGCAGAAGCAAGAAGAACTACAATCCTGCAGCCTGTGGAACAAAAAACACATTCACAGAAAGATAGACAAGATGAAAAGGCAGAGGGCTATATACCGGATGAAGGAACAAGATAAAACCCCAGAAAAACAGTGAAATGAAGTGAAGGTAGGCGACCTTCCAAAAAGGGAATTCAGAATAATGATAGTGAAGGTGATCCAGGACCTCAGAAAAAGAATGGAGGCAAAGATCGAGAAGATGGAAGAAATGTTTAACAAAGATCTAGAAGAATTAAAGAACAAACAAACAGAGATGAACAACACAATAACTGAAATGAAAACTGCACTAGAAGGGATCAATAGCAGAATAACTGAGGCAGAAGAATGGATAAGTGAACTGGAAGACAGAATGGTGGAATTCACTGCTGCAGAACAGAATAAAGAAAAAAGAATGAAAAGAAATAAAGACAGCCTAAGAGGCCTCTGGGACAACATTAAACACAACAACATTCACATTATAGGGGTCCCAAAAGGAGAAGAGAGAGAGAGAAAGGACCCAAGAAAATATTTGAAGAGATTATAGTTGAAAACTTCCCTAACATGGGAAAGGAAATAGCCACCCAAGTCCAGGAAGCGCAGAGTCCCATACAGGATGAACCCAAGGAGAAACACGCCAAGACACATAGTAATCAAATTGGCAAAAATTAAAGACAAAGAAAAATTATTGAAAGCAACAAGGGAAAAATGACAAATAACTTACAACGGAACTCCCATAAGGTTAACAGCTGATTACTCAGCAGAAACTCTACAAGCCAGAAGGGAGTGGCATGATATACTCAAAATGATGAAAGGGAAGAACCTACAACAAAGATTACTCAACCCAGCAAGGATCTCATTCAGATTCGATGGAGAAATCAAAAGCTTTACAGACAAGCAAAAGCTAAGAGAATTCAGCACCACCAAACCAGCTCTACAACAAATGCTAAAGGAACTTCTCTAAGTGGGAAACATTAGAGAAGAAAAGGACCTACAAAAACAAACCCACAACAATTAAGAAAATCGTAATAGGAACATACATATCGATAATTACCTTAAACATGAATGGATTAAATGCTCCAACCAAAAGGCACAGGCTTGCTGAATGGTTACAAAAACAAGACCCATATGTATGCTGTCTACAAGAGACCCACTTCAGAGCTAGGGACACATTCAGACTGAAAGTGAGGAGATGGAAAAAGATATTCCATGCAAATAGATATCAAAAGAAAGCTGGAGTAGCAATACTCATATCAGATGAAATAGACTTTAAAATAAAGAATGTTACAAGAGACAAGGAAGGACACTACATAATGATCAAGGGATCAATCCAAGAAGAAGGTATAATATAACAATTATAAATATATATACACCCAACATAGGAGCGCCTCAATACATAAGGCAACCGCTAACAGCTCTAAAAGGAGAAATCGACAGTAACACAATAATAGTGGGGGACTTTAACACCTCACTTACACCAATGGACAGATCATCCAAACAGAAAATTAATAAGGAAACACAAGCTTTAAATGACACAATAAACTGGACAGATTTAATTGATATTTATAGGACATTCCATCCAAAAGCCACAGATTACACTTTCTTCTCAAGTGTGCACGGAACATCGTCCAGGATAGATCACATCTTGGGTCACAAATCAAGCCTCAGTCAATTTAAGAAAACTGAAATCATATCAAGCATCTTTTGTGACCACAACGCTATGAGATTAGAAATCAGTTACAGGGAAAAAAATGTAAAAAGCACAAACACATGGAGGCTAAACAATATGTTACTAAATAACCAAGAGATCACTGAAGAAATCAAAGAGGAAATCAAAAAATACCTAGAGACAAATGACAATGAAAACATGACGATCCAAAACCTATGGGATGCAGCAAAAGCAGTTCTAAGAGGGAAGTTTATAGTTATACAAGCCTACCTCAAGAAACAAGAAAAATCTCAAATAAACAATCTAACGTTACAACTAAAGGAACTAGAGAAAGAGGAACAAACAAAATCCAAAGTTAGCAAAACTAAAGAAATCATAAAGATCAGAGCAGAAGTAAATGAAATAGAAACAAAGAAAACAATGGCAAAGATCAATAAAACTAAAAGCTGTTTCTTTGAGAAGATAAACAAAATAGATGAACCATTAGCCAGCCTCATCAAGAGGGAGAGGACTCAAATCAATAAAATTAGAAATGAAAAAGGAGAAATCACAACTGACACTGCAGAAATTCAAAGGATTATAAGAGATTACTACAAACAGCTCTATGCCAATAAAATGTACAACCTGGAAGAAATGGACAAATTCTTAGAAAGGTATACCTTTCTTAGAAAGGTATACCTTCCAAGACTGAACCAGGAAGAAATAGAAAATATGAACAGACCATTCACAAGTAATGAAATTCAAACTGTGATTAAAAATCTTCCAACAAACAAAAGTCCAGGACCAGTAGGCTTCACAGGTGAATTCTATCAAGCATTTAGAGAAGAGCTAACACCCATCCTTCTCAAACTCTTCCAAAAAATTGCAGAGGAAGGAAAACTCCCAAACTCATTCTATGAGGCCACCATCACCCTAATACCAAAACCAGACCAAGATACTACTAAAAAAGAAAATTACAGACGAATATCACTGATGAATATAGATGCAAAACTTCTCAACAAATTATTAGCAAACAAAATCCAACAACACATTTAAAGGATCATACACCATGATCAAGTGGGATTAATCCCAGGGATGCAAGGATTCTTCAATATATGCAAATCAATCAATGTGATCCACCATATTAACAAATTGAAGAAGAAAAACCGTATGATCATCTCAATAGATGCAGAAAAAGCTTTTGACAAAATTCAACACTGATTTATGATAAAAACTCTCCAGAAAGTGGGCATAGAGGGAACCTACCTCAACATAATAAAGGCCATATATGACAAACCCACAGCAAACATCATTCTCAATGGTGAAAAACTGAAAGCATTTCCTCTAAGATCAGGAACAAGAAAAGGATGTCCACTCTCGCCACTATTATTCAACATAGTTTGGGAAGTCCTAGTCACAGCAATCAGAGAAGAAAAAGAAATAAAAGGAATCCAAATTGGAAAAGAAGAAGTAAAACTGTCACTGTTTGCAGATGACATGATACTATACATAGAGAATCCTAAAGATGCCACCAGAAAATTACTAGAGCTAATCAGTGAATTTGGTAAAGTTGCAGGATACAAAATTAATGCACATAAATCTCTTGCATTCCTAAACACTAATGATGAAAAATCTAAAAGAGAAATTAAGGGAACACTCCCATTTACCCATTGCAACAAAAAGAATAAAATACCTAGGAATAAACCTACCTAGGAAGACAAAAGACCTGTATACAGAAAACTATAAGACACTGCTGAAAGAAATTAAAGATGATAGCAACAGATGGAGAGATATTCCATGTTCTTGGATTGGAAGAATCAATATGGTGAAAATGACTATACTACCCAAAGCAATCTACAGATTCAATGCAATCCCTATCAAATTACCAATGGCATTTTTTTTACAGGACTAGAGCAAAAAAATTTTTAAATTTGTATGGAGACACAAAAGACCCCGAATAGCCAAATCAGTCTTGAGGGGGAAAAATGGTGTTGGAGGAATCAGACTCCCTGACTTCAGACTATACTACAAAGCTACAGCAATGAAGACAATATGGTACTGGCAAAAAACCAGAAATATAGATCAATGGAACAGGATAGAAAGCTCAGAGATAAACCCACGCACCTATGATCAACTAATCTATGACAAAGAGGCAAGGATATACAATGGAGAAAAAACAGTCTCTTCCATAAGTGGTGCTGGGAAAACTGGACAGCTACATGTAAAAGAATGAAATTAGAACACTCCCCAACACCATATACAAAAATAAACTCAAAATGAATTAGAGACCTAAATGTAAGACTGGACACTATAAAACTCTTAGAGAAAAACATAGGAAGAACACTCTTTGACATAAATCACAGTAGGATCTTTTTTGATCCACCTTCTAGAGAAATGGAAATAAAAACAAAAATAAACAAATGGGACCTAATGAAACTTAAAAGCTTTTGCAAAGCAACGGAAACTACAAACAAGACGAAAAGACAACCCTCAGAATGGGAAAAAATATTTGCAAACAAATCAATGGACAAAGGATTAATCCCCAAAGTATATAAACAGCT
The DNA here is from genome assembly GCF_000442215.2 of Lipotes vexillifer. Lineage (NCBI taxonomy): Eukaryota > Metazoa > Chordata > Mammalia > Artiodactyla > Lipotidae > Lipotes > Lipotes vexillifer. Next base: position 1,152,868 of record NW_006790410.1, on the reverse strand, counting down.
CATGAAGCTCAATATTAAAAAAACAAACAACCCAATCAAAAAATGGGCAGAAGACCTAAATAGGCATTTCTCCAAGGAGGACGTACATATGGCCAAGAAGCACATGAAAAGCTGCTCAACATCACTAATTCTTAGAGAAATGCAAATCAAAACTATAATGAGGTATCACCTTACACCAGTTAGAATGGGCATCATCAGAAAATCTACAAACAACAAATGCTAGAGAGGGTGTGGAGAAAAGGGAACCCTCCTACACTGTTGCTGGTAATGTAAATTGGTGCAGCCACTGTGGAGAACAGTATACAGGTTCCTTAAAAAACTAAAAATAGAATTACCATATGACCCAGCAATTCCACTACTGGGCATATACTCAGAGAAAACCATAATTCAAAAAGACACATGCACCCCAATGTTCATTGCTGTGCTATTTACAATAGCCAGGTCATGGAAGCAACCTAAATGCCTATCAGCAGACGAATGGATAAAGAAGATGTGATACATATATGCAGTGGAATATTACTCAGCCTTAAAAAGGAACAAAATTGGGTCATTTGTAGAGACGTGGATGAATCTAGAGACTGTCATACAGAGTGAAGTAAGTCAGAAAGAGAAAAACAAGTATCGTATTTTAACGCATATATGTGGAACCTAGAAAAATGGTACAGATGAACCAGTTTACAGGACAGAAATTGAAACACAGATGTAGAGAACAAGCATCTGGACACCAAGCGGGGAAAGCCACGGGGGGTGGGGGTGGGGGTGTGATGAATTGGGAGATTGGGATTGACATGTATACACTGATGTGTATAAAATGGATGACTAATAAGAACCTGCTGTATAAAAAAATAAATAAAATTCAAAAAAAAAATTGCTTTGAGGAAATATATAATGCACGTATTTGGGGCTAATTCTCCTTGTGAGGACATATTTAATGCAATCTTTATTTATTTATTTATTTATGGCTGTGTTGGGTCTTCGTTTCTGTGCGAGGGCTTTCTCTAGTTGCAGCAAGTGGGGGCCACTCCTCATCGCGGTGCGTGGGCCTCTCACTATCGCGGCCTCTCTTGCTGCAGAGCACAGGCTCTGGACGCGCAGGCTCAGTAATTGTGGCTTACGGGGCTAGTTGCTCTGCGGCACATGGGATCTTCCCAGACCAGGGCTTGAACCCATGTCCCCTGCATCGGCAGGCAGACCCTCAACCACTGCGCCACCAGGGAAGCCCTAATGCAATCTTTAAATGTACCATGTATTTCACAGTGTTGGGTTCTGTCTACTTAGCATTTGCCCAATTTTTAAAATAAAAACATTTTGCATTATTCAAACCAGAAAATAAACAATAGTTCAAAAACAAACAAAGCAAACAAACAAAAATAAGGATGATACACCGTGATCAAGTAGGATTTATCCCAGGGATGCAAAGAAGTTTTAATATCCAGAAATGAAGCAGTGTGATACATCATATTAACAAATTGAAGAATAAAAACCATATGATCATCTCAGTAGATTCAGAAAAAGCTTTTGTAAAATTCAGCATCCATTTATGATAAAAATTCTCCAGAAAGTGGGCATAGAGGGAACCTACCTCAACATAATAAAGGTCATATATGACAAACTCAGAGCTAACATCATTCTCAATGGTGAAAAGCTGAAAGTGTTTCCTCTATGATTGGGAACAAAACAAGGATGCTCACTCTTGCCACTTTTATTCAGCATAGTTTTGGAAGTCCTAACCACAGCAGTCAGAGAAGGAAAATAAATAGAAGGAATCCAAATTGGAAAAGGAGAAGTAAAACTGTCACTGTTTGCATAGAAAATCCTAAAGATGCTACCAGAAAACTACTAGAGCTTATCAATGAATTCGGTAAAGTTACAGGATACAAAATTAATATACAGAAATTTGTATACACTATTTGCATTTCTACGCACTAACAAAGAACTATCAGAAAGAGAAATTTAGGAAACAACCCCTCTCACCATCACATCAAAAAGAATAAAATACCTAGGAATAAACCTACCTAAGGAGGCAAAAGACCTGAACTCCAAAAACAAGACACTAGTGAAAGAAATTGAAGGCCATACAAACAGATGGAAAGATATATCATGTTCTTGGATTCGAAGAATCAATATTGTCAGAATGGCTGTACTACCTAAGGCAATCTACAGATTCAATGCAATCCCTATCAGATTACCAATTTTCACAGAACTAGAACAAAAAATTTTTAAATTTGTATGGAAGCACAAAAGACCCTGAATAGCTAAAGCTATCTTGAGAAAGAAGAATGGAGCTGGAGGAATCTGGTTCCCCAACTTCAGACTATACTACAAAGCTACAGTCATCAAAACAGTATGGTACTGGCCCAAAAAACAGACATATAGATCAATGGAACAGGATAGAAAGCCCAGAAATAAACCCGGACATCTATGGTCAATTAATTTACAACAAAGGAGGCAAAAATATACAATAGAGAAAAAACAGTCTCTTCAATAAGTGGTGCTGGGAAAACTGGACAGCTTCATATAAAAGAATGAAATTAGAACATTCCCTCACACCACACACAAAAATAAACTCAAAATGGATTAAAGACATGAATATAAGACCAGATACTATAAAACTCCTAGACGGAAACATAGGCCGAACAGTCTTTGACATAAATTGCAGCAAAATCTTTTTTGATCCAACCCCTAGAGTAATGGAAATAAAAACAAAAATAAACAACCGGGACTTAATTAAACATTGTTTAAAATTTATTTATTTATTTATTTATTTTTGGCTGCTTTGGGTCTTTGTTGCTGTACATGGGCTTTCTCTAGTTGCGGCGAGCGGGGGCTACTCCTCATTGCAGTTCATAGGCTTCTCATTGCAGTGGCTTCTCTTGTTGTGGAGCACGGGCTCTAGAGTGCAGGCTCAGTAGTTGTGGCACACGGACTTAGTTTCCCTGCTGCATGTGGGATCTTCCCAGACCAGGGATCAAACGCATGTCCCTTGAATTGGCATGCAGATTCTCAACCACTGCACCATCAGGGAAGTCCCTAAACTTAAAAGTTTTTACACAGCAAAGGAAACCATCAACAAAATGAAAAGACAACCTATGGAATGGGAGAAAATACTTGCAAATGATGCAACCAACAAGAGTTTAATCTCCAAAATATACAAACAGCTCATACTACTCAATATCAAAAAAAACAACGAATCTAGTCAAAAAACAAGCAGAAGATCTAAATAGACATTTTTCCAAGGAAGACACAAGATGTCCAGTAGGCATATAGAAAGATGCTCAACATCACTAATTATTAGAGAAATGCAAATCAAAGCTACAATGAGGTATCACCTCACACCAGTCAGAAAGGCCACCATCACCAAGTCTACAAATAATAAATGCTGGAGAGGGTGTGGAGAACAAAGAACCCTCTTACACTGTTGGTGGAAATGTAAACTGTTACAGCCACTATGGAGAACAGTATGGAGTTTCTTTAAAAACTAAAAATAAAACTACCACATTATCCTGCAATCCTACTCCTGGGCATATACCCAGAAAAGATGAAAACTCTAATTTAAAAGATACATGCACCCCAATGTTCGTTGCAGCATTACTTACAATAGCTAAGACACGGAAGCAACCTAAATGTCCATCAGCGGAGGAATGGATAATGGAATATTACTCAGCCATAAAAAAGAATGAAATTATGCCATTTGCGGCAACATGGATGGACCTAGAGATTATCATACTACTAAGTGAAGTAAGCCAGACAGAGAAAGACAACTATCATATGATATCACTTATATGTGGAATATAAAAAAAAGATACAAATGAACTTATATACAAAACAGAAATAGACCCACAGACTTAGAAAACAAACTTATGGTTACCAAAGGGGGAAGGTAGCGGGGAGGGATAAATTAGGAGTTTGGGACTATCATACACACACCGCTATATATAAACTAGATAAACAACAGGGACCTACTTTATAGCACAGGCAACTCTACTCAATATTTTACAATAACCTATAAGGGAAAAGAATCTGAAAAAGAATAGATATATATTTATATATGTGTGTGTGTATATATGTATATGTGTATACACACACACACACACACACACACACGCACACATATGCATAACAGTTACTTTGCTGTACACCTGAAACACAACATTGTAAATCAACTCTACTTCAATTAAAAAAGAAAAAAAATAGGTGAAATTTACATAACAGAATTCACCATTTTGAAGTGAACAGCGCGGTGGCATATAGTATAGTCATAGTGTTGTGAGGTCACTACCTTTGTCCAGTTCCAGACGTTTCCATCACTGCTCCATCATTTCCTAGCCCTTTGACCTTCCTCAGTTAGCTTCGTCGTGAACTGTGAACATGAGTGTTGACCTTCTGGGTTGTAGTTCAGGGCCTGTGCATGGTCAGCACTGAAATCATATGCAGATGTATACACACCCAAGCGTAGCTTGCATCTGTGCTGTGTATGCACACAAGGTTGGTTCTTACACAAACCGACCTTGCCACTTGCCTCCACCCTTGAGGCGTGTTGGTGTCCTGACACACCCACGGGCTCAGTGTGGTGCTGGCAGAAGAGCTGCTTTTTACCGTCCGCTCCATTTAGCATGTGAAAACTCATCTCCCTGCTTTCCACCAAGCTGGGGCAATGGAGTGCTTATATCCAAGGGGAGTCAGGAGCAGTGACTTAGATGTATTCTACTCTGTCCCAGCTTTCGTTGCTCAAGGATCGATTTGCTGCAGGCTATATACCAGCCGCAGACAGATCACAACCTAGGCTAGAAGCACTTGCGCCGGTGTGTCGTTCCCGGAAGCCAACCCCATCGTGGTTTCTGTGGACGTGGCACAGATGGTGGTGCAGGTAAAGAAGACTCGCTTACAGCCCAAGCTTGCCCTTGCTGGGGGCCTGGGCATCAAGGTCCAGCACTGTGGTCTGCATGGCACGCCAGACCTGCCTCTGGACACACGACCGGTGCCACGTGCTTACTGCTTGAGGAGCTGGATGCTACACCTCCTTCGTTCAATCCCTCAATGCCTGTTGAGTGTCTGCCGCATGCTGGCTGTTGGGGTCCGGTGGTGCAGGTCAGGGGTGGTGCTGTGCCCCAGGGAGCTAGGACACAATAATGTGTGACTGACCAGTTAATTTTTTTTTTTTTTTTTTTGATTTATGCGGGCCTCTCACTGCTGTGGCCTCTCCCGTTGCGGAGCACAGGCTCCGGACGCGCAGGCTCAGCGGCCATGGCTCACGGGCCCAGCCGCTCCGCGGCATGTGGGATCCTCCCAGACCGGGGCACGAACCCGCGTCCCCTGCATCGGCAGGCGGACTCTCAACCACTGCGCCACCAGGGAAGCCCCAGTTAATATTTTGAAGCACCTTTAACATTAAATTGAAAAATCATGAGTTATGACAGATCTCATTTAACAAATATATTACTGGTATATTCTACCTTCCATTTCTTCTGGGCAAAGTGCTTTGTGTAAGATTCTCCTAGACAGATAATTCCTGAAAGATATGTTGACTCAAGATGGTATTTTTATTCTGTTTGAGGGTTTCCCCCTGTGGAAAAACATGTTACAAACAACACCTCTGTTTTGTGCTTATAACTTAACCATGGAGCACACTGGGGAGAGAACATGCAGGTCACACACTTGTTTTACAGATTTTACTCTTGCTTTTGAAATCTAATTTCATTTGACTCACCAAAAGTCCCAGAAGTAGACAGTCCTTCTGCTTCCTTTGTCTGTCTTCATGTTCTTGAATTTCATTCTAGCATTGTAGTCATCAAGCTACTAGAGGCTAATTTTTTAAAAAGATAATTAGGTTTCCACTGTAGCTACCTGGACGTGTAAAATGACTCTCCCCTGATTGTTTTGTTGATCCAAACTATATCTCTCTCTGCCCTCTCCGTTCATCAAGGTTTTTGATTTCTTTAATTTGTTCATTTATGGAATATGTGTATGTACAAGCAAAATATATTCTCATTTTTGAAGAAAAAGTCCCTTTGGAATCTGAACAGAGAAGCAACACATATTTCAACCCTCTTTCCTATGATTTTTTTCTTTCCATCTGTCCTTCACTACCTTTCTTTCCTATCTACGGGCTGAGCTTTCAAAAGCTTTTAATTAAAATGTACCTTTTCTTTTTTTTTGTTGTGTTGGGTCTTCGTTGCTGCGCGCGGGCTCTCTCTAGTTGCAGCGAGCGGGGGCTACTCTTCCTTGCAGTGCGTGGGCTTCTCATTGCAGTGGCTTCTCTTGTTGCAGAGCATGGGCTCTAGGCGCGCAGGCTTCAGTAGTTGCAGCATGGGGGCTCAGTAGTTGTGGCTCGCGGGCTCAGTAGTTGTGGGTCGTGGGCTGTAGAGTGCAGGCTTCAGTAGTTGTGGCTCGTGGGCTCTAGAGCACAGGCTCAGTAGTTGTGGCGCACAGGCTTAGTTGTTCCGCAGCATGTGGGATCTTCCCGGACCAGGGCTCGAACCCGTGTTCCCTGCATTGGCAGACAGATTCTTAACCACTGCACCACCAGGGAAGTCCTAAAATGTACGTTTTTTGTGCTTTGGCTCTGGGCCTACTAGATACGTCTTCTTAGCAACAGTGTGATTTAAAAATAGCAGGGAGGTCACGTGGCCTCACCAGTCCCATCCCTTTGCTTTCATTCTCGACTTGAGTTGTTCTTGGGCCAAGGACTTGCTCATTCAGCCCCTCTGTCTGCTGCAGGGGCGGGCGAGGTGAGCAGATGGGGATGGGCCTGCTGAGGAGCCCTTGCCGCTGGCCGCACAGGGCTGCACACGTCTGCAGGGCCTGGCTTCCTTCGTGTGGGTTCAGAGTCCAGAGGGCACTGCAGACCAAGGTGGCAGTTGTCAGGAAAGAGTCCCAGTGCAGTGTCACATCCTGGAGCACTTCGATGCCCTGGTGGCTGGAGGGAGTGCCTGTCCTGCTGGGGGGTGCACCCCGGGCTCCGCTCCTGCGTGTGCAGGGGGGCAGGCACGGGGCACGGGGCTGGCTCTGCTTCAGCTGCTCTCTCCAGCAGACCCCTTGGCCTCTACGCCTTGGTTCTCGTGGTCCCTTGGCTGTGGTCATGGTCACTACCACATTCAGTTTCTGAGAGGGTAGATACTGCCCTGTGTGTCCCTAGCGTGTATAATCATCACTGATATTTGCAGTTTCTTGGTGGCTTGGAGAGGGTCAGTGGGTCTGTGTCCAGAGGTGACCAGATGGGGCCCCTGACTTTAGATGTGGGCACTGCTGCCCCAGAGAGAGGCAGGAGGGCTGGGCGAACCTGCCTCACTGTGGGGTATGCTCCTGGTGACTCTGGGAGGGCCCTTCCGCTTGTCTCCAGTGTCCAGAGGGGCCCTGGTGGACCACCACGGCCACAGTCGACCCCCTTGTGGGCAGAGGGGGCCTCTCAGATCAGGAGCAGTGTCTGTCTGTCGATAAGAAATGTCACGCTTTCTGCTGAGATCTGTAGCCCTGAGGCTCGCTTGCCCACAGCCGCCGTCTGCGGAAGGACGTGAGTGTCCAAGGGCAGAGGTGGGAGGCAGAACCAGGTGGAAGGCGGAGGGTGCTGAGTCTGTGTCGGCCGTGTGTGTTGGACTCGTGTGAGTCTCCAAGTATGGGGCCCAGGGACCTCAGGGCCTTCTCCGAAGTTCACAGTGGTGGAAGGACCTCAGTGCCCTGGCGCACCCGCCAGCACTCACCGGGAGCCACCCATGCTTCCGTGTCTCCCTCAGACCAAGACAGAGCAGAGTGTGTCCCTGAGTTTTCCGACTGTAGCTGAGGCGGAGCCCTCGACGGCGGCGAGGAAATTGTCCAGGAATTAATCATAATACAAAGACTAAGAATAATAACAGCTGACATTCATTGAGTGCTTACGGCACGCAGTGGACTTTTCTGAGCACGCTACGTGTATACTCTTCCGAGAGCTTTTGAGGGTGGCCCCTCTCTCCTCCCCTCCCTTCTTTTCCCTCCGTTTCAGCTGAGGGACCTGTGTCCTTCTCGTCCTTTGGTACCACGCTCCATCCTCGGACTTACTGTTGCTGAAAGAAAACATCCATTGTTTCCTCCCTAGACTGGGGGTTCGTTGAGGGCACGAATTCTACCTTCTGTACTGACACACTGCCAGGCACATGGAAAGCACTCGGTACTCATTTAGTAACTCACACCTGGTGGCCTCGAGAAGGGTTGGGGAAGGAAAGAGGGACTCACTGTCATTCTTCAGTGACGGAAATTGTTTTAGGGACCTAATGTCAAGAGACCTCTAGCCCTGCTCTGCCATTAGGTTGCTGTGTGATCTCGATCAAATCTCCTAACCTTTCTGGGCCCCAGTTTCCTGGGCTATATAATCTCCAAGGTCTTATACTGCTTAATTCTATGACACCCTCTGGCTAGCTGTGCAGAATAATTTAGAGCATAGAGAACAAACAGTGAACGACCAAGCAGGCTTATGTGTTGCAGCAGAGACAAGGGTACAGATATGAGATGGATTTTAGCACATTAAGGGTCCAACCTGCTTGCCAAGTACAAAGCAATCACCTAACATTTCCTTTCTAAGCAGTGAGTCATCTTTCTTCTGCAGGTCTTAGTATTGACACAGCAGTGGGGAGGAGATGTTAATCACACAGTCAGATGGTGGAATGGATCTGGGAACCTGTGACCGCTCCCTGCTCCAGACTGTGAGGTTCCTGAGATGTCTTATTGGGCCTTTGTGGCAGTCAGCTACATGGATGCTTACTTAAACCATGACTGTTTTCATTTGATTTTAAACAAGCCAGAGAAAGCTGGTGATTTAGATGTGCCTGTTTCCTGTTCTTTATGAATAGAATTGGATCTGGTAATTCCTTCCAGAAAATTGAGGGTAGGTTAGAAATGGGTTGGGTCTTCTTAACTAGACACCAGTGATTTAAAAACAAGATGAACCAGTGGCGCTCTGTAGAGCTGGCCAGTGGGAAAGGACCCAAAGCGGGTCCTTGATTTACCTATATTCTCCTGGAAAACTAAGGAAAGCTTAAGACCCTCCCTACCTAGTTTTACAAATGAAGTAATTGACAGCAGGAGATGCTAAGCATCCACCTGGGCCTACAAGTGTCTTCAGGGGTCTTATTGTCTGACTGGGTCACACCTCTGGCCGCCACGTGGATGGAACAGAGCTGCAGGGCATTTGGGTCCTGGGTGTTGTGTTTGCACACTTATTCTAGTTTCTGGTTCAGCTCTAAGTACCACTAAAGGAGAGAATGTGGGGACGCTTGTCTTAATCATCTCCACTGAGACTTGAGGGAATCCCCAACTGCCCAGCTCGAAGGAGAGAGTGAAAGGGAACAGATGGTTGGAAAACACTTTGGTCAGACATATAAAAGGAAGATAGGATGCATGAAACAGTGAGGACACACATCAGGGTCATGCACTGATGACCCTGATATGTGTGCTTTGTTGAGTACCTGTTACGTGCACACCACCGCTACGGGGGAGGGAGTGAGCGTGTACCAACCCTGGGAGTAGAGACACAGAGGCAGCCCTCAGGCCCACCTCCTGCAGCTCTAGGAAGGGCCATTCCTTCCAGCACTGCCCTTCTCTGGCTATCGATTTCGACCAGGCCATTCTCAGGCCCTGTGCCCAAGTTTCCCATTGGAGCGTTGAAGCTTCTTTCAAAGTACTCACATTACCCTGGTTTATCGTGTCTTTCTTTCTGGGTTCATTTCTCTGCTGTGAATAATTAATGGTGTGAATGGGTGAAGTGTTTGCAGGTGTCAGATCAAGATCCCAGATTCAGGCTTTGCAGAGCCCGCACCCAGCTAGGAGGTTGTTGCCAAGGTCAGTTCAGGGGCCCTGCGACACAAGGTCCCCCCGAGCAGTAGCAGGCTGTGTTGTGACCTGGGCCCGGTGCCCTGCGCCCTCTGTGCCCAGCTCCCCAGCAGCTTGGGGAGCCTGAGGTGTGTGCAGGGTGGGGCAGGGGGGGGGGCCTTCAGCTGGTGAAGCAGCTGAGCACAGCCTTTGGAAGCAGCCTGGGGAGGGGGAGGTGTCTCGTCTGGGGACAGATACTCTAAAGAAGAATTTTTCTCCTCCCTCACTCCTTGTTGGGCTTCTCATTGTAGACTGCTGGTGTAAGTTGGGGGCATTTTCGTGTCCTTAGAACAGGGAGAAAGGTTTCACCGTCATCCCCCTTTCGGATCGCTGGACTCCTGTTGTGGTCTGAATATTTGTGTCCCCCCAAAATTCACATGTGGAGCCCTAACCCCCAAAGGTGATAGTATTAGGAAGTAAGGACTTTGGGAGGAGCTGAGGTCCTGAGGGTGGAGCCTTTGTAAATGGGATTAGTGCCCTTGTAAAAGAGCCTCCAGAGGGCTCCCTTGCCCCATCCACCATGTGAGGACACAGGCTGTGAACCAGAAGGGGGCCCCTCGCCAAAACACGACCATCAGCTTGATCTTGGACCTCCCAGCCCCCAGAACTGTGAGAAGTCAATTTATGCTGTTTGTAAGCCACCCAGTCGGTGGTATTTTGTTATAGCAGCCGGAACAGACTAAGACAGCCTCTAAAATGTCATGTTTCTCTATATATTCTGTAACTGGATTTTTTTCCCTTAACTATAGATTATAAATCTTCTTCTAAATCAGTATACAAAGCAACCTCATTGTTTTTCTTAATGACAAAATGTTCCCTGGGGAGGTACCATAGTTCATTTACACATTCCATGATAATCATTGTCCATTCAGGTGGTGCCACTTTTGTTTTGTTTTTACTACTGAAGGTCTGCAGTTCCTTACCTGTTATTCCAGAATTTGAGACAGTGATCATAAACAAATTTTTTAATAATTGGTAGCAGGA
>NW_006790410.1:1126824-1141968 GCF_000442215.2 Lipotes vexillifer | reverse complement strand
GTGGCAGGAATGGATTTGGACAACACGAGGCTTTTAAAATTCTTTTTAGAATTCCATTTAGTAGGATGTGCTGAAATATAAACTGAGGCATATTAAAGTTTTCGAGAGTTTCTTTGAGGAAACACCAATTCAAATTGGGCAGTGATGAGCATTCCACCGCCAGAAGCCAGGGGCGAGGTGTTTATAGGGAATCAAACAAGGAAGTGATTTGATTGGCTACAGTTTAAGAGATTGCCTAGTCTGGGAAAGTCCTGTTGGCTGTTGGTCATTGGTTTCCTTCCCAACTTGAGGCATTCACAGGAATCCACTCTGCCTTAGGTTTCAGTTTGCTTCCAAAGGCAACACAACTGTCAGAGCCCCCTCAGGCTAACGGTCTCCTTGTTTGAGAACTTTAACAGATGTTTTGTGTATTTCAGTGCAGATTTCTGCTGGTAATGTTATGTAGCACGTGGTTACATATCTTATAATTCATGAATCCAGACAGCTCTCAGTCTCCACATATCTTGGTCCCCGGAGCTTGGAGAAAGGATTCTGATACGCCCCCGTACTCACTAAACATCTTCCTACACATACTAGAACTTATTTTGTCGTGAGATGGATTTGCAGAAATAGAATTGCTGAAGCAAAGGTTATGCTTGTTTCATATTTTAATAAATGCTGTTAGTTTCCCAAACGTTGTCATGATACAATCGGCCATCAGGGTGTGAGAGTGGCTGCTTTCGACCATCCTCAGCACCACTGGGTGTAACACCGTAATCAGAGGACGCTTTGTACTCTGGGTTCTTGTTAGTTATGTGTTGTCTCATCCTAGGGAGTCTCTTTCTGCTGCGACATCACTTCCGCTGAAGGCAAACGCATATGATGTGCCGGGAACCATGGTAGGCACCTGGGCTATACATAGAGGAATGAGATAGGATCGCTCTTGAGCTCATGGTCTGGTGGCGGATCTATAGATGCCTTTAACAGTGAACAAATATTGTACGTGGTCAGAGCTGGAGACCCAGCAAAGGCAGGATCCTGGCCTGGCGGGGAGGATGAGGGGATGGTGCTGAGAAAGACCTCACAGATCTTTGACGGCTGACGAGCAGTTTCAGAGCCTCTAGTGAGAGTGTATTTGGGGCAGCACAAGGCTGGAGTGTAGGCTGCCCTGCTGACGGCAGGGACTGAGATGAATAAGGATGGCGAGGGACCTCGAATGTCCTTCTGAGGAGCTGAGACTTCCTTCTGAACACAGCAAGGCGACAGCACCAGCTTGGCCTCTCAGAAGGCTGCTGGCACAGCACTGGGCTGGGAGGTGGAGACTGGAGCTAAGGCGGTTGCTGTGAAGTAAGGGCACAGTGTGGAGGGTCCCTTTCAGTGAAGATGGGCTGAGAGACCAGTCGGTGGGCTCCAGTGTATCTCAGAAGCATCAGTGTGGGGCTGAAGAGTGGTCTCTGCTTGGCAGACAGTGAGAGAGGGTGCAGAGAACGGGTTCAGCGAGGGGTTTCGCAGAAGGGGGAGAGGGGGGCGGTGAGTTGAAGTTCTTGCAGAGCATCCAGGCAGTGGGGCTTTGCTTCTGCAGCTCAGGAGGGTCCACGGACAGAATGCAGATTTGAGAGTTCTGAGCAGGTAAGGAAAGTCAAACCAACTCAAGTAAAAGTCAAGCTGAGAAAGTCAGCCGGGTGTCAGCCTGAATCCAGGTTGCTAGACTTTTGAGCTAATGGGGACTGGAATCTGTCTGCTTTCCAGAGCTCATGGCCACACTCATCATGCCATTTATATTTGCCTTACTTGTGTTATTTCAGTGAAATGAAACCTAGTATCAGGTTTCAATTCTATGAGGTCATAGGAGGACTTCTGTTTTTCATTTTCAGTATTGGCTCACTGACCAGCGTTTATTTTTTAACCTGAGGGTTACTCAACCCAAGCTGTAGAAGGATAAGTTTCTTGTTTTCCAGGTTAGAGTTGAATAGAACTGCTATTAAATGATCAGCAATTTACTGAAAGGAGGAAGAGGAGAAACCTCTACCACAGAAGCACAAGGGCAGAGTTTCAAAATCTGGAGCCAGCAAAGGTCAGCAGTCATGGGAAAGCGTCTAGGCCATCTTTCCTCGTCCGCTCACTCAGCTCCGGGGGCAGCTGGGCTTGGAGGCAGCAGCTGTTCAAGGGTTAAAATGGCAAGGAAATGAGCACTTTCTAACCCATTTGGCCTTTTAATTTTAGGGCTTATAATAAGCACTTATAATACTTTCTTCATGGAAGAAGTAGAGTGGAATTTCCCTGTGTAAATCCCATAAGCCACCCTAAGTACAAGCAATTTTGGTTTATTCCAGTTTGAGATGTTTTCTGGTAAAAGATGTGTCTCTGGAGGAATGACTCCCAGGGCACCTGTCCTCCCAACCCCCAAAGGCTCAAGATAGGGTCTCATCAGAGCCACTGTGGTCCCCTCTTTAGAGCCCATAGATGTGTGACTTTGCCATGAAGTGTTAAAAGGTCATCAAACTCTAACCATCTGTTTCCACAGACGGGCACATCCCCGCCTGTCAGGGAAATCAAGTCAGACTGCAAGGAAAATATTCTGACATATGAATTGTCAGCTGAGATTGACAGAAAGAACCGTCAATTCATCCTCAGATCTGTGAAGTTTTTTACTTGACAGCCAGACACGTATAAGGTCCAAAACCTGTGATTGGAGAGATGAAAGTTCTGTTTTTTTAAATTTTATTTATTTAATATATTTATTTTTGGCTGCGTTGGGTCTTTGTTGCTGCGCGCAGGCTTTCTCTAGTTGGCGGTGAGTGGAGGCTACTCTTCGTTGTGGTGCGTGGGCTTCTCATTGCAGTGGCTTCTCTTGTTGCGGAGCACGGGCTCTAGGCGCATGACCTTCAGTAGTTGTGGCACGTGGGCTCAGTAGTTGTGGCTCACGGGCTCTAGAGCGCAGGCTCGGTAGTTGTGGCGTATGGGCTTAGTTGCTCCGTGGCATGTGGGATCTTCCCGGACCAGGGCTCGAACCCGTGTCCCCTGCACTGGCAGGCGGATTCTTAACCACTGCACCACCAGGGAAGCCCGAAAGTTCTTTTGAAATGGCTTTTTCTCACAGATATTCAATATTGAAACTTATGAGAATATGTCTATTACCTCTTGTGTGATGATGGTGTCACGGGTTTGTGTGTGTCCAAACTCAACATATTGTATCTATTAAATATGTACAGTTGTTTGTATATCAGTTATACTTCAGTAGAACTGTTTTTAAAAAAAACCGATCAGGAAAGCCAAAACAGCGTCTCCTCCCCTGCCATGTTCCTGCCGGGTGCCCTGAGAGGAAACACCGACAAGCGGGTGGTTCTCCGTCCCGGCTGTGTCCTAGACTCACCTGAGGAACGATTACCAACCCACAGGCAGAGGCGTGTCTTAAAGCTGCCCAGTAATTGGGATGTGAGCCAGGGTTGAGAACCACTGCTTTCCAGAGTGCTCGTCACACAGTGACCGCCTGAAGCTGCAGAGGTTCCTACTGGGCTGCCTCCTTTCCTGTTATACGCCCACATGTGGAGGGTTCTGCTACTTTGTTCAAATGGAGAACTTTCCCATGGCAGGTTTGGGCCCTTAAGGAAAGGCTGGAGAGATGGTCTCCATGTTAGGCCATAATAAGGCTAAAAATAAATAAATATTGAAACACTAAATAATATTTTAAAAGCTTGTTATAGGAAGGTAGAATTGGTGGTGAGTAGTATATTTTTGGATGATAGACTCAATATTGGGAAAGAGATGGCTGTGACGCATTGATATCCATCTGAACGGGAAGAGTGCTTCGGGGGATTAGTGGGAAACCCGAAATGTCATGAAGATCACAGAGACCTAGTTTAAGGAGGGAAGAGGCGGGAATTCCCAGGATGTCAGTATGCTAAGGAAGCAAGCAGCCTACTGGGGTGGGATTTTAACAGCGCACGTGCGAAAGATAAAAAGTGGGCTCATCACCCAGCGCAGGGTGGTAGGGAACCTACGTGAAGGCTTCAGGAGAATCATCTCAAAGAGATTATTAAAGGGGCCTTTTGTGATCATTTGGAACTAATTTGGGTTTGCCTGTTAATGTCCTGTGAGGTTGGGCTCATTTTTTTCGATGGGACTGTGAGACGGGGAGATCTGTGACTTGACAGTGTGCCCGAGTTGCATGAAGACATTTAATAGCAACTCACTCCGTATTTCAGCTGATAAGATAGAAAGTCTGGTCTAAACAAACAGGCCCGTTAGGTAGATTTGTGGCTGGTGTAATAGCTGTACCTATAAAAGTATGATTAGTAAAATACCACCATGGAAGGAAGGTCTTTAATGGAATTGACCATTGGCTCCATCATCACTATTTTATAATTGATTTGAATGAAAATATGGAAGGCATGCTGTAGCAGTCAGATTCTCAGGTTGTAGGGAGAGGGGTATCGCATCCAGCTCTTTCTTTTTAAAAGTTTTTTTAAAATTTTATTTATTTAATTTATTTATTTTTGGCTGCATTGGGTCTTCATTGCTGTGCGCGGGCTCTCTCTAGTTGTGGCGAGCGGGAGCTGCTCTTCGTTGCGATGCGTGAGCTTCTCATCGCGGTGGCTTCTCTTGTTGCGGAGCATGGGCTCTAGGCGTGCGGGCTCAGTAGTTGTGGCTTGCGGGCTCTAGAGCGCAGGTTCAGTAGTTGTGGCACGTGGGCTTAGTTGCTCCACGGCATGTGGGATCTTCCTGGACCAGGGCTCGAACCTGTGTCCCCTGCATTGGCAGGCAGATTCTTAACCACTGCGCCACCAGGGAAGCCCTCCATCTCTTTTCTTTTTCTTTTCCTTTCCTTTCCTTCTTTCTCCCTCTCCCTCCCTCCTTTCCTTCCTTCCTCTTTTTTTTTTGCAGTACGCGGGCCTCTCACTGTTGTGGCCTCTCCCGTTGCGGAGCACAGGCTCCGGACGCGCAGGCTCAGCGGCCATGGTTCACGGGCCCAGCCGCTCCGCAGCATGCGGGATCCTCCCGGACCGGGGCATGAACCCGTGTCCCCCGCATCGGCAGGCGGACTCTCAACCACTGCGCCACCAGGGAAGCCCCTTCCTTCCTCTTTTAAAATTAATATATAATTCAAATACCATAAAATTCAAGCTAGGCAGTGAACTGATCTGTCCGAGATAGCTGATCAGAGGGCATCTGGTGGTGTTTGGGCCATGTGCCTGGGTGCACGTCCCCCCTCTCCTGCTGCAGGGCCCTCCCTTTCTGCCTACACTGCTGGCTGTCTCCTCTCTGACTTGCCATGCAGCTAGGCCAGGACTCTCTATGTGGAGTGATCTCTCATTCTCTTCCATTGATTTTCTTACTCCAGGCAGCCTGTCAAACTTTGGGAAGATCTCGGATTCCAGATTACGGTTCAGGATGTGAAAAGATTCCACTTTCTGTTCAGGCCCAAGCCTCATTCTGCATCTGACCTTACCGTGGGGCTGTCTGTGGCCATTGCCGTGCTAAGTCATCGCCATGTGATCATTGCAGGGAGGAGGAGTAGAATTGGCTGGATGTGTCCGGCACTCCTGGGTCCCAAGAAAGCTTGATTCTTCATTTAAGTGACAGAAAGCTAGGAGTGCCTTGAGTGACAGAATGAGGCTCCCATTCTGACTGGCTAAAATAATGAGCCAGATTCCATACGTTTAAATGTTATGATGGATAACTGTAAGATCCTGTATTTAGATCCCTAAGCCCTGTCCCAGTACAGGATGGGAAGATAGAACTTACTGACTGAGAAAAGCTTGGAAGTTTATTTGACAGTTCATTCTGACTCAGCTGTGTTATGGTTGCTAAAAATGTTAATACTGTCTAAGGCTACAGTCATGAGAGTGAATAGGCATTTTTCCTGAGCATGGGGAACCAAGATTTTACCCGAACTGGGCATGCTTTCCTGGAGGAGAGAAGGTTCTGGAAACATGAGAACCCCTTCTGATGTTGAAGGGCTTGCTCTTGCTGGAACGGCCGTGGGAGGTGTGGGCAGCCTCTGGTGGGGTGGTCAAGAGGGAAGGTGAGTCAAGGATGTGCTGGGGGTGAGTTCCTCCCTACAAGGAAGGAGGGGCAGAGCTCTTCAGGCTCTTAGGGGACACCTGCCAAGGGTGTTGTATGGCTGAGGGACTGGCCAACCTCGGCGCTGCCCCTGAGTTTCACTTCCCTTTTGGAGTTTTCTCTGACCTTGTGGGGCTGTGTTTAGTTTTTTCAAGGAGCCCAGTTTCTCACAGGTTAATTGGAAATCTCTGATAACCTTGAATATACTTCCTGATTCTAACCCAGGAAGGCTTCTTTAAGCACCTGCCTTGTGCTGCGCTCTGTGGGAAAAGGCAGATGACAATAAAAGCAGCGTAAGAAGCAGGTCCAGGTATCAAGATCCATACGGCATATAATTGAGGAGACCAGACCAACCACCAAACTAAGAAACTGGGGATTGGACAGGAAAAAAAAATGTCCTGGCTGATACATAGAAGGGAGAGAGAGCATGGTCCGCTGAGACTTAACCCAGCAGATGCGGGAAGGATTGGCCTCGTGCATGAGATGGGGTTGATGGGAATTTACTTAGAACCCTGAAGTTTTCTTGTTTCAGCCGTGCCCCGTTCTTTTACGCCAAAAAAAAAAAAACAAAAAAATTCCATCCCCCATAAACTCCATCTCTAGGCTTCCACCCTGAAGACTCGACTTGTATTTTAGTTGCTTTACTAAATGCTGAGTTGATTTTCCATGAATCAGTTTAAATATAAATTACCATTTTACGCCACATGAAAAAATGTACTTACCAACAGTTGGCCATTTTTTTTAAAGAGAGTTTGTAACTTTATTAACATTGGACACTCCCTGACTTGATGTGCTGTCTTTCTCTATTCCTGAGATTTATGTTACTCGAAGGCTACGAATGGGTGTGTCTGGTGGGCAGACCGCTCCCCTCCTGGGCAGTGCTGAGATGGCATGTGCTTACTTCTTAGGCTCTGCAAACTGCCAAAGGGGCCATCCTGTTATATTTGCATTTAATCGCTGCCACGACAAACCTCTAACTTGTGGCAGATATACTTCTAGACATAGGCATCGTCAGAACCACATCACCTTTCATATCCTGGGGGGAAAGGCTGCACACCCTGATTTTACCTGTGTGATGTACCCAGTTACAAATTCACACCTGCTCAGAGTGGGCCGTTCGTTTTCTTACCTTATCAGAAATGTGTGTTTGGATCCTGGGATACGGTGGAGAATACTTGCTTAACAGGAAGCAACTCCAAGGGCCCATTTCTGCGAATGCACATGCTCTTTTCACTCTTCTAAAGCAGACGTGTGTGTTTCAGACTCCTAGACCTATAATTAGATATGTCTGGGAATAGATTTAGTGGTTAAAAGCAATGTCCTTTCTACTGAAAGTTTGAGGGTCTGGCACACAGAGTAGAATGAGAAGGAAAATTCAGTTCTGTTGTCTCCATCCCGATTTGTTCTGCATGCAGCACAGTGAAGGTCACGGGCTTAGTCAGTCGTCAGCTGTCCTTTGGAACACCAGTGCCGTCTCAAGGCTTGGGCACTGGGAGCAATAGACCTGGTGTGTTGGATGATGACTTATTTAGTAGCTAGACTGCCTGCTAATGTTGGCTACTTTTGACTGAGCTCAGCGTTATACTTAACATTCTTTTCGTAATTACAGCTGTTTGGAATGTCAGCAGGCGTGTGCTTAGGGCCCCAATTTACCAACAGGTTCATTGGAAGAAAGCAGCAGAGAGAAGGGGGGTGACAGTGTCACCCCACAGGTAACTGCGTGCCCCTTCGAGTGGTTGGCACTCCCCAGCATCCACATCGGGGGCCAGGCCAGGACTGCACATGAGCCACAAGTGTGCTTGGAGTGCATGGGTCTTCAGCTAAACAAGAGAGCGTACAGGACACTCTGTTTTGAGAAAAGAAAGCAGATAACCAGTTGACAATGCACATTTCTGCTGGTGTTCCAAATTTGGATCCTGAAAAGTGAGAGGTAGAGCACTTAGATGTTGAATCTTGCCTGCAGGAAGTAATTTGAATTAGGAACTCAAAATCAATATACTTTCTTAAAAAAATGTTTTTTTTTTTTATTGAAGTGTAGTTGATTTACAATGTGTGAGTTTCAGCAAAGTGATTCAGTTATACATATACATATTCTTTTTCATATTCCTTTCCATTGTGGTTTATTACAGGGTATTGAATATAGTTCCCTGTGCTATATGGTAGGACTTTGTTGTTTACATTTTGTACATAGTACTGTGGATCTGCTAACCCCAAACTCCTATTGTATCCCTCCCTCACTCCCTTTCCCCTTCGGTAACCATAAGTTTGTCTTCTGTGTCTGTGAGTCTGTTTCTGTTTCATAAGTAAGTTCATCTGTGTCATATTTTAGATTCCACATATAAGTGATATCATATGATTTTTGTCTTTCTTTGTCTGACTTACTTCACTTAGTATGATAATCTCTAGTTCCTTCCGTGTCACTGCAAATGGCATTATTTCATTCTTTCTTATGGCTGAGTGTATTCCATTGTATAAAAATCAACATACTTATAATCTTCGTTCTTAGGCTGAGGTGCGTGCGTGTGTGTGTGTGTGTGTGTGTGTGTGTGTAATTCGAGACAGGAGGGTCTACATATGTTTAAAAGCTTGTGGAGATCCTTGTGTTGTGTGCTTCTAACATGGGAACTAGTGTGCTGCAGGGGCTTAGGTTTCAAAGTAGCAAATGTTTCCTTATGAATATAACTCGGAAGGGACGTGTTTTAACAAATTAGGGTCCCACCCTTATGGCCTCATTTAGCCTTCTTTACCTCTTTAAAGGTCCCATCTTTAAATACAGTCACACTGAGGGTAAGGGCTTCAACACAGGCATTTTGAGGAGACACAGTTCAGTCATAACAACATCCCTCTGCATCACCAGTGTCTCCCATCACCTCCCAAAGCTTCTGAGCATGGTCTACAGAGTTTCCCACATACAAAAACGAAAAGAAAACCTCACTAAATTTTTATCCCTTTATCTGCTTTCCTGTTTTATACCAAATTCACAGTTGCCAGGCTGGAATGGACTCCAGGTGCCCTTCAGCCCTCACTGTACCCAGAGCTGGGCAGCTCTAATCATAGTCAGGGTCAAGCTACTCTCTGGGAAACATCTGGGTAGTAAAAGTGGTAGAACAATGGGAGAGAAATTGTTCTGAGTTGGGAAGATCACAGTCTCTCTGCTCCTAAGCTGCAGATGTCTGCCATCTGCGTTCTCCATCCCCTGCAGCCACCTCCCGCCCGCATTCAGAGCTGTTGATAGTAGGCAGATGAGTGGGGGCATTCCCACTGGAGAGGGAACGAGAGTTGCATCTTCTAGAATTTGATCACTGCAGGTCATCTAGTAGAATTAGGAGTAAAAATGCAATAGCCGTCTGACCCAGTGTCACCCAGGTAGAGGTCATGGGGGACCAGAAAGAACCCTTAGCCCAGCACCATTGACAGCAGGAAGTGATCTGCTAGTCAGGGCACTTGGACCTGCAGCTGCCCAGAACCTACCAGGAGGATGAAAGAAGCCCATCTAGATACAACAGAAATTTGAGCCTGTCCGCTTTTGATCTGGGGCCTCCACAACAGTAGCTTTGAAGGAATATGTATATCTGTGTGGATGTATGTGTGACCAAAACATAGGTTTCACAGAACACTTCTTTTGTGGGATGCCCTCTGATTTTTAAAAAAATGATCTTTACCTTTGTAAAATACGTGTCACAGCCCAATAACTTGATTTCATAATTATATTGTGACTAATGGGTCACGATAGTTGAAAACACTGTTCTGTTGTATAATATTGTGGGAACTTTGGTAGTTCTTCCCAAATCAACACCCTACTTTTACCTGATGTCACATCTTACTAAGTTAGTTCTGTCTTTAGATTACGTTATCATCTACTAATTGTAGAGAGTTCTTGGCATGGAATGGGGTAGGCGATCTGGCCAATATGCAGTTCCAAGTTAAAGCAAGAACCCCTTCATGCATTTTTTTTTTTTTTTTTTCCTTGCGTTATGCGGGCCTCTCACTGTTGTGGCCTCTCCCATTTGCGGAGCACAGGCTCCGGACGCGCAGGCTCAGCGGCCATGGCCCACGGGCCCAGCCGCTCCGCGGCATGTGGGATCTTCCCGAAACGGGGCACGAACCCGCGTCTCCTGCATCGGCAGGCGGACTCTCAAGCACTGCGCCACCAGGGAAGCCCTCTTCATGCATTATTAAAGAGTGGTTGCTGGGGCTTCCCTGGTTGCGCAGTGGTTGAGAGTCCACCTGCCGATGCAGGGGACACGGGGTCGTGCCCCGGTCCGGGAAGATCCCACATGCCGCGGAGCGGCTGGGCCCGTGAGCCATGGCCGCTGAGCCTGCGCGTCCGGAGCCTGTGCTCCGCAACGGGAGAGGCCACAACAGTGAGAGGCCCGCGTACCGCAAAAAAAAAAAAAAAAAAAAGGTGATTGCTGAATTTCTGTCTGTGGCTTCATCCCAAGGACCTCCTGCCATTTACCTAGGGATTCTATGCTTCCTTCACATTGTCTGTTACCACGGTCTTGCCGAATTTCCACCTTACCCTCTTGTTTCTTCTGGGCTTGGTTTGCTTTCTGGGAAACTTTAAATTCTGCCACATTAAACATCACCTTCCCCTCTACACCGTCTCACCCTCTTTCACTTTCTTAGACATCCCTCCACTGCCCTTCTTAGTCCTATCCAGTTGGTTTATTCGCATGAGCTAAATGGTGGTGGAGTCTTACACGGTCACTGTTCATGAGCACAGTCACGACACACCCTCGTGGTGATGTCCACAGCAGCTTGTTAAGCAGAGCCCTGGAAGAATAGGAATATCAAGTGGGATCTGAGAAAGTGGCCCTTTGGTGACAGAAGACTCATTGTCACTGAAGAGGCAGTGTCTATGCAAAATGCCTTCCTGAAATACTGGCCAAATCCTTTCTTGGCTTCAGTGACCTGGGCTGAGAGGAGGCATGACATCCCTAGCGCCTTGTTTTCTGAGCTTATTTCAAACATGGGGTTGATAATGTTTACCTTGTGTGTTAAATAAGACAGTTGTGAAGCACTGACCTGCCATGTAGAATGTAGGATGTGACCAAAGCCTATAACCTTTGTTCTCATTTGTATGAGTTCTCCATTGCTGAGTAATAAATCACTACAGACTAAGCAGAATGAAGCCACATGTATTTATTATCTTACAATTTCTATAGATAACAAGTCTGGGCACAGCATTGTTGGGTCCCTTGCTCCAGGTATCACAGAGCTGAAACCAAGTGGTGGCTGGGTTGTGCCCTCTTCTGGAGCTTAGGGTCCTCTTGTAAATTCATTCAGGTTGATGGCAGAATTCCTGTCCTTGAGGTTGTAGGACTGAAGTCCTGGTTTCGTTGCTGACTGGCTGGGGGTTGCACCCAACTCTTGGAGATCACCCTTAGTCCTAGCTCTCTTCTTCAAGCCAGCAGGAGAGCCCCCGGTCTGCTACAGCCGTCTTACGCAACATACCACCTTATGTAATGTTCCGTAATCATGGGAGTGGCCGTCCCATCATATTCACAGGACCCTCCACACTTAAGATCACGCAGGCCATGTACCCTGGGGGGGGGGGGCAGGAATCTGGGGCCCTCTTTGAATTCTCTCTACCATATTATCACATTTATCGTGAATCCAACATAGTTGCTAAGGACGCTTGTCTTTGCAAGTTCATGATTGGAAACAGTCCCATCTCCTTTTGTTTACAATTAATTGTCTGAACTCCCCATAAGCTAAAAGGGAGAAGTCCATATATCCCTTGAGCGCTCCCCCGCTCCCTCTACACACATGCACACGCGCCCGCACACACCAGGGAGTTACTGTGGACAGTGCTGTACATGGTGTTAGCAGATGATGCTGTTCATGCACTGCTGGTGCAGCCCTGGCCTAGACTCCCTGGCTGCCCTACACCGGGCATTTCAGTTTGTCTTTCAGTCTGTGCTTAGCCTTCCTCTCCACAGTGCAGCTGGAGAGCCAGCAGACCAGCCTCCCTGGAGCCAGCTCTCCTCTCGCAGCACTGAGGCCCTTGCGCTGGCCCACGTCATAGCCAGGCTGGATCTCTGAGTGGTCAGATGTCACCCTCTCAGTGAGTCATCCCCGACACCTGGTCTTAAATTGTATCATCCACCACTCCCTCCCCCGAGCTATTGATTGATCCGCCAGCTTCTGCTTTATTTTTCACCGTAGTGGAACTTACTGCCATCTAACCCAGTTCACGTTTTTCTGGCTTGTTGTTTGTCTCCCTCTTCTAGAAAGAAAGCTCCTCCATGGCAGGGACTTCTGTCTGGGTTTTCATTGCTCCACCCCCAGGACCCAGCACAGGCCGAGTTCAGAGTGGCATTTCAGTGACTTTTTGTTAGATGCATGGGTTGTGGGAACCAGTAGCGTTTTTAAGCGCACATTTCAGTGCTCTGCTAGATCTTGGCTGGTTAAGTCAAGTTAAGCAGATTAGCTTGTGTTACCAGCTTTTTGGAGCATCTCGTCAAAATCATGAGATGTTCATGGACTGTGGGAGGAATGGGCGGGAAACTTCTGATCATGTGGAGAAGTATGTGTGTGTGTGTGTGTGTGTGTGTGTCTGTGTGTGTGTGTGTGTCTGTGTGTGTGTGATGGCAGTGGTTCAGTGGGGGTCTCTCAGCTCAATTTGTCCTTGAAATGATAGAGGATTTAGCAGAGATTGGGTGCTGGGTGTTTAAAGAGCTAAAGCCGTAGGAGCCAAAGAAGGAAAAGCAGCGCTGGAGCTCAGGTGTGCTGAGTTCCATTGTAACTCATAACTCTCCATCTTAACTAATGTTTTTGTTTGTTTTTTGCGGTACGCGGGCCTCTCACTGTTGTGATCTCTTGCGTTGCAGAGCACAGGCTCCGGACGCACAGGCTCAGTGGCCATGGCTCACGGGCCCAGCCGCTCCGCGGCATGTGGGATCTTCCCGGACCGGGGCACGAACCCATGTCCCCTGCATCAGCAGGCGGACTCTCAACTGCTGTGCCACCAGGGGAGCCCTTAACTAATGTTTTATAGGGAGCTATTTTCTACATATTTTTCTACATAAAACAAGTCAATTTGTACTGGAATTACCTACAAATTCAGTGTCCAAGGTCTTGGATCAAATTGTGCATTTCTCCCAACTACTTTTTTGTTTTTAAAAGAAGAAAATTGCCAGGAACCTAGATCACAATTCTGTGATCATTTAATATGATTGAGAAACAGCCTTGCCCACCCTTGCACACACCCAGTCCACTGCCACTTGGACTGAAATTGCTTTAGTGAAAGTGTCTCTGTGAAAACCAAAGTGCAGACATTTTCACAGCTCCTCTCTTTTCATAAAGAAGGCGGGGCTGGGGAAGAGTGGGAATATTGAAGGAGGCCAAAATAACCGCTTGGAGCCTGGACCCTGCTCTGGACCTGTCCTCGGAGGGTGAGGGCCTTTCTCAGGGATCTTCTGGGGGAGGAAGGGTGCTGAGTGCTGTGATTGTCAGCATCGCGGTGGCAGGACAGGTGTGAGGAGCCATGGCCCTTGTCAGCACTTCACACGAGGATGCTGGCCTTCAGACTTAAAACAGCACTGTAAGGAGGTCCTGCCCACCATCCCTTTTGCTTGTGGGGAAACTGAGGCTCACAGCGGTTGAATAACTTGCGAGAAGTCCTGCAGCTGGTAAGTGGCAAGACCAGGACTAAACCACCTGACTTGGCTGACTTCGTAACCTCTGCCCTTAACCTCGCTGGCCTTGTCGGTACAGATACCCATCTTCTGACGGGGGTCAGCGCTGAGCAGGGTCTACAGCGCTCTGACGCTCCCCTCTTGTTTCATGCAGGTGTTTGGTCATCCAGTTACAGGACCTCCCCAGAAGGAAACCACTGTGATTCTGCCCACAGGATATGTAGCAGACAGGTGCTTTGCATGACACTGTCCCTCTCAGCGCCTTCCGTTTGGGCCACCCGTTTGGACTACCACAGCTCTGCTAGTTTCCTAAAATGCAGTGGTGGCAGTTCTGTCCTTTGCACTGAAGTCTGCCTGGACCTCCTGACTGGTCTGGCCCTTCTTCCGCAGGATGCTGACGGCCTGTGCCCTCTCTCCCGCAGATGCCGCCCTTACGAGGACTGCTGTGGCTCCAGGTGCTGTGTGCGGGCCCTTTCCATACAGAGGCTGTGGTATTTTTGGTAGGTCACGACTCTTCCTGGTCTCAGATGCTCTCCCTGCCCTCCCCCAGGACTGCCCGGTCAGTTTGTCACAGCCAAGGTGACATCACCTCCCCCTGAGGATGTGGTCTCTGGGTGGCCTCAAGAAAGCAGGTACGTTGGGGCTGGCTTCATGTCAAGCACTTCTGCTCACAGAGTCTGGAGAAAGCTCGTCCCCATTTCCACAGACTTGTGGCTCGGAAAGAAGACTTATTCTTTTGGAAGCTGACTGTACAGCAGCCTGGTCCTTCAGCGGCTCCTCCACCGATTTGTGAAATGCAGCTGAGGCCAGTTGTGTTGATCAGAGAATCAGCACATCTCGTTATAAAGTTTCCACTGCCTGGAAATCTTCCGTATTCACATCGTGTCCGCTGAGTCCTGACTTTCCAGACAGACAGCCTGCATCCTTGCCCATCTTCCAGCTCTACTGGGGGAAGTTGGAAGAGCTGTCTGGAGTCTGTAAGATTGGACCTCGGGAGAGAATGAGGGAGTAAAGCTGACAGAGTCCTAAAAGGATAGGATGCAGAGTTCCCACTAAGGAGAGGAACCTCCCGTGAGTTGCCACCCTCAGAGGATGCCTGTTTGGAGGTTTGTCTGAAGATTCATTTGACTCTGTAGATAAGAGATAGGCTTCAGATGACAGAGATGGCAGAGTATGTGTGGGAAAGGATTTGCCTAAAACCAAAAGAGCATTTCCTGTGCCTGCCACGCTCTCCTCTGCACCACTGCAGAGGTACAGTCTTTGAGGCAAACCCCGTGAAGGATCAGGACCCAGCCTTAAGGTTTAACCATCTTCATGGGTTTCAGATTCTGACATTCCTGACGTCTAAAGACTTTAGGGCCTTTCCTGAGCATGTGGCAGCAGACACTTGAATTTTTGGTGAGATTTTGCCTTTGCCTCCTGACAGCTGTTCCTGATGTTTGATTAGGGAATCAGCAGG
>NW_006790410.1:1093972-1126814 GCF_000442215.2 Lipotes vexillifer | reverse complement strand
CAGCAGGAAGTGGGTACTCCACATGCCACGTTTTCTTTAACAGGAGACCCTCTTTTCATTCTCACCATCACCACCTCCTTGATGGGGTTTTGGCCGTGTGGGGGCTGGACTCACCTGTCACGTCGGGCCCTGAGCAATGCCACGCTGGTGTTGGCTTCTCCCCACCTCCTAGTTGCTAGTGCCTCAAACTCTATAATAGGAGAACTTTTTTTACCCCGAGATTTTCCAAATGTTAACACCTCTGTGTACCTATCAGGGTGGGAGGGACTGGTACCAAAGCTGGGGTGAGGAGGGCCAGGGGAGGTGGCATCTCAGAGCTTTGCGTGACTTCACACACGTGCCCCCTCAGAACTTGCCTCCATGGGGCCTTGTGGTCGAGGGTCCCGGAAGGGATCAGCCGTGCTTCAGCTTGGCCTGAAACACCAGACGAATGATGATGAGGTTGTGGAAATGCTCCTAAACATGAAGAAACTTGTCAAAGTTTAGACATCACGTGATTAGAAAGAAGGAAAAATGGAAGGTCCAGGAGAGCTCTGAGGGCCTGGCTGCTAGAGCAGCTTCTGTCGACCTTCCCTGGAAGCGTTCCCTGAGCTGGTAGCCGGTGCTTCTGAGCTGTTGGCCGGCGTCACTCGTCAGGGTCAGGGCACCTCAGCGAGCCAGTGGGTCCCTACACAGAGGCATCTCATGAGAGCCGTGGAAGGAGGGCAGGTCTCCAAGGTCGGGGTGCCAGATATGAGAAGGTTTGGTTGAGTTCTTTGAGTTGAGATTCTGATACCAGATAGCAGCTTCTAAGCTGGGGATACAGCCAGAGAGCACCTTGAGATGCAAGTCTGAGGTGCCCCAGCTAAAGTCAGAGGACACTTGGTTTCCGCTCCATGGGTTCCTTCTCTCAGTTATGTGTCTGGTATGGAGAAGGCCCCACGGCAGCCGGGCTCCTAAAACAGACAGATGTCTAGACACATGGAGAGTTTTAAACCAGTGTTCTGGAAACAAAGCGTGCAGCCTCTGATGCCACAGACGTTGGGGAAAGCCGCACAGCTTCTGACCGGGTCTCAGAGAGGGCCTTCCTTGCGAAGGGCCCAGCACATTGCACGGGCAGGGACGTAGGCACGCACCTGGTGAGGGATTGATGGGGAGCTGGTATGGGGGCAGGTTTGCAGGGAGGGCAGGAGGTTGGCAGGATGGAGCTGGGCATCGCGCGGGAGTGGGGCGGCTCTCCAAGCTGGTCCCACTTGACTCTGGAGGAATTTGGGCTCCTTACTGTAACACAAGAGGTTTTGGAGGAGAATGCTTTCAGAAGTCCCTGCCAGCTCTAAAATCTTAAGTAATCTTTAACCAGGATAGTCTAATGAAATCCCCAGGATTAGAAAAGGTGTAGAGTTGGAAAGCGCACTGCAACAGACTGCAGCCTGGCAGGTGAGTGCTGCCCTGCTGCCAGGGCTCCCGTGGGGCTGCGGGCTGGGGCAGGTCGGCCCTGGATCTGCAGGGGCTCTGCTGCTGCCTGGGGCCTTCATTGGGAGCTGAGAACTGCTGTTCCAAATGCTGCGGCGGGGAGGCAGGAAGGGACTGAAAAAACAAATTGAATTGAAGAAACCAGGTTACTTTTGATGACGGAAAAGGCACACACTTCCTCTCTTAATCCCAGGGAAGCTCCTCAGACCTGCTCAGCAGTGGAAGAGAATGTCTAGGAAACAATCGTCCTGTAACTCACAGCACTTCCAAGAGCTGCTTTCTTACCGTGGCGCGCCTTCCCTCACTGACACCCTGCTTCCTCTCGCCGTTACCAGAAGCTCATTCCGCTGCACCCTTGTTAGTTTCTCTCAGACTGCTGCTTCAATAAGGAATGAGTCTGATGATTGCCCCCTAAGCCGGGAGTTGGTCTCCTGCCATGTGACTTTGTTCTTATTTGCTTGCACCTTTGTGCTCTCCAGCAGTCCACGGTGTGAGGTGCGTATCGCTTTTATTGTCTAGGAAGAAATATGTATTCCATTTGACGGTGTAACCAACATTTTGGCTTGTCTCATGGAAGAGACCAAGATCTCGTATGGCTTCTGCATTTCTTTTTTTATTTTTTGTATTTTTTTTTACATCTTTATTGGAGTATAATTGCTTTACAATGGTGTCTTAGTTTCTGCTTTATAACAAAGTCAATCGGTTATACATATACATATGTCCCCATATCTCTTCCCTCTTGCGTCTCCCTCCCTCCCACCCTCCCTAACCCGCTTCTGCATTTCTAATCCAGAGAGCCTGGTCCCTTGGGAGTGAACAGTAGTGTTACTGAGAAGGGAAACCCTCACGTGCTTTTAGCCTCCCTATGCTTTACCTTTCTGCCCAGATGTTTACAGTTGGACCCAGGGTTGAACGTAAGATTATCATGGAGTCCAAATGAAGCTGTTCCCTTTGGATTCCAGCATCTGACTTCGGAGAGGGCCTTGTTTTGCACACCTTGGATTCCTCTAGCTCCCCAAGACTGCGCCCCTCTGCAGCTCACGGCTGTCCTCCGGGTCTCTCACCCACCCAGCTTTTCCTGTGGGAGCACCTGTGCTGTTCTTTCCACCCAGAAAGAAAGCTCCTTCCCTTCCCTTCAATTTGTCTCTTTCTTTCCATCATTCAGGCTCAGCTCAGATGTTGCTTTGAAGGAAAAGAAGCTTCCTCACTCTGACAGATACCCTTGTTAACCCTCTTGTTGCCTTGAATTGTACCCTTGAAATGATGAACACAATTGTGTGTTATGTATATTTTACCCGCCACTCCCACCCCAAATCTATGTTGTATCCTTGCTTTTCTTAGCACTATCAGAGTTGCAATTAAACACTTTTGTTAATTTGTTGTTTACTGTCCCCCTCCCCTATGAGAACTCAAGTTCAGTGAGGGGGAGACCCCACCTGTCTTATGCCCTGGAATGCACAGACTGGTGCTGGGAGCATGGCAGTTGCTTAACAAAATTTTTGTTCAATGAATAATGAATTAGATGAGAGATCAGAAAGCCACAATTTCAGTCCTTTTCCTGAATCATTTCCTGTCTGGTGCCCCTGATCTTTGTTTGTGTTCAGCGCTCCAAGGTTGTCCGGTAAACGCTTACTGACTGACTAATGGACTTAATTTAACCCTTAACATTATGTTAATTATTCTTGAAGGCTTTATTGTCTCCTCTTTTCTTAAATTTCATTTGTGTGTGGACAGGTGCCTTTGACCATGACATGGCCAGCTCTGCTGTGTGTGCATCCTTCACAAGAGTGTGTGTGCGTGTTGAGTGAGGTTCTGGAAGGTTCTGTGAGTCCCATCGTCATATCAGTTTAGAGATGGGCAAGTTTCTCAGTTATGTCTGTGTGGAACAGACAACTCGGCCCTTCTCAGAATGACTCCCCCTGTTTCTAGTAAAACAGGTATAGTGCAGATGTGAGGTGGGAAGAGTCATTCATTCATTCATTATTTATTGAATACCAGTGATGCATCTGAGGATTCTTAGATGATTTGGACAAAGGTCCGATCCTTAGCCGTCCGCTCTGTGTCCGTTAGACTGTAGGGTCATGGTAGAAGGTTCAGCCATACTTAGAACCTAGAGATTTAAAAACAGCCTGTTTATTGATTGTGAGCGTTTTCTCTATTCCTATAGTTTCTCTATAATTAAGATGTGCTCTAGGAAGGGCACTTAAAAAATTTTTTTTTATGGATGTTCATATAATAATGGAGAGAAAACTGCTAGAAAGGATCACGTGCTTACTCTTCTTGCTTTGACGGTAAAGAAAAATGGGGGAAATAGACAGTGAAGACAAGCAGTAGTGTTCAAACTGGATTGAAAAGGCATCTCCCGTTTTGACTAAAATATCGAGTTGAGGTCAGAGCCATGCACAGGAAGGTAATTGCAGCAGCCCTTTGAAGCCAACAGCCATTTGGAGCTTTTGAAGCAGAAAGCTCACTTCAAGAGCTTCTCAGCACGAGTGGCCTCCATCCAGGGGCACCCAGAGCTCTGCAAGCCAGCTGTCTCCCTGGTGTGCTCCACCGGGCCCGTCCCGGGGGAAGGTGGTCGGGGAGGACCAGCCAGGGAGCCCTGCCGTCTGCCCGGGCCTCTGCCTGAGGCCTCACCCTGTGCTCTCGCCCAGGTTCCTCCTGATGATGGGCGTGCTCTTCTGCTGTGGAGCCGGCTTCTTCATCCGGAGGCGCATGTACCCCCCACCGCTGATCGAGGAGCCGGCGTTCAACGTGTCCTACACCAGGCAGCCCCCGAACCCCACTCCAGGTCAGCCAAGCCCTCTGTCCTTGTCTCTCCTCCTTTCAGTTTACATGTTCTCCGTAAGCATGTTCTCTGCCACAGAATA
The DNA here is from genome assembly GCF_000442215.2 of Lipotes vexillifer. Lineage (NCBI taxonomy): Eukaryota > Metazoa > Chordata > Mammalia > Artiodactyla > Lipotidae > Lipotes > Lipotes vexillifer. Next base: position 1,122,492 of record NW_006790410.1, on the reverse strand, counting down.
TGCTGGAAGAAAATATTCAGGCCATGTTTATTCATTTAAGTTCTGATGATCAACCTTACTATGCATTTGTGCTGATAATAAATGCAATGTCTGCTGTGTTGTATGTCTGTCACCTCTTATTCTTACCTAATTATTGGTGCATCTATTTTTTTCTTTAACATCTTTATTGGGGTATAATTGCTTTACAATGGTGTGTTAGTTTCTGCTTTATAACAAAGTGAATCAGTTATACATATACATATGTTCCCATATCTCTTCCCTCTTGCGTCTCCCTCACTCCCACCCTCTCTATCTCACCCCTCCAGGCGGTCACAAAGCACCGAGCCAGTATCTCTGTGCCATGCGGCTGCTTCCCACTGGCTATCTACCTTACGTTTGTTCGTATATTTATGTCCATGTCTCTCTCTCGCCCTATCACAGCTCACCCTTCCCCCTCCCCATATCCTCAAGTCCGTTCTCCAGTAGGTCTGTGTCTTTATTCCTGTCTTACCCCTAGGTTCTTCATAACACTTTTTTTTCCTTAAATTCCATATATATGTGTTAGCATACGGTATTTGTCTTTCTCTTTCTGACTTACTTCACTCTGTATGACAGACTCTAGGTCTGGCCACCTCATTACAAATAGCTCAATTTCGTTTCTTTTTATGGCTGAGTAATACTCCACCGTATATATGTGCCACATCTTCTTTATCCATTCATCCGACGATGGGCACTTCGGTTGTTTCCATCCCCGGGCTATTGTAAATAGAGCTGCAATGAACATTTTGGTACATGACTCTTTGAATTTTGGTTTTCTCAGGGTATATGCCCAGTAGTGGGATTGCTGGGTCATATGGTAGTTCTATTTGTAGTTTTTTAAGGAACCCCCATACTGTTCTCCATAGTGGCTGTACCAATTCACATTCCCACCAGCAGTGCAAGAATGTTCCCTTTTCTCCACACCCTCTCCAGCATTTATTGTTTCTAGATTTTTTGATGATGGCCATTCTGACTGGTGTGAGATGATACCTCACTGTAGTTTTGATTTGCATTTCTCTAATGATTAATGATGTTGAGCATTCTTTCATGTGTTTGTTGGCAGTCTGTATATCTTCTTTGGAGAAATGTCTATTTAGGTCTTCTGCCCATTTTTGGATTGGGTTGTTTATTTTTTTGCTATTGAGCTGCATGAGCTGCCTGTAAATTTAAGGAGGAGATTAATCCTTTGTCTGGTGCATCTTTTATGCATGTTTATGCAGCACATTATTTGTTCTTTTTCCTAAAAATTATTTCATGTGTAAATTTTTATGTAGAAACTGTACTGTCCATGACATTCTTAATGCTTCTGGACTAAATATTAATCATGTTACTAAATGGTGATTTGCTTAGATAGTCTGTCCTTGCTGATCATTTGTTTTCTTTTGTTTTGCTTTTCATTTGTTCATTCAATAAGCATTTGCTGTGCGTTTATGAGTATTGTGAGTACTTATTAATTGTGTTGCTATAGACATGTCTGCACAAGTTACATTTGGCCTATTTAGGGAATGTTACCCAGAGTGGTGCCCCAGGGTCATAAGAATTCGTGGTTTCCTAATTCTTATAAAACACTGCTTTAACTACCTAAACCTCAGACATGCTGTGGTGGGTGAATTCAAGTTTCCCTCGGGACACGGGCCCGTTCCTTGTTTTGAAATTACATGTGAGATGTTTCCCTTCCCTTTGGGGGCAGGGGGCGCCAGGGACTCTGCAGGGCTGGGGAGGCACTGCTCCTTGAGCTCCTGTCTTTGGGCCCATGTGGTGGGCCAGTGGCTGCATGGCTCCCTGCGTGCCATCTGCCCCGTCAGGCTTCCCACCTCCAGAGTGTGGGCGGGCTCCCTCTATTCATCACACACCACAGGGAGACAGTCGGAGATCTAGAGTTCTGTTCCAGTTTTTACAGAGTTCCGGTTTCGTAAGATAAGTCCTAAGATCTGCTGTACAGCGTGGGACCTATAGTTAGTAACACTGTGTTGTATACTCATGCCTTTGCTGAGTGGAGGTCTTATGTTGTGTCATCACAAATTCAGAGGGCAGCAGGAAATGCTTGGAGGTGATGGATAGGTTTATGGCATATATTGTGGTGATGGCTTCACGGTGTATATGTATTTCTAAACTCATCAAGTTGTAGGCGTTGCATATGTTCACCTTTTTGTATGTTGATCACACCTCAAAGAGAAAAGAAAGAAGTTGGGGGATTGAGCGTGGGAAGAGCTCTCTCTCATCTGCCCTTTAGACACAGAGATGCAGAGATGGGCATTTGCTGGTCTGTTTTTTATAGTTTATTCCACCAAACACTCTGCCGGGTTTTCTTTCATTATGTTTTAAAATGTTGCTAAAAATCTGAATATGTATTTTCCACAACAGTTCCGAGGTTGCTGTAGCTTAAACTTTCTCTCAGGGTTAGTACCACTTTTCATGCATAAGTGGATTTTTATTCTTTCATGTTTGGAAAGATTTGAATAGCTTCAAATCTATGCTCCAGCATAGGGGAAAGTGAAAATTTTCAGTTAAAATGGGAGGCCAAACCTAGATTTTATCTGGCTTAGTCTGAGTTTTCAGTCCTTTGATTTTTTTTTTTTTTCAAGAAGCAGACAGTAGACCAGAGAAATGGGTAAAAGGCTAATGAATTTCCTTTTCCTTCTGTCTTCATAACATGGATTTTTAGTGTCCTGTGTGGCCACAGATGCAAGATCCCGCGTGTGCTTGGCCCACAGCGTCAGGCCTGGGCTGGGGCCTGGGCACTGAGCTGCCTGCACACAGCGGGCTCTTTTCTTTTTCTTTTTCTTTTTCTTTTTCGCAGTACGCGGGCCTCTCACTGTTGCGGCCTCTCCTGTTGCGGAGCACAGGCTCTGGACGTGCAGGCTCAGGGAATGACGTATCAATGAAAAATTAATACAAAAACATATGCAATGTAAGTGAACTGACATTTAAAGGTAAATTCATAGCCTTATTCTTTGTTAAAAGTTTAAAATAAGAAAGTGAATTAGCTGATCTCTCCTTGAAAGAGGTTCAGAAATTAATAAACTCACAGAAAGCAGTAAGAAGTACATAATAAAAAATAAAAATTAATTACAGGAAAAAGAAAAATTGATTTACAGATCTAAAAGTTAGTGCTTGGTGAAAGGCAATAAAAGTAAATGATAGGGCTTCCCTGGTGGCACAGTGGTTGAGAGTCCACCTGCCGATGCAGGGGACACGGGTTCGTGCCCCAGTCTGGGAAGATCCCACATGCCGCGGAGCAACTGGGCCCGTGAGCCATAGCCATTGAGCCTGCGCGTCCAGAGCCTGTGCTCCGCAACGGGAGAGGCCACAACAGTGAGAGGCCCACATACCGCAAAAAAAAAAAAAAAAAGTAAATGATATTGCCAATATATATCCAGAAAAAACTATAATTGGAAAAGGTACATGCACCCCTATGTTCACAGCAGCACTATTTGCAATAGCCAAGACATGGAAGCAACCTAAATGTCCATTGACAGATGAATGGATAAAGAAAATGTGGTATATATACACAATGGAATATTACTCAGCCATAAAAAGAATGAAATGATGCCATTTGCAGCAACATGGATGGACTTATCATATTAAGTGAATTAAGTCAGAAAGAGAAAGACAAATACCATAAGATATCACTTACATGTAGACTCTAAAATATGACACAAGTGAACTTCTCTACAAAACAGAAATTGGCTCACAGCCATAGAGAACAGACTTTTGGTTTCCAAGGGGGAAAGGGGTGAGAGAGGGATGGAGTGGGCCTTTGGGATTTCCACATGCAAACTATTATGTATAGAATGGATAAACAACAAGATCCTACTGTATAGCACAGGGAACTATATTCAATATCCTGTAATAAACCATAATGGAAAAGAATATAAAAAAGAATATATATATATATGTCACTTTGCTGTACAGCAGAAATTAACACAATGTTGTAAATCAACTGTACTTTAATAAAGTAAATTTTAAATAAAGTAAATGACATTGCCAATCCCATCGTTGATAAATCTAATTAGTAAAGCTGGATTTAAAAAAAATAAAATCATAAGTTGAAACATTACATATCCAGAGGAGATTAAAAATTACAAAGAAGTACTCCTGAAATGGAAAGTTTTGGTAAGATAGGAAAGTGTACATTACCAAAGATTCATTAGAATATTGAAAATTGCAGTGGTCCACAAAGCAAGCAAGAGTTTGAGGATGTTTTCAAAGAGTTAGCTTTCAGAATGGCTCCAAATTCATATGGTATCTTTGAAACTTTGAAGAAACAGTTCATGTCAATGCTTATGAATGACTACAAGTATAGAAAATTATGGAAATTACCTAATTTGTTTTGTAAAGCTAGTGTAACTTGTAAAACTAGTGTAACCAAAATAAAATTATATTGGATCATGTTTGATGATCATAAATACAAAACTCTTGGGAAACTGAATTAAACAATGTGTCAGAGAAGTAAACTACCATGTCCAAGTATCGATCTTCCTAAGACAGCAAGCTGTTAACATTGCAAGTTATATCAAAAAGCAATGATTGGCAGCAAATTCTGGGAAGAAGGCGGAGTCAGAAGCACCAGGATTCTTTCCCCTCACCTAGACAAAAACTGTCCTGGCAGAATCTATGGGATGTAACTATTTTGGAACTCTGAAACCTGGTGAAGGCTTGCAACTTCCAGGGGAAAGCTTGGAGGGTAAATTGCAGCTAATTTTGGTCAGTATCAGCTCTTGACACAGTAGCAGCTAACTATCCCTCACCCTAGGCCACATGGCAGGCAGCTGTGCACAGGATTCTGGGACAGCCTGCAGGAGACAGGGGGCAAAAAGGACCCTGTCCTCCAGATATTGGGGAATCTGTGCTCTGATTGCTGTTTGCTGCTTCTGGGGAAAGAGGGGGCAGCCACTGTTGTTGCACCTCCCCCTCCAGCTGAAGTGACCTCCAGGGGATTTAAATGTCTGGTGCCCTTCCCCATACCCCTTTATTTTTCACTTTTTCCCCTCTTGGGAGCCAGGCATTAAAGACTAGGACATTCAAAACAGCTGTGTATACAGGAAAAATTAGTAAGTGACTGCACATCCCCAGTGAAAGGCTCAGAAAAGACTTCAGAAGACCTTAAGTTTACACCTCAGGCTTTTCCTCTGCACAGAGTCAGCCTACAATAGCAGCAACAAAAACCCAAAACAATAAGCAAAAACAAAAACAAAAAAACAGCAAACACTGGGGAAGGGAGAGAATCTGATTTCCAGAGTTATCACATTATTCGATTCAAATGTCCAGTGATCAAAAAAGCATAGAAAGGGCTTCCCTGGTGGCGCAGTGGTTGAGAGTCCGCCTGCCGATGCCGGGGACACGGGTTCGTGCCCCGGTCCGGGAAAATCCCACATGCCGCGGAGCGGCTGGGCCCGTGAGCCATGGCCGCTGAGCCTGCGCGTCTGGAGCCTGTGCTCCGCAACGGGAGAGGCCACAACAGTGAGAGCCCTGCGTACCGCAAAAAAAAAAAAAAAAAGGCATAGAAAGAGACAGGAAAATATGGTTCATCCAAAGGAAAAAAAATCAAATCAACAGACTGTCCCTGAAAAAGACCTACATCACATCTGCTAGACAAATCTTTTTTTAAAAATTTATTTATTTTTGGCTGCGTTGGGTCCCCGTTTCTGCGCATGGGCCCTCTCCAGTTGCAGCGAGCAGGGGCCACTCCTCATCACGGCGCACAGACCTCTCACTATTGTGGCTTCTCTTGTTGTGGAGCACAGGCTCCGGACGCGCAGGCTCAGCAGTCGTGGCTCACGGGCCCAGCCGCTCCGCAGCATGTGGGATCTTCCCGGACCGGGGCACGAACCCACGTCCCCTGCATCGGCAGGCGGACTCCCAACCACTGCACCACCAGGGAACCTTAGACAAATCTTTTGAAGCAACTGTCTTAAAGATGCTCAGAGAATGAAAGTAAGAGGTGGAGAGAATCATAACAAAACAAAAAAATGTGTCTACAAAATAGAAATATCAATAAAGAGACAGAAACCCTAAAAAGATATGAACAGAAAATTCTGGAGCTGAAAAGTACAATAACCAAAATGAAAAATTCACTACATGATTCAAAGGCAGATTTGAGTAGACCAAAGAAAGGATCAGCAAACTTGAAGATAAGACAATGGAAATTATGTAGTCTGAGGAACAGAAAGAAACAAGATTGAAGAAAAGTGAACAGAGCCTCAGACCTGTATGACTTCATCAAGCAGATCAGCATAGGCATCGTGGGGTGGGAGTCTCAGAAGGAGAAAAGAGATAAAAGGAGCATTATTTAAAGAAATAATGGCCAAAAACGTCCAAAATTTGATGGAAGACATGAATATAAACAACCACTCCAAGTAAGAGGAACTCAGAGACCCACACCAAGACACATAATCAACTTTCAAAAGCCAAGCACAAAGAGAAAATCTTGAAAGTAGCCGGAAGAAGCAAGTCATCACAGACAAGGGATCCTTGATATGATTATGAGCAGATTTCTCATCAGAAATTATGGAGGCCAGAAGGCTGTGGGACAATACATTCAAATAAAAGAATAAAAACTGTCAACCAAGAATCCTATATCTGACAAAAGTGTCCTTCAAAATTGAGGGAGGACTTAAGACTTTCCCAGATAAATCAAAGCAAGGGAGTTCATGACCACTAGACCTTGCCCTTCAAGAAATGCTCAAGGGAGACCTGCAAGTTAAGTGAAAGGGCACTAGACAGTTATTCGAAGCTGTATGGAGAAATGAAGATCTCAATAAAGGTAAAAACCTGGGCAATTATAAAGCTAGTATTATTGTAGCAATGGTTTGTACTTTACTTTTTGTTTTCTACATGGTTTAATAGACTATTACATTTAAAGAAAAAAAATAGTTATTAGTACAAAAGCTAGTATTACTATAATGTTGATTGTAACTCCAAATCTTCTTTTCTACATAATTTAAGAGATTAATACATTTAAAAGAATTATTAGTTTATGTTTTAGAGAGCACACAACATATGAAGATGTGATTTTGTGACAGCAGCCACTGAAAGGGGTGGGGACAGAACGGAAAATGAGCAGTTTTTGTATGTTATTGATGTTAAGCTGGTATAAATTCAAATTACAGTGAGCCCTCTGTATCCACGGGTTCTGCATATATGGATTCAACCAACAGTCGATCAAAAATATTTTTTAACAATTTCAGAATGTTCCAAAATGCAAAACTTGAATTTGACACATGCTGGCAACTATTTACATAGCATTTACATGGTGTTAGGTATTATAAGTAATCTAGAGATGACTTAAAGTAAACAGGAGGATGTGCATAGGTTATATGCAAATACTATATAATTTTTTTTTTTTTTTTTTGCAGTACGCGGGCCTCTCACTGTTGTGGCCTCTCCCGTTGCGGAGCACAGGCTCCGGACGCGCAGGCCCAGCGGCCATGGCTCACGGGCCTAGCCGCTCCGCGGCATGTGGGATCTTCCCGGACCGGGGCACAAACCCGTGTCCCCTGCATCAGCAGGCGGACTCTCAACCACTGCGCCACCAGGGAAGCCCTATATAATTTTCTATAAAGGACTTTGAGCATCCACAGATGTTCATGTCTTCAGGGGGTCCTGGAACTGATGGATGACTGAACAGTGTCTAACAGTAGGATGTTAACCACAAAGAAACAGCTATAGAATACACAAAAAGAAATGAGAAAGGAATTAAACATTGCTTTCAAAAGCTACACTAAACATAAAACATTACACTTCAAAAAAGCCACTAAAAACATAAGTCAATAATGCAGTCCCTGGGCCCATCCATGTTGCTACAAATGGCATTATTTCATTCTTTTTTATGGTTGAGTAATGTTCCATCGTATACATGTACCACTGCTTCTTTATCCATTCCTCTGTTGATGTACATTTAGGTTGCTTCCATATCCTGGCTATTGTAAACAGTGCTGCAGTGAACATTGGGGTGCATGTGTCTTTTCGAATTATGTTTTTCTCCGGGTAAATGCCCAGGAGTGGGATTGCTGGGTCATATGGTAGTTCTATTTTTAGTTTTTTAAGGAACCTTTGTACTGTTCTCCATAGTGGCTGCACCAATTTACATTCCCACCAACAGTGTAGGAGGGTTCCCTTTTCTCCACACCCTCTCCAGCATTTCTTGTTTGTAGATTTTTTGATGATGGTCATTCTGACTGGTGTGAGGTAATACCTCATTGTAGTTTTGCTATGCATTTTTCTAATAATTAGTGATGTTGAGCATCTTTTCATGTGCTTTTTGGTCAACTGTATATCTTCTTTGGAGAAATGTCTATTTAGATCTTCCACCCATTTTTTGATTGAGTTGTTGTTTCTTTTGATATTGAGCTGCATGAGCTGTTTGTTTATGTTAGAGGTCAATCCCTTGTCGGTTGCTTCATTTGCAAATATTTTCTCCCATTCTGAAGGTTGTCTTTTCATTTTGATTATGATTTCCTTTGCTGTGCAAGAGCTTTTAAGTTTAATTAGATCCCATTTGTTTATTTTTGTTTTTATTTTCATTACTCTAGGAGGTGGATTGAAAAAGATCTGCTTCGATTTATGTCAAAGAATGTTCTGCCTATGTTTTCCTCTAAGAGTTGTATCGTATCCAGCCTTACATTTAGGTCTTTAATCCACTTGGAGTTTATTTTTGTGTATGGTGTGAAAGTATGTTTTAATTTCATTCTTTTACATGTAGCTGTCCAGTTTTCCCAGAAGCACTTATTGAAGAGACTGTCTTTTCTCCATTGTATATGCTTGCCTCCTTTGTCGTAGATTAATTGGCCATAGGTGTGTGGGTTTATTTCTGGACTTTCTATCCTGTTCCATTGATGGATTATGATTTTAAAACGCTTTGGACTCCAGAGTCATTTGCCATTCAATCATGTGTAGATCTGGGGGGACATTTTTGAAATGATCTCTCTCAAGTCTGTGGCACATATCCGTTCTTGCCTGGCCTCCCCTGTCTGTGATTTTCACACATACGATGACGTCTTCTTCCCTCCACCTCCCTGAATGAGTCAGAACTGAGTCTGTCTCCTCTCCATTTCTCTTCTCTGTGGGAGCTTGAATGCTCATCCAGGTCAGTAGTCTTGTCAAGGGTTCTGCTTTAGCCAAATGAGCAAGCGTACTGAATGTCTGGGACCCCCTCGCCCTCTGTGCCAGCTGGTGCCCCATCTAGCCCAGGTAGCCGTCACACTCACCACGAGGGTACAGGCTCCGTTCCTATTGCCTGTGCCCTCAACCAGTCCTTCTAGCAAGTTCCATCCCTGTGTTTGTTCACCTCAGGGTTTATGTTCTTGACAAGTACCTAATTTATCCACCTCCCATCTGTTCTATTTCTTTAATATTCTAAGGTGCTCAGATATTTAATCCCATTCTTCCAGTTCCCAGCAATATCCATGAGTTGTGACTGTTAACATAAAAATAACAATTAAATTGGACCCATTTGCCACTGTTTCTCATTATCCTCTGGTGTGAGTGACCACGCTGCATGAATATTCCAGACACGCCTGCAGCACACCTCTGGTACAAAGATCACAGCCCCAGACCCCCCATCACTTGTGATAGGGAGTTGGGGGTCATCCCTTCGAATGCTTCTGTCCTCAAGGGCAATGGGTGGGGTTGGTGCAGGCTTGCTGGGCTGGGGCAGCCAGTTCTTCGTGTCACATCAGGAAGAGGCCTGTCTCAAGAAGCTGCCCTGTGTGTCCAGCATGGTGTGGCAGAGGCAAAGTCCAGATCAGAATCACTATTCGTCCCTTCTTCCATTTCTTATCTCACATATGGATGGAATGTCTGCTGCAATGCCAGGGGCTGCTCTGGGCTCTGAGGGTCCCCAGGTGAGTGGAATCCTCTCCTCATGTGCAGAGACTCAAAGTATTCTACTGCACTGTGGTGCCGATATGTAGATTTTGTTCTGGGTGCTAAGAGGACAGGGTACCTAATCCTGCTAGGATGGGGGTGATAGTCAGTGAGCTGTGATTCTGATTTGAGACTTGAAAGATAAATGGGAATTGACCCGATGAGAGGCCAGGGAGCAGTGGTGTGAAGATGGGGAAGGACTTCCCAGGAGGAGTGGTCTGCACGTTGGATGCCCAGGAGCTGCTCTCTGACGAGGGTGAGGGAGAGGTGGGCAGGGTGCAAGCAATTGGGTTGTTGTTGGGAGGTAAAGTGAGGCAGGGCCAGGAGCTGCTCTCTGACGAGGGTGAGGGAGAGGTGGGCAGGGTGCAAGCAATTGGGTTGTTGTTGGGAGGTAAAGAATGAGGCAGGGGGGTGAGAAATGAGACTTCGAAACAGGTAAGAACCTGATGACGGAGGGCCTTTTATCCCTCGTAAGGGAACTCAGCTTATTGTCCTGTGAGTGAATTGGTGGCTGTGGTGACATGGAGGGGAATGAATACAGGACATTCGAGTCACGGGTGGAGGGGTGAGCTCCGTGTCTGCTGGAAGGTGTTTGAGAAACCTGCCTGAAACTTGAGAAGCAGCCTGGCTGGAGGAGGTGGGTGTAGCGCCTGGGCTCTGATTAAACCGTGAGAACACAGGCAGCGTGTGGAGGAAGAGAACACTGGAGCCAGCTCTGAGCTGGGCTGATTGTAAAGGCGCGGGGAACAGATGGAATCAGACAGCAGGGCCCTGGGACCCGGCGGACCCATTGCTGGCAGGCCACTTGGTCTTTCTGAGGTGGTCATCGGCTCTCCTGCGTTCCCACTCCGTTCTCTGCGGCCAGCCAGGTTCTTCCGCATCCCAAGAAAAGGTTGGCCTAGCTTATCTCCTCATGACTTACTGGCCGGTGAGCTTGGCTGAGTGGCGGCAGGGTCATCGTTAAGAAAGCTTGGCGGCCAGGCCCTCCTTTGGCAGATGGTATCTTTGAAACTTTGAAGAAACAACAGTTCATGTCAATGCTTATGAATGACTACAAGTATAGAAAATTATGGAAATCTACCTAATTTGTTCTGTAAAGCTAGTGTAACTTGTAAAACTAGTGTAACCAAAGTAAAGTTATATTGGATCATGTTTAATGATCATAAATACAAAAATCTTGGGAAACTGAGTTATACAGTGTGTCCGCTCGGGTGGGGCTCTTGTCAGTCGACGCACCTCTGCTGCATCTAGGGCTCCCTCTCAAATCGCACAGAGACTCTCAAGGAGGAAGAGACGATGGCTGCAAGGGCTGGAATAACTTCAAGTCTCTGGAGAAGCAGGCTGTGGCCGGCTTAAGAGCGCAGCCCGGGCCGGGTGGTGGAGCCCGGGGAGCCTGGGTCGTGACAGCCCTCAGCCAAGCCCTTGGTCCTCGGATGGCGCCCGAATGTAGGTCCCTCACATCACCAGCCTTCTCTGGTCTTGCCCGTCCCTCTTTAGCCGGAAGTTCTTCCCCCATCTCCTCACCCCGTTGTGAGACACACGTCAGAGTGGAAAGAGCCTGGGCTTGCCAGTACACTACTGGGTTCAAATTCCAGTGCCTCCATATAGCAGCTGTGTGACCTTGGCAAGTTTTGTCTTGCTGAGCCTCGGTGTCTTCAGGAAAGCGGATGCAGTGCCAATACCCTTGCTGTCCCCACCGCGCCCTCCGCATAGGGTAGAGATGCAATGCAGATGAGGGAATAGCGGGGCAGCGGTGTGGCTGCAGCTGTTTTGCCCACTTCTCCTGGTCCTTTCCTCTCTAGCTCCTGGAGAAACAGTCTTCCTCTTAACTCCAGCTTCTTCACAGACGCTCTGTCTTTTCTTTCTCTAACTAAACCATCTACCGTAAGCCTTCAGAATTGAACGGCAAGTTCTCTTCTCCCACGTTCCGCCCCCGCTAAGTCAGGGAGATGGTGCTGGTGTCCCCTTGTCTCCTGGCCATCACTTCTGTACCCTTACAGTCCCGGTACTTTGAATCCCATGCCAGTTGGCTCTGCCACTCTGTCACCATTTTGCTACTGTCTGTGAGCATCTCTTCTTTGAGGACTTTGGAATGTGTCTGCTCAAATCACCGAGCCCCAGTGGCACGCAGTGCAGAGGCTGCCTGTGTGAGCGCCCGGTCCTTTTCCCCACGCAGGGAACTGTGGGTCCCTGTGTGCTGCTCCTCTCTGCCCAATTGACAGGATGTGTTGGGGGCCCTCCTGTGTACCAGGCTCTTTGCTAGACGGTGGGGTTCAAATGTCGAACCAGGCTTATAAGGTCCCTGCCATCATTGAGCTTATATTCTCTGTGGAAATCTTCTGTCTTTCCTGTATTTCTGCCCCTAACTCTATAAACGCGCTCAAGCATTTCCCATCCTTAAAAATACTTCTGCCGTAAGAATGTACAGTGGGGAAAACACAGTCTCTTCAGTAAGTGGTGCTGGGAAAACTAGACAGCTACATGGAAAAGAATGAAATCAGAATATTTTCTCACACCATATACGAAAATAAACTCAAAATGAATTAAAGACCTAAACCTAAGCCCTGAAACATAAAAGTCCTAGGAGAGAACATAAAGCAGAACTCTTTGACATAAATCATAGCAATAATTTTTTGGATCTGTCTCCTAAGGCAAAGGAAACAAAAGCAAAAATAAACAAATGGGACTACATCAAACTAAAAAGCTTTTAACAGGGAAGGAAACCATCATCAAAACAAAAAGGGAACCTTCTGAATGGGAGAAAATATTTGCAAATCACATATAAGGGGTTAATATCAAAAATATATAAAGAACTCATGCAACTCAACAACAAAAAAAACCAAACAACCTGATTAAAAAATGGGCAGAAGACCTGAATAGACATATTTCCAGAGAAGATATCCAGATGGCCAATAGGTACGTGAAAGGACGCTCAGCATCACTGATCACCGGGGAAATGCAAATCAAAGTCACACCGAGATATCACCTCACACCTGTCAGAATGGCTAACATCAAAAAGTTAGCAAGAATGGGCTTCCCTGGTGGCGCGGTGGTTGGGAGTCCGCCTGCCAATGCAGGGTACAGGGGTTCGGTGCCCCAGTCCGGGAGGATCCCACATACCGCGGAGTGGCTGGGCCCATGAACCATGGCCGCTGGGCCTGCGCGTCTGGAGCCTGTGCTCCGCAACGGGAGAGGCCACAACAGTGAGAGGCCCGCGTACCGCAAAAAAAACATAGGAAAAAAAAAAAAAAAAAAAAAAAAGTTAGCAAGAATGTGGAGAAAAGGGAACGTTGTGCACTGCTGGTGGGAATATAAGTTGGTGCAGCCACTATGGAAAACAGCATGGAGGTTCCTCAAAAAACTAAAAATAGAACTAATAGAAATCCTGCAATTCTACTCCTGGGTAAAACATCCAAAGAAAATGAAAACACTAATTTGAAAAGTACATGCCACCCAGTGCTCTTAGCAGCTCTATGTACAGTAGCCAAAATATGGAAGTAAACTAAGTGTCCATCAAAAGATGAACGGATAAGAAGACCTGGTGTATATGTGTGTGTGTGTATATATATATGTACTGCATTACACACACACACACACACACACACACACACAATGGAGTATTACTCAGCCATAAAAAAGAATAAAATTTTGCCATTTGTAACAATGTGGATGGACCTGGAGGGTATTATGCTAAGTGAAGTAAGTCAGACAGAGGAAGACAGATACTGTCTGTTATCACTTATATGTGGGATCTAAAAAATACAACGAATGAATATAACAACACAGAAGCAGACTCACAGACATAGAGAGCAAACTAGTGGTTACCAGTGGAGAGAGGGAAGGATGGAGGGGCAAGATAGGGGTAGGAGATTAAGAGGTATAAACTGCTATGTCTAAAATAATAAACAAGGATATATTGTACAGCCCAGGGAAATATAGCCATTATTTTGAAATAACTTTAAATGGAGTATAATCTATAAAAATTTAGAATCACTGTGTTGTACACCTGAAACTAATATAATCTTGTAAATCAACTGTACCTTAATTTAAAGCAGTTTTTTTCTGTTTGTTTTGTTTTGGCTGCGTTGGGTCTTTGTTGCTGCGCGTGGGCTTTCTCTAGTTGCGGTGAGCGGGGGCTACTCTTCGTCGCAGTGCGCGGGCTTCTCATTGCGGTGGCTTCTCTTGTTGTGGAGCACAGGCTCTAGGCACGTACACTTCAGTAGTTGTGGCGTGCAGGCTCAGTCGTTGTGGCTCGCGGACTCTAGAGCGCAGGCTCAGTAGTGTGGCTCGCGAGCTCTAGAGCGTAGGCTCAGTAGTTGTGGCTCACGGGCTCAGTAGTTGTGGCTCGCGAGCTCTAGAGGGCAGGCTCAGTAGTTGCGGCGCACGGGCTTAGTTGCTCTGCGGCATGTGGGATCCTCCTGGACCAGGGATCGAACCCGTGTCTCCTGCATTGGCAGGCGGATTCTTAACCACTGCGCCACCAGGGAAGTCCCTTAAAGCAGTTTTTTAAAGAATAATAAAAAAAAAAAAAAACACGTCTGCCCTTGTCGTGCATCCCTTTAGCCACCACCTCTCCCCTCTGGTCTTCACCCCTTACCCTGGAACAGCTGTTTGCCCCGGCAGCTGGGCTTCTGTGCCAGCCATGGTGCTGAAACTGTTGGCCAGAAATGCCGAATGTCCTGTGGGCTGAGAAGGCGCCGTGCTGCCCCTGTCCCCTCCCGAGCCCCGCCCCGTGACACAGCTCCCGCCTCGGTTTGTTATAAACTCACATATCATTACATACTATTTAGGACAAAAAATGCCTTTCAGCTATTTGGGAATAGTGAGTCATGTCTACTGGCTTTTTAGGATTTCTCTTGTGGGCCCATCATATGTTTACCATAGGGATAGCTGTCGACTCAGGAGCATACTTCGCATCAGCTACCATAATTACTTCTATCCCTACAGGAGTAAAAGTATCTAGTTGATTAGCAACTCTTTCTTTAATTTTTTTTTTTTTGGCTGCGTTGGGTCTTGTTTGCTCCACATGGGCTTTCTCTGCTTGCGGTGAGCGGCAGCTACTCTTCGTTGTGGTGCGCATCCTTTTATTGCAGTGGCTTCTCTTGTTGCAAAGCACGGTCTCTAGGTGCATGGGCTTCAGTAGTTGTGGGTTGTGGGCTCTAGAGGGCAGGCTCAGTAGTTGCGGCGCACGGGCTTAGTTGCTCTGCGGCATGTGGGATCCTCCTGGACCAGGGATCGAACCCGTGTCTCCTGCATTGGCAGGCGGATTCTTAACCACTGCGCCACCAGGGAAGTCCCTTAAAGCAGTTTTTTAAAGAATAATAAAAAAAAAAAAAAACACGTCTGCCCTTGTCGTGCATCCCTTTAGCCACCACCTCTCCCCTCTGGTCTTCACCCCTTACCCTGGAACAGCTGTTTGCCCCGGCAGCTGGGCTTCTGTGCCAGCCATGGTGCTGAAACTGTTGGCCAGAAATGCCGAATGTCCTGTGGGCTGAGAAGGCGCCGTGCTGCCCCTGTCCCCTCCCGAGCCCCGCCCCGTGACACAGCTCCCGCCTCACTGCTTCACTCTTCCCTCGCATTCTCCTTTCATTCTTCACCGCCGCCTACGTCTCCTGTGTTTCTCCTCCTCGGACTGCTGGCCTTGTCTGCGCTGCTCTCCCCAGCCGTCCTCTGGCCCTTCCACACACTCCTCGGGAGGTTTCGGCCAAGGCCACGTCTGTGCTGCCACTTCCACAAAGAAGGCCCCCAGAGCTGCCTGGGCTCCCGCGGGCCCTGCCCTTTTCCTCTGTCCCCTTATCAACACCAGAAGCCGGGCCTTTCCGACGTAGGCCTCTCCTCCCAACGCGCTCCACACTGAGCTGGTCCCGGGTCCTTGGATACACCTCCTGAACCCCTCTCGTTCTCTCATCCCCATTTCTTCTCTCATACTCAGAGGCTTCCACTGTGTCTTTCCCGGACGATTACATTAGCCTCTTTTTTTTCATCTTTAACTTTTTATTTGTATAAAATATAAAGGGATTCAGAGATAAATAAAATATAATCTCTGCCCTTGAGAAGCGCACGGTCCTGGCTGGTCATGTGCTTGTATACAAACATGTCTTGTAAACGAGCACGTCTCCTGGCAGCAGGCAAGATGCACCAGTAGGAGCAGGTGCTGTCTGTTGGGCCACACAGGTGTGAGATGAGGCAGGAGCTGATAAGGTGCCACCTGTGGCTGATGGCTGTCCTCCCGACACCCTTGAGTGCACCTCTGGCCAGGTATTTCTGTCCTGTACTCTCTCCTTCAGCACACTTGTAGATTTCCAAGACATCCTGCACACCTTGGTGGGCATCTTTCCAGGAATCTGACCTTTGTTCAGTTAAACTGTGGCAGAGGAAGATTTGCACAAAAAAAGACCCTACACAACACACACACACACACAGAGACGACCTCTCTGGTGCCCGACTGTCCCCTGGGTTGAATGAGGCCTAACTCAGATACACACCTGATTTCACTCGTGAACTTAGCCCAGCCCACATAAAACCCGGAGCCCACAGTTTCTCTTCTTGATTCTTTAATTACTTAGTCAGTATCCTGTCATGTTGTCAACATGATCAGAAAAAGCAGATCTAAGAAATAGGCTCCAAAACAGCAGCTCGGGTATTTCTACTGTTAAAATGAGAGTTAGGGGGCTTCCCTGGTGGTGCAGTGGTTGGGAGTCCGCCTGCCGATGCAGGGGACACGGGCTCGTGCCCCGGTCCGGGAAGATCCCACATGCCACAGAGCGGCTGAGCCCGTGAGCCAGGGCCGCTGAGCCTGCGCGTCCGGAGCCTGTGCTCCTCAGCTGGAGAGACCAGAACAGTGAGAGGCCCGCGTACCGCAAACCAACCAACCAACCAACCAAAAAACCCCGAAGGATTAGTTATGTCTATACTTTTTCTAAAACTGTATTATTCATTATGTGTTTTGTATCTCCAAATATGTTTATTACATAAAACTTCTAGGATGAAATGCAGAGGCACTAAGAAAGGCTACTTATATTCATTTTGACTTTTAAAACCAAAAAAAAAAAAAAAAAGAGAGAGAGAGAGTTAGGGCTAGATTTGGGGCAGGGTGACCAGTATATTCCCTCTTGTCACCGTCTATGCTCTCTGGACCCCTGTGCCCTGCACCATGGCCTGCAGCAGGGCTCAACCTGCATCCTACAGCCTCTCCCTGAGACAAGAGCATCCTTCTGCAGCATCCAGGGCAGGGAGAGAGTCCACAGACATGTCAGCCCACCCCGCTGGCATCCGCCCCGTAGGTCGTCGCCTTATCTGGGAATTGGGTTCACCTGGGTGACAGGTAATCTGCCCTGATTAAATGTTAATCCAGCAGGTGGGAGTGGAGCTGATACCTCAGCAAACTGTTCTCAAAAAGTGCGTGGAGGTGCCGTTGATGATTCTGGCCGAGATTCGGGAACACAGGGTCCTCTTTTCAGTTCTCTCTGAGTTGACTTACCTTTCTACGCCTAGGCTTTTTAGGCTCTAAGCGACACTCGGCCCTCTCTGTTGGTAATTTTTTGGTGCACCTCCCCAAGGTCTTGGTAGAGCTGCCCTGGTGTGTCACTCGGCTGCAGCTTGGTCCCTGCCACACCTGATCCCGCTAATGTCCCTGCATCACTTAGACACCCTCTCGGGTTGTGGTGCTTTCTGGCTGTCTGCATCCAGTAGAGGAGAAGCTCCAGGAGGCCGGGGCTGGCATGTCACCTTTGCTCGTCACCTGATCCCAGGTGCCCTGCTGTGTCTGGGCCCTGGATGTGATGGGCTGTGGGTTTTTTCTGCTGTGCTCACATCTGCTTGCCTGTCTTTCAGGAGCCCAGCAGCTGGGGCTGCCGTTTTACACGGACCCTGGAGGACCAGGGATGAATCCTGCTGGGAACCCTGTGGCGATGGCTTTCCAGGTCCAACCCAACTCACCCCAGGGAAGCATGGCCTACCCACCGCCCCCTTCCTACTGCAACACGCCACCGCCCCCATATGAACAGGTGGTGAAGGCCAAGTAGCCGGGAGCTGCCTGGCACCTGCCTGTGCAACTGGCCGGGGAGGCCAGGGGAGGGTGTCACCCGCCCTCCCTGGCGCCCCATCACTGTTCACCTCCAGGAATGGTCTTCTGAGCCACTAAGGGCAAATTTCTTTTTGATATCTTCAAAGCAAGCACAGCTTCCTTTCAAGTTTTCCTTGGAGGACCAGTATTTGAATTCACCCCGTGTCTCCTCTGTTGCTTCTGTTTCCAATGTCATCTGTGCTCTGGCCGAGTGGAGAGTCCCAAGGGTTGACTCCCTAGGGTGGCGTGCCCAGACCCTCAGGGGAGAGACCCCGGCAGAAGGTGAGGCAGGGTGCGTGCAGGTGAGTACACGTGAACGCGAGGAGGGGCCCGGGCCGCCCGGAAGGCCCCGCACACGGCAGGCGGCCCATCTGAAACGAGGCACCACAGGGCCAGCCGTGTGAGCCCCTTGCCTGTCAGTCTTCCTCTTCCAAAGGCTCTCAGAGAAACGGGCGTTGGCGGCGCAGCCTCGGAGCCCTCTCTTCTCCATCCCCTTCCTAAAGACCAGAGCTGCCCTCTGCACAGCCAGGGCTGGGAGAGCCCTGGGCACGGCTTGCACCTCAAGGAGATGGGGATCCAGAATCGGGCCAAGTTGCTGTCTATAGTTACCTGAAAGTCACTAAGGAAAGTTATTTAAATTCATGGGAAATTGCCCCCTGCCTCCAACCGGACATTGCATTTGATGAACTCTTGGTCTGACTTGGGGAAAAAAATGTTTGAGCCCTTTTCAGTGTGTCCTGTGGAAGGTGGCGTGGAGTCATGTCCTGAGGTCAGACGCGGAGTGTTTCCTGGACATCGGCAGCTCTCTGGCCTGTGATCACGGCCAGGCACCTCTGCGTCCTCCCCTGAGGAAGCTCTGATGGTGCGTTTTGATGGACGCTTTCAAAGCAGACAGGCACACCCGGCTGGAAAGCTACATCAGCCTCTGGAGAGAGGTGCCCCAGCAGGGCGCAGTCAGTGGCTCGAGCCTGGGTTGGGCAGGCCTGGGCCCTGGCTGGTTGACCTCAGCAGGTGTACGCCGGGCCCCGAACAGGAGGAGCTTGCTAAGAAAGAGACGGGAACGCAAGACCCCAGGACTGCAGAGCGATCTCTTCAGAAAGGAATGAATAGATTTCACTGATGATGAGTTCATCAAAATTAGAATAAAGAAGGTCTGGTTGGAAACGCAAAGCCTGGCTCAGAAACCTCTCTGGCCCTGGGATCACAGGTAGTCCTGGGGTTGTCAGGGGACCGGGGTCCTGTTCCTCTGCGTAGTGAGTAATGCCCACAATCGCATATTTAAACCCAGAGTGAGACCTGACAGGTCACGTATAGGAGGGGCACAGCCGCGTAGCCGAGACATGTAGATCCCTGTATATGTAGTGGTGGGGGTGGAGTGCTTTTTTAATTTTTCTTTGATTTTTTTGCGGTACGCGGCCCTCTCACTGCTGTGGCCTCTCCCGTTGCGGAGCACAGGCTCCGGACGCGCAGGCTCAGCGGCCATGGCTCACAGGCCCAGCCGCTCCACGGCACGTGGGATCTTCCCGGACCGGGGCACGAACCCCTGTGCCCTGCATCAGCAGGCGGACTCTCAACCACTGCGCCACCAGGGAAGCCCAGAGTGCTTATTTTTGAAATGAACTCAACAGAGCCTCCTGAGGAGTTGTCACTCATTGAACCTGAGCGTCAGGACATCTCACCGGAGTGGATACTGAGGGTTTTCATTCCCTAGCCCTAGTCTCCGTGTCCCTGCTCTACTGGGACACGTCTGTGGCGTAGGAGTGAGGAATCAGGATGGGGCCACAGTGACTTACCTTTTCTAAGGGTGGGGAATCTGGGAGCCTCCCCGGGAATTCCACAAGACGCTCTTGGAGCCAGATGAACCCCTTGGAAACAGTCTGTGAACACGGATGCTGCTGCCGGTGTCTTTGACCACCGAGTGTGACCTCTGAACTCCTGTGCCCAACTTCAGTACCTCCCCGCACTCAAGTCCTTGATTCGAATGAGACAACAAAGTGCAACATTTGCTGTTTACAACCCAGGACAACTACATGGGTCCAAAAGGTCCTCTTCCTCCAGGTCATTCGTTTTGCATTTTCAGGTCCAGTTTCTCCCTTTACTGTTCTGATGAGGAAGCACGCCGAGAGCTGCCCCTGGAGTTGGATTGGGTGCAGCTGAGTAGCCACCCAAATGTCCGTGACGAAATTTTGTTTACCTTTTTTGATAGCAAATGATCTTGAGACTGAATGATTTAGGTAGCACTCAACAATTTTATATTCATGTTTGTGTGAGATAAATTTTGTTTTCCCTTTAACCGGGGTGAGAACCCACTACTGTGGGCACTGACACTGTGTGTGGAAATTCCACTCGCAGTGACATTTCCTGCCCATTCTGTTTCCCCCCGTGCTGTCGGTGGACAGTGCCCACCGCTTGGAGCCGGTCCAGCTCCTGGTGTGTGAAGTTCCACAGAGCTCCATAGCAGGTGTGGCCAGGAGGAGCTGGGAGCAGATCCGTGCGTGCTTTTCCTCTTGTAACAATTGGCTCATTTCTCTTTTCTGTTCTTTTGATAGGGTCATGTTTCCTATGTATGCAAAATAAAAATAAATTTGGGTGTGTGCTTTGACTGTTTTGCTGGGGAGTGGGAAAGGGGGGAGAGACGAAGTTTCTAAAGAGGGATGCACAGTGGGCTCTCAGTTCAGCTGGGTGGGGTGGAGTGCGTGAGGAATGCGCCCGGTCTCAGGAGAACTGGAAATTAGATGCTATCCAAGAAGATAAGGAACTTTTGTTTCACCAACACATTTAAAATGTCTAGCTAAGGAAAAAATTATCGGAATAGGAAGACAGAAGCACTAATTATGCTAATTATTTTAGTTAATTAGCATTAATTATGCTAATTATCAGCTAATACTGATATTAATTATCTGGGGGCCTGAGTGTGCTTTGCATAGGTAGGGGAGCCTCGATTTTAAAATCCAACTCTAGGGCTTCCCTGGTGGCTCAGTGGTTAAGAATCCGCCTGCCAGTGCAGGGGACACGGGTTCGAGCCCTGGTCCGGGAAGATCCCACATGCCGCAGAGCTACTAAGCCCGTGTGCCACAACTACTGAGCCCACGTGCTGCAACTACTGAAGCCTGTGCACCTAGAGCCCATGCTTCACAACAAAGAGAAGCCACCGCAATGAGAAGCCCGTGCACCACAAAGAGTAGCCCCCACTCGCCGCAACTAGAGAAAGCCCACGCGCAGCAACGAAGACCCAACGCATCCAAAAATAAATAAATAAATTTATTTAAAAAAAAAGAAAGAATGCAACTCTATTTGGTCAGAAACTGTATTTCTCTCACAGATCTATAGCTGCTACGGTTAGGCTGTATTTTAGATGAACCACCAACTGAGATAATGTTTATAAAGAAGTGTTTTATAATTTACTATCTTAAAACAGGACAGGAAATAAGGTTGAAGAGGCCAGACAGCCTGCTGGTGGGGAACTCAGAGCTGATTTAGACGCCTCACTGGACAACCCGCTGGTCATCAGCTTCCCCCAGTGAAACGGGAGCAGGGTCATTTACACATCAAAGGTCATGACTGGAGATGGCAAACACAGTACTCAGTCTTGTCTGTCCCTCCCAAATTTCACTGAACTCCAAAAAGTCCATAATAGTTATCAAGGCAAAAAAGTGTAAGATCAGAAATTGTAATTTCTGAAATAGAAGGTGGCAGGTGGGATTGACAGATGAAGAAAACGGATCTGAGAAAAGATGGGCGCTGACAACGTGCACAGGAGTTTCAATGACTCACATGATCTCCAATCTCAGTTTCCTCAACTGCAAAATCACATTACGGTCACTCAACAAATGTTAGAAATCCTCTGTTCTCCCTCATTCCTCTTTCCCCTGAGCAAGAGGAAGCCGAGTGGGAGAGAGAGTGAGTTCCCACCCAGTCCTTTGCCCGTCAGGAGATGAGCTCCGTGGCGTGAGGGGAGCAGATTCCCCTTGAATACATCCAGGATGTGAGGATGGAAGCCGAAGGGGTCCCATACACTGCCACTGCCTCTGCCCCCCATGTCACCTTTACCATCTTGAAATGTTGGCTATGGGCTGCTCAGCAGTGGGTGTTGAGCCCACCAGAGCTGGGAATGAGAAACCTCGGGCAACCATCTTTTTCCCCCACCACTGACATTGAATGAGGTCTGTGCGTGCCCCAGAACCAGCCGTCATTATGAGCAATCCGTCCTGTACTTAGGTGTCTCTCTTGCCATTCCCTGGCGCCCCCATAGCTTTTTGTTCCAATGCTCCTGCCTCCTTGGCTGTGCCGCGGTGTCCAGGGTCTATCCTGCTCAAAGCTTTCCTAAAAGTGGTGTGTTTGGTGCAGGGAAAATGATTGACACCTCCCATCCCCCGGTACAGCTGGGCTCTGTTGCCGTCTCCAGTTCTGACTCCAGGCACCAAGGTCTGGCTTTGCTTTTGTGAGGAAAGGCTCCTGGTCCCCAGGGTGTAATGAGGGTGGGGGAGGGCCCGTGGTCTCAACGGTAGCAGGCATGCAGGGGGGCGCTGCTTTTTCTTCCTCTCTGGACTGGAAATCACAGTCCTGAGGTCCTGAAAGCCCTGAGCCACATTTGCCACAGACCGGTGCTCATTGTACAGGAACAGGAGACTGTACCTCTGTGTGTACAGAGTGCGTGCCTTTGAAAAGTGCCTGGTCACAGCCCTTCCAAACAATAACGATCCCTCATGTTTTTGAGGAAGAAAGGAATTTTTCATCTTGCTTTAAAGTTTATAAGGAGAAATGCTTTTAGATGTATGTTCTAGACCAGGACTGTCCTTTAAAAAGATGTCAGTTAAGCATGTTATACTAAATTTTCATTAGTTACATCAAAAGAGATGAAATTTATTTTAATAATATTTAACCCAAGGTATCAAAATATTATTTCAACATGTAGCAGTGTAAAATATATTAACAAGAAATGTTACATTCTTTTTTCCATACTGTCTTCCAAACCCAGTGCGGATTTTATATTCACCAGCACGGTGAACTTGAGGCAGCTGCATCTCAAGTGCACAGTAACTCCACCGCCAGTGGCTGCTTTATTGGACAGTGTGAGGCAAGTGCATAAGAAAATACTCCGCTCCTATGTTCTGGCCCGTCGTCACAACAAAATCCAGTGAGGTTAAAAGGAAGTTAATTATGAAAAGGTTGAAGGTAAAGTTCAACCTCGGGTGATATAGTCTACAGTTTTTAGGGACCCAACACATTCTCTAAATTAAACGTCTGATGTTGTAGATTCTGTAACAAAACTCAGAGTCTTAAGGTTACAAGTCAACAGTCTTGGGAGGTATGGGGCGAATTCTTCCTGAGCTTCTGGGGAGCGTGAGGGGTGCTGCCCCCATTGCAGCTCAGCCTTTCATTCCAGTCCCCAAAGGCACTGCTAAGGAACACCCAGGTGGAGAGGCCGCAGGTCCAGCGGGACCTGGAGAGCATGGCCAGATCACGTGCTCAGGTGTGGTAGATGGGGCTAGGACTAGCCCTGGGCTCTTCTGCCCCAAATGTCCCCCAGCCACCAGCTGTCACTCCTTTGTCCTCACCAGGTTCTCCAAGGAAACAGAAATCCTGGAAGGAGTGAGTTGCTCTCAAGCAAGGGTAGGGAGGGGAAGGCAGTAGTTGGCTTCTTCACGCCTGTCATGGTCGGGGGAAGTTCGCAGCGTGCCCCCGTGTGGGTGCAGAAGAGATGCAGATACGGATTGCAGAAGTCGTGTCCTCCCGCCAGAGCCCTCATCCCCCCAAACCTGCTAACCACTCGTGCCCTTGAATGAGTTTCTCCCCTCAGAGGTGACAAGGTTGTCCTCACAGGCAGCTAGGACCTTTGTCACCTGAGTCTAGGACTGGGCCCTAGTATGCAGGTACAGGAGTTGGGTGGAGGGGTGAGGGGGGCAGAAAGAAGGTGACAGGATCCACCGAGGGCAGAGTCTGGTGGGCGGGAGGCCTCCTGTCCCCAGGCCCCTGGCAGGCAGTCCCGCTCTCCACGCCCCTTCTCTGCGCTCCCCTGGGAAGATGCGAAGCCCGGTCCCTCCCTCCAGGCGACGGAGCGGGGAGGGTCCGTGTGTCTCGTCTTCAAGTACCCAAAGGCCCCAGTGCCCGGCACGTGTAGTTCGGTTCTGGGGAGCCCTGGGAAGGCACGTCCGCGCCAAGCTCAGGTCGGTGCCCGGCCAGCCGAGTCCCCCAGAGCCTGGGGAGGACGCTCTGGGCGCGCTGACCTTGGAGACCGGCTCCCTCTACCCACCTTCTGCGCTTGCTCTTGCCGTGCCGTCCTCGTCGCCCTGTGCTGTGGTGAGGGCCCTGGCTTAGCGCTCGCCGTGGAGCCGGGTGGGCACGGAGGGACCATACGCGCACATGGACGGGCGTTCCGGACGCCCTGCCTCGGAGTCGCCCTGACGACTGGGGGCACGGGACGTCCTGGTGTCCCCGTTTCCCCATCTGGAAAGTGGGGCTACGGAGGCGCCCAGGGTGTGGTGCGAGTTGGACAGACAGCGACGCACGCGACACCCCGCGATGAGCCCGGGACCGGGGACCGCGGCTTCTGCGCCCAGATCGCCCGCCCAGAGTGGGGACCGGAGACTGGGCCCAGGCCCCGCCCCCGCCCCGCCCCGCCCCGAGCCAGGTTGCGGCGCGGCACCTGCGCGAAGAGGGTGGGGCGGCCCCGGGAGGCTCCCGGAGGGGACCCTGCTTAGCTCTTCTTGGCAAAGTCCCTGCTGATATTTTTTTACTCAAAACCCAACCCGTGCCTTTACTATTAATCTAAAATGTAGACCGTACAGGAAAGCACAAAGCAAAAGGTAAACAGAAATCACCTGCGACCCCAGTATCCCGAGACTGCAGCTGGGCGTGTTTCCGTCGCTTTCTAGGTCCCTTGCTCTGACGACACAGGTGCACCGCGGGATCCTTCGTAGCCCTCTTTCCTCTAGCATTTTTCCTGGCATTTAAATAGTCTCCTGCTTCTATCCCTGCAATGATTAAACAGCGCCCCACCACACGGCTGCTCCGCAGGTGATTTAACCCACACACTCCGATCTAATTTTGGGGTCGTTCCATTTTATTTTTCATTTTTAAACAACAAAGTATTCTACACACCTAGAATAATGAGTGTAACTTTTGCCTAAGGCGTATAGTGGATGCCGGCTGGATGCTCGGGAGCGAGCGGCGAGGGGCCGGGCCGGTGGTGGGTGAGGACGCAGGGGACCCGAGTCGCCCTGAACTCCCGCCGGGCCCCGAGGCGCTCCCTCCCGCGCCAGCCCGGACCCCCCGGGCCGTGGACTCCTAGTCCCGGATGACTGTGCGGGCCGAGATCGCCTACAAACCCCCAGAACGGTGGCTGCTGTGGAAAACCAGGCTTTCTTGTGACGCCTCAGTTTGCTGGCATAACTGCGGATGCTGCAGAGCAGATGTACTCACGTGAACACGCAAGCCACTCAGGACACAGGACGGAGGCGCCCCGCGCAGGTGCTCCATTGCGCCGCCTACCACCGCCTGCATTTTACGTTTCCCACCCCCTGCTTTTCTTCCTAATTTTACCGCATATGTGTTTTGTTTCACTTTTCGGTATTAATGTAGTTCTCCAACTTGCTTTTTTTTGCAAAAATTGTTGCTCATTTTCCCCTATATGGACAGTGCTGTGCTGAGCGAGCTTGTGACCATTTTTAATGTTCATCCACATTTATTTCCTCAGAATAAAACCTTAGACTTAAATTGCTGGCTCGAAGCATCTGTACATTTTTTCGGGCCTTCGGCAAATATTCCCATTAGGAAAATTGTACTGACGTGTCCCACCAGGCTAGGCAGGCACTGCGTATGATCCACGGTCCATGCATAGCTGCCAACTTGAGGAGGGGCCGGAAGCCCCATTTTTGTTCAATTTGTATCGTTTATTACATGAATCTCTTACCAACTGTGAGAAACACCTTCTCCAAAGGTGTGTGGTTGGCAAGACCAAGGCTGGCAAGACGAAGCTCTCATGGAAAAGAGAAGGTTGGGGAGAAAACATGAAATATAGCACATATTAAATAAATATATTTATGAAATATTTATGATATAGAAACATAGCACTGAATATATATAGCATATATAGCATAGCATTAAGTATATATATAGCATATATAGCATATATAGCATAGCATTAAGTATATAGATACATGAAATGTAGCTTTAAATATATATTACGAGTGGAGTAAGTAAAACTCCTCTAAGCTGTCCACCCCCAAATTCCTCCGGCCCTCTTCTCCTGAATGTCCTTCCTCAGTTTATTATTCTGGTGGCAGCATCACGGTCTGGGGCAGCCTTTCCCCTGTTCTTTGAGGACACACACATCCTACCTCTTGAAGTGTTTGAACCAGCCCAGACCTGGCAACCTGAGTCCTCATTTTCATTCTTCAGTGAGCACATTGTACTCATCATGGGCTCTGGAGTCAAGGCATCTCTGCCACTTAAACTCACTGGGTAGCCCCCTGGTGAGGGATTCTGCACTCTGAGCATCAGCCTCCTCAACTGAACCGTGAGGACACCTCCATGATGTTTGGTTTAATCCAACCCCCATTCCCTTCCCTGTTTCTTCTGTAGAAGCCAGAAGAGCCACACATTTTCTTTGCAACGGGCACAGTCTTGGCCAATGATAGATACTATAGAAGTCTACTCTGGGCCCCTGGGAAAGATTTCACTTTTGTCATAAATGAGACTGGAGTTGCTGGCACCGCCACATGCAGGTTCATCCTGCTTTCAACATTGATGTGATATCTGGAGATGCAGCAGCTACCTTGTGACCATGATGGAAAGGCCAAGATGATCACAGAGATTCCAGCTTTCATAGGATTGAACCAATTCTAGGTTTCTTATTACCTGAAAAAATAAATTCCTGTTAATCAGAGATATTCTGTAAGTAAACTTCCTTGTGGGGTGGTTGTGAGAAGTAATTTTTTTAAGGACTAAATACAGTACCTAACACTGATAAATACTCAATAAAAGGTACTTTATGATTATTTTTAGTAGTGTGATCTCAGTTGCCACAGGGTATTTTCAACTCTGATATATGAATGGCCAGGAGTAAGAAGATGCTTGTCGAAGGTGATTCTCGGCTTCCAATTAGCATCAGTGACCTTGGGCAAGTCTTGAACCTCTATGGGCCTCAGTTTCCTCAGCTGCTTATAAAATAATCAAACTTCCCTCTCAGCTCTAAAATTATTTGATTTTATTTTCTTTTCCCTAGAAATCTTTCCATCACAGGATGTAGCATCCCGACTGACGACCAGAGAAGGATGTGGAGGGCGTGTGATATTCCTAGTGCAGTTTACAAGTCCCTCAAGACACCCTGGGACTCCCAACCAGGCCCCTCCACGTGATGCAGTACAGAGTACAAAATACCACCTAAGAAACAGTCTTGCCAAAAATGTCCAACCAGGATATAACCGCATCTGGAGCAGTGTTATCCGACAGAAATTTTTATGATGATGGAAATACTTGCACTGTCCAGTACAGTAGCCACGGGCTAAATGTGGATATTGGGCACTTGAAATGAGGCTAGGATACATATAGCTGATTCACCTTGTTATACAGCAGAAACTAACATAACACTGTAAAGCAATTATAGTCCAATAAAGATGTTAAAAAAAAAAAAAGAAATGAGGCTAGGGAGATGCAGGAACTGGATTTTAAAATTTAACTTAATCTTCATTAAACTAATTTACATTCAGATACTCATCGGTGGCTAGTGGTTACCATATTGGACAGTGTAGCTCCACAGTCCAAACCTAACCTCCAAGTTTCAGGAAGTGGGAGATGGCAGGACACGTTTCCGTGGAGAAAGAATCAGACAAACTCATGGGGGAGATTTATAAGACAACAGTCCTGGTGTCTTCAGAAAGTTGATGTCGTTAAAAACAAAAAAGCAGGTGAGTGTCCTAGCTTATGAAAAGATTAACAAAATATAAAGCAGGAACCTAGATTGGATCCCGACGGAAAACAACAACAATACAGACTTCAAGCACTCCTGACTCGGTCGGGGCACCGGACATGGCCTGGATGCAGCATATTACAGAATCATTGTTAGTTTTCTCAGGTGTGACACTGGTATTGTGATTATGCAGCACTTTATTATTATTTATTTTTTAATAAATTTATTTTTAGCTGCGTTGGGTCTTCATTGCTGCGCGCGGGCTTTTCTCTGATTGCGGCGAGCGGGGGCTGCTCTTTGTTGCAGTGTGCGGGCTTCTCATTGCGGTGGGCCTCTCTTGTTGCGGAGCACAGGCCCTAGAGCACAGAGGTTTCAGTGGTTGCAGCACGCGGGCTCAGTAGTTGTGGCTCGCGGGCTCTACAGTGCAGGCTCAGTAGTTGTGGTGCACGGGCTTAGTTGCTCTGCAGCGTGTGGAATCTTCCCGGACCAGGGATTGAACCTGTGTCCCCTGCATTGGCAGGCGGATTCTTAACCACTGAGCCACCAGGGAAGTCCCTACATCATTTTTTTAAAAAGCTCCCATTGGATCACACTGGTTTACAAACATGCTGCTATTTTTCGGGGGGGGGGGGGGAAAAGGGTTTTTTTGTTTTTTTTTTT
>NW_006790410.1:1066559-1091385 GCF_000442215.2 Lipotes vexillifer | reverse complement strand
CCTGTGTCCCCTGCATTGGCAGGCGGATTCTTAACCACTGAGCCACCAGGGAAGTCCCTACATCATTTTTTTAAAAAGCTCCCATTGGATCACACTGGTTTACAAACATGCTGCTATTTTTCGGGGGGGGGGGGAAAAAGGTTTTTCTTGATCTTATTTCTCTTACCAACTATGGCCCCATTTCTTTCCTCTTTTGCAACCAAACTCCTTTTAGCGTTGTCTGTTCTCACCAATTCACCAAGGACCTCCAGGCTGCTGAATGCAATGGCCAACTCCTAGCTTTTCTCTCACTTATCAGGATCACCTGAAACAGCCGGTCACTCCTCTGCACAGGTAAAATTTCCTCACTGGCCTCCAGGAAAACAGACCTCTACCCAGTGAGGTAGAGGTCTTCTTCTCATCCTCCTTTGCTGGAGCAAACTCCTCCCGATTCTTGGTGTTACGTGGCCAAGGCTCTGCCTTAGCTCCTTCCTTCCCTATTCCCTTTCCCCTCACTTTCTGGGTGAGCTCTCTCAGCTCATAGGTGTAAATAATCAATATGCAAATGACTCCAAAGTGACAGTTCCCTCCCAGATTTCTCTCCAAACTCCAGCCATCCCGGTCACCTCAGACTCCACATGCCCTGACCCCCGACTGGCCTCTTCCACATCTCAGCTGCTGGCGACGCCCCTTCCAAGGCTAACTCTGCTCTCTTGTGCTCTGCACTGGCCGTCAGGAATCCTACTGGCTCTAGGACACAGCAAGAGGCCGACCATTCTCGCCAAGCCCACATCATTTCTCTCCTGGACCAGCCTTCTGGTTTCCCTACGTCCACCATGCATTCTCTCAGGATGTCCCCTTCGACGCATAAATGAGATAACGTCCTTCCTTTGCTCAAACCCTCCAGTGGCTCTGCACTTCACCCAGAGCAAAAGCCAAACTCCTCCAAATGGCCTTCCAGGCCCGGGCCTTCCTTCCTTCTCCCCTGTGTGGTCATTCACTCCGTTCTTGAACAGGGCACGGCCTCTGTCAGGTGCTCTTTCCACGATACTCACCGGGCCAACTCCTTTAATTTCTTCAAGTCTTGGCTCAAATGTCACTGTCTCTAGTCTTACTCTGACCATCCTGTTTAAAACAGTAATTTGTGTTCTCTCCACCATCAGTCCCTCTTATTTTGTTTTATTCTATCTTTTTTCCATATTATTTATTACCTTATAACATAGGAGAAATTTTGCCTATTTAGCCTTATTGTTTGTCTCTCGCTGCTATACCACAAACTCTACAAGATAAGACTTTTTGACTGTTTTGATCATTGATGGATTCCAAGTGCCCAGAATAATGTGTGGCACTGAATAAGCCCTTCATGACTATGTGTTGAATAAATTAACATCCTCAAAGAGATAAAATATTGCAACAAGAAGAGGATATCCACAAAAGATACCCTGAGAACAAGAAAAACTCCTGGAACTAAACACACAATGGAAGGATTCGAAAATAAAGTTGAAATCTCTTGGAAAGGAAAGCAAAAAGGTGGAGGGAAAAAAAACATTAAGAAATAATTCAAGAAAATTTCCTAGAATTGAAACACACGAGTTCCCAGATTGGAAGGGCCTACCAAGAACCCAGGACTACATCGACAGATGAATGGATAAAGAAGATGCGGCACATATATACAATGGAATCTTAGCCATAAAAAGAAACGAAATTGAGTTATTTGTGGTGAGGTGGATGGACCTAGAGTCTGTCATACAGAGTGAAGTCAGTCAGAAAGAGAAAAACAAATACCGTATGCTAACATATATATATGGAATCTAAAAAAAACCCAAAAAGTCCTGAAGAACCTAGGGGCAGGACAGGAATAAAGATACAGATGTAGAGAATGGACTTGAGGACACAAGGAGGGGGAAGGGTAAGCTGGGACGAAGTGAGAGAGTGGCATGGACAGATAAACGCTACCAAATGTAAAATAGCTAGCTAGTGGGAAGCAGCCGCATAGCACAGGGAGATCAGCTCGGTGCTTTGTGACCACCTAGAGGGGTGGGATAGGGAGGTTGGGAGGGAGACGCAAGAGGGAGGGGATATGGGGATATATGTATATGTATAGCTGATTCACTTTGCTATAAAGCAGAAACTAACACACCATTGTAAAGCAATTATACTCCAATACAGATGTTAAAGAACAACAAAAAAAAAAGAACCCAGGACTAGGCTCATCATCATGACAGAGAAAAAACTGTACAATTTGCAAAGTGCTCACAATCAAAACACAAGATCTGAGCACGAGGAAACGAATCACTGTGGCTCTGAGGTTCTCGGAGGTAACACTGGAAGCTAGACGTCAGTATGATGCCTCGAAATTTCAGGAGGAAAGTGACTTCCAGAGCAGAATTCTCTCAACAATCTCTGATTGTTGTCAGGGCAGAACAATGACACCCTTCAGGCAGGCAAGTTCTCAGAACTTTCAGTTCAGCTGCAGGGAGCATGGTCCTTCTTGCTACTGGAGATACTCTGGAGGCAGGACCGTCCTGTTCATTACCCCCTTTTTAGTTCCCAGCAGCCAAGCATAAAGCGTTGGATAACTTCCCTGTGGCCTCTCTGACGAAATGGTTTGAAAAGCTGGCTTCCTCAGTTCTTGGGACCGTGGGGGACATCTGTATGACTATGGGTGGATATGTGATTACGCTGCTTGCTACATGTTGTATTCTCTCATGAACAATACTTTAAGGAGGGCGTAAGGTCCCTGTTAACATGTGACCAGCACTGCATCTGATGATCTTATGAAAGCCACAAGAATCTACCTGGTACTTAGAAGTGGGAAGACCTCCAGGGGCATTAAACAAAGAACAGGCCAGAGGACTGAGAACCCAGCCTCTCTGAACTTCTAGATTTTGTGTAAGCCTGAAACTGTGGCTTGGTTCCCCCTTGCCCCCGTGGCAGACTCTTCCCCTTGAAGGACGGTGGTGCGGCTGGGCACACACACGCCCACACCCACGATGGCCGAAATCTCGGGGCTGCCAGGCAGAGCAGTGGTACGCGATGGTGGTGTGGCTTGGGAGTTTGGAGCTGGACAGACCTGGGTTTTCATTTCATTACTCAGGAGAGTGAGCCCGTTTCTTCACACAAAAGCACTACACGCACACCTTCAAGTCCCCCATCACAGAGCACTTCCACGTGCTAGATGCTTTCTCCATGTTATTCCGTTTTAATTCTCCCACTAACCAAATAAGGTTGTCCTGATTACACAGAGAGACTCTGTAGGAAACGGCTGATCCAAATTCACACAGGTTGGTCCAGCCTCTGTGCTGGATGCCCACTCCACAGGCTCCTTGACGACAGGGGCCAGCCGCAGCCTCAAGCCAGAGGTCACGGCGCCATAAGGCTGAAGCGGTCACACTTCGCCGCGGTGCCCTCCTGCCATCAGCAGAAGTGCACGCCCAGAGGCCTGCCGCCGCGCCCGCGCTGCGGAGGAGCTGTCCGAGGTTCTGACACAGGCGGGCCGGCCCTGAGCCTGAGCGGGGCTGCGCCCCTCCGCAGGCGTCCGTCGCGGGGCAGGGCGAGCTGCAGGTGGGTGGCTGTCGGCCGTCACCCTCAGCACGGAGCACAAGGCCTGGCATGCTGGGTGGAGGACTTAAGCAAACTGGAGAGAGAAATGGGGGCAGGGGCGCGTTGTGAGGCCCACTGGACGCGTCATAGCCTCAGTCACCCAGCGACCCAACCCCAGGGAGCAGGGGCCATGGAGGGGCCTGCGGCCTTCCTCTGATCAGAAGCGATGACGCAGCACAGCCTTCCAGGCCACCGGCCAGTTTGACAGAAGGCTGACAGGCGCTGGGGGTGACCGTGTGGTTGGAATGGACACCTGGCTCTCCTCCAGAAAACATGATGTGGAAAAACAGAGACCTGAAAGGAAGGGGCCCTTGAAGCTTAGCAAAGAGACCGGGAAGGAGTAAAGACAGTCTGTAAACACGTTTGGGGGACCTGGACCTCATGCCTGGGTCCTGCTTTTGTGAATTTAGCAAATGAAGGGATAGCGGTTGAGAACTGCCTTACAAAGTTAAGAGTATGGAATTGCACTGAATGGTTCGAGGGACCCAGGAGGGCAGGGGCACAGATGACAGGGCCTCTCCGGGGTTTCAATTTCTCACCTTCCGTGTTGGGCACGTAGGGGAAGAGGTGCTGAGTACAAGTCAGAAGTATGGCCACTGGCAAGAACCGTCGGGTCGGAAGCCTGACTGTCCCTCATCCTGGCTGTGACCCTGGGCAAGGCCATCAGCTTTCTCATTTGTAAGACAGTGATGAGAAGAGTGCCGACCACCATGCACGCTGTGACCCCAGCCATGCTGGGGCCATTCACGGTGACTGTGAGTGTAAAGGCCTGTCACATGGGCAGGCTCAAGACAGGCTTCTCTTGGTACTGCCCAGGGCTCGGAGGCCATTGGGATAGAGAGAGAAAGCCGTCATTCTAGTGAAGCACCTAGGACGCCATAACGTGAGCAACGGCCACGTTTTCTGTGAGGAAGGCCATCTTCAGAGCAGTGGCCAAGGCTTCCAACCGTCGCTCTCAAAGGCAGAGGTGAGAAGAGACGAAGACCCCACAAGTGTCACAACAAAACCGTGTTTTTACTAAGTACCGAACCAGGGAACCCCACATAGTTTCTGTGGACATCAACGTTTTCTCTTTCATATTTTAAAATGGCATTGTGCATACACATTATTTTAAACACTTAGACACATCCTGGATACACAAACGTAAGAAATCACCGTAAGCTGCGCTGAGATCCGAAATCACACTCATCAGAACCACTAAACCAGCTCTGGGACTCCTCTGTCCCGCTGCCTCTGGGGACTGAGAGCTGGACCTGGCACCGTGCAGCCGCCCGCGTCGCGCCCCAGGAAGCGGGTTACTGTGGAGTCACAGACTGCGTCTCTGTTGACATCTGGTGGGTAAGTGGGAGGCGTCAATCCAGCTGGCTTCTAAAAAAACCCTGCAAATACAATCTCCTCCGTTTACCTCACAAGCGCTCCATCTTCCCTCAGTGTGCGAGGCAGAAACAAGCCGAACATACAAGGCATCATGATGCCCAGGTGTCACGAACGGTCACCCTTACTGCTTCCGGTCAGGAGACACGTCGTGGCCAGGACCAGGGCCTCCACGAGCTGCCCCCTCTTGCTGAGGGGGGTGAATCCTGTGCAGCCCCACTGGCCTCCCCTGAGAAACGAGACGGCTTGGATAAAACTTTGTGCCGAAGCCCTGGGGGCTGCCGCTGAGCTTTGGCCGAGGTGGCAACAGTGCAGCTGGGCTGAGCTGTGACACCAGCGGAGCTCTTCCTACGAACAGCCCCTCAGCTCACTCACGTCCCCGCCTGCAGGTCCCAGGGAACCGGGCTGCCTGAGACGCACATGAGCAGGCCCGGGAAGACGGTTAAAACACAACCGTGAGGATTTATACCCATGGAAGTCATCAACCTAAATTGAAAAGAACAGTCATGACTGAGACTCATGAGGCATCATTTAGAAACCGAAGGGCACGTGTTAGGGAGTCAGCCCCACCGCCGAGGCTCAGCAGCATCCTGAGAACTGCACAGAATTACACACGTGTGAAGGGATCTGTCTTCTACATGGACATTCTTTCACCTTTATGAAAGGAGTGGAAACGAGGGCTGATAAACATTTGACAATCCCTTGTAGATAAGGGCTAGACCATCAGAGAGACCTATCTTGTCTTTTATGAACTGGCCTTAGCTCATGAGAAGTCTGTACAAAGTCCTAGACCACTCATACCATGACAGCAAAACTCTTCTAAAAACAGATTTACAGGGTAAAAGTATTGAGGGTATGCTAAGCCAAATTAATGCCCAGTTTTAAAATAAAAAATGTCAGACAGGGCTTCCCTGGTGGCGCAGTGCTTGAGAGTCCGCCTGCCGATGCAGGAGACGCGGGTTCGTGCCCCGTTTCGGGAAGATCCCACATGCCGCGGAGCGGCTGGGCCCGTGAGCCATGGCCACTGAGCCTGCGCGTCCGGAGCCTGTGCTCCGCAAATGGGAGAGGCCACGACAGTGAGAGGCCCGCATAACGCAAGAAAAAAAAAAAAAAAAAAAATGTCAGACAGACAGTATAATTTTCTTGGTTAGAAGACTGTTCTCCATATGCATAAATGCAGACTAGTACTTTATGCTTAATACATTTCATCAAAGGTGAGACTTTTATCACCCAAATAGTAGACAAAAATAAGGACTAGTTCATTCCAAATTTGTACTTTGATAACTTACCAAATTTTGGAACAAGTTTAACTGGAGGGACATGGGAAGAGATGAATACGTTTCTGCTTATTATGCATCTGGAATTGTATCCACTGTACTTATAACACTAAGTTATAATGTTGATAGAACTGAGGTGCAGCCTATTTTAATAATATACACTGAATCTAGACTTGCCAACCCTCAGTCACTGCTACATGATTTACAATGTGGCCACGAAAATGGTTCCCTTGAGTGGCCCTGGTGTCATGAGTCCACCCCGCAGGGCACGAGCTGCCTTGGATTGCGAGGAGGGTCCGGAACTTCACACAAAGAGCCTGAGAATGGGAGCCCCAGCAGAGCTGCAATGCACCCCCTTTGGCTTCTTAAAAACACTGAGGTGAGCACAAAACACAAAGAGGGAGCATTTGACTCCCTGGTGGAAAGGCTCACCACCCCCTACTCCAGCAAACCCCCTCTACCTGTTCTATTTCTTTTCATTTCTGGAGTGGTCTTTCTCTCATGCTCATCTGAAAGGCACCCACAGAAAATGCTGGAAAGTCTTACCACTGGGACATCACTGCAGAGAATCTTCTGTTACATAGGAGAGACACCACCTGCCTATTTCCTGTTTGTCAGTACAGAAAACACCCCACTTTAAATATTATGTACAGAGAAGAGGCTGCCGCATGCCCTCATGCACAGCCAGCTCGGGTTCATGGACAGAGAAGGGCTTCCGTTTAGAACAACCTACGCCTACAGACAGCAAACACCAAGAGACATGCACACACTACAGAGAACTGGACACGAGGAATTCATATTTTACACCAGTGAGGAGACACTGTTACAGAACGCTGATGGGATGGTCTGTCATCACACTCTGACACAGGGGTCTGGGAGGGTGCCTGCTTCTCCTTTTTCTCCCTCTTTCAGGATTCACACTTGGTTCTGTGTCAGGCACTAAGCAACCCGGTGGCTTCTGGTCCAGTTGGATCTCTCAGTCGTCTTTTTGCACCTTTGTATCCCTCTGTGGAGAGCCGAGTTCAAATGCTGGAAACCGTGATGCCTCTGGGGCCAGGATGTCAGAGAGGAAGTGAACAGTGCCAGCCATACCTGCAACGCAAAACGCGGTCCTTCGTGAGAAAGGGTGCGTGGTGGGGTCCAGAACCAAGTGACCTCTGATCACTGCCTTTACTGGGGCTGTAAGGATGTGGGAAAAGGTGGGGAGGACTTTGAAAATAACTTCACACACACAAAAAGGAAATCTTCACATTAGCACCCAGCAGGTAATACCAGTTTTCTTCATTATCTTAATTTTAAAAATTGGTTTCTGAGCTTTAATCTTGTATCTTGACACTTTCAGATGATTTCACAGACGTGCTAACAAAAAAGTTAAGGGCGCTGCTACTGTGATATTCCAACATATAAACGTCGTCTCAGAGCCTTTACGCTTTTATTCCAAACGGAAGGTTGCATTTTGGGTTTCAAAAATGTTATTTTAAAACGAACTTTACTTGCTTGGTCAAAATCCCCACCGCCAATCACTGCAGTAACTCAGGAGCCTACCCGAAGGATCCCTCGGCGGGAGGGAGCTCCTCCACAAAGGGTCCTGGGCGCTGTGGGCCCTTCCAGGCTAGTGGCCTCCACACTGGCACTCACCCATCCAACGAGAACCTAGTCAGTGTCTCCTGCCAGGCACTTGTGAGGCACAGGGGCCCAGAAGAATGCAAGAGCTTCCCAGCCTCTCGGGAGGGTACATTCAAAGATTTTTCACCCGCTGGGGCTTTGAATTTGCCATTATCAACTTGAATTTATGAACCTGAATGAACTCCATTTAGAGTTCAGGTATTAACTGTGTTATATCTGATACAAATACACCTCATTTTTATGACACAAAAGATGAAAATTTTTATTCTGAGAAACATTTTTTTGTTACGGTTTCTTTGAATATTAAAAAGATCTTATTCTGCAAAAGATAATGACAAATGCTCTAATTTTTGCTCATTTATCTATCACATGATTAAAATCTCAGTAGCAGAAATAAAACACGGCATAGCATGACAGACAATTCGGACATCAAGAAGA
The DNA here is from genome assembly GCF_000442215.2 of Lipotes vexillifer. NCBI lineage: Eukaryota > Metazoa > Chordata > Mammalia > Artiodactyla > Lipotidae > Lipotes > Lipotes vexillifer. The sequence continues at coordinate 1,083,088 of NW_006790410.1, read as the reverse complement.
TAACGAAGGACTACCACCAAAGCTTTATGCACAAAAATTTAACCCCTCAGGTGAACTGGAGCAATATCTTGAAAATACAAACTACTAAAACTCACTGAATATGAAACAGATAACTTGAACAGCCTTGTAACCTATTAAACAAATTGAATTTGTAAATTTCAAACTCCGGGAAAAGAAATCTCTCGGCTAGGAAGGTTTCGCTGAAGAATGCTACCAAACATTTAAATGAGAATTCTTCCACCAATTAATATACAATCTGTTACAGAAAACAGATAAGAAGGTACTTCTCAGTACAGTTTATTAGGCCAGTATTACACAGATACCAAAACCAGACAAACACAGTATAAGAAAGGAAGACTACAGGCCAATATTCCTCATGAATATAGACACAAAGATCATCAACAACATATTAGCAAATACAATTCTGCAATACATAAGAAGAATTGTACACCATGGCCAACTAAGGTTTATTCCAGAGATGCAAGGTTGGCTTAATATTTGAAAATCAACCAGTGTGATCCACAGTGCTAGGGGCCTGAAGAACAAAAACCACATGATCTTATCAACTGATGCAAGAAAAGCACCTGACAAAACTCAACACCCATCTATTATTTGATTTTTTTTTAAGTACTCATTTATTCCTTCTTAAATTTATTTTGGAATTACTATAAAAGGTGGCTCTAAAGTAATTAAAAAGTCACCATCCATTTATCGTAACACCATTTAACGTTTGCCCTCTGGTTTCTGTGGCTTATGTTCCAAATTACCATCACACACACACACTAAACAAAGGATATCCGAGTCTCTGTAGGACTTCCATTTTGTTTTCCTGAATTATATTCTATGTACTGTGCGTGCCTGGAGCAGACTCGCAATGTGTTTGCTGGTTTCTTTCATTGCTCTTGTTTTTCAGAACTGTCTTCAATATTCTCATTATTTTTTTTTTCCAACTACTAATACTTGTATTTACTAATACTTTTAAATTACTAATATTAACTATTTACCTCCTTTACATGACTTAATACATTTAAGTAACTAACCAAGTTTGCTGTGAATAGATCAATACTACATGCACAATATTACCGATGAAATGCACAGGAGTAAACTTGTTATTTTCTTCCATTACTGAGCAGCAGACAGTCTATGCCTATACACGTCACAAAAGATCTAAAAATACTTGGAGGAAGTTCACAGGAGCACACACAAAACAGGCAAGGTAAAGAGACTCAATATAATTTTCAGCAATGAACGACTTTGCTCACGGTATTTATCAGCTGTGCAGTGATTACTAATTAAGATCAACTGTGATGGTGCACAGAGTCAGGAGAACCAAATGCACACACCCAGATACTTAAACCTGGAGCTTTCCCTCACTCTTACCTTCAAAGAGAGAATAGGGTCTGTCAGGAATGCGGCAACCATGTGTTCCATATTCTAGGCACCATTCTGCAAACTAGGGAGAAAGATATTTCTTTTTAAGAGTGGGGATTTCACTTGGTGAAAATGGAACGCATATAAGACACTGCAGTGAATTCACCAAGAATCAAAGAAAGCTGACTTCCAGGCAACAGAGTGGTCAGGAGTGTGAGCTCAGAGCGACTCGGCACCCCCTCTTCTGAGCAGGTGAGACCTGGCAAGCTCTGTCACCTGCCTAGGCCTGTTTCCTCCTCTGTAGGGGGGAATTTACCTAGGAAGCTTGTTGGGAAGGCTAAGTAAGAAATCTCACAACCCAACAACCTTCAGTCTTTTCTAAGCACCGCCTCCTGCCCCTGCAGGCGCTCCGTCCAGATTAAAACACTGGCTCTGAAACCGCTCACCTGGCTGTGCTCTCTGGGCTCACTGCCAGCCCCTCTGCTAACATGCAGCCCTCCCTCCTCTCCCCACAGCTCCCCGGCCGGCCCACCCACTGCCCACTGACCACCCTGCTCATCTTGAAAACTCATCCCTTAGCTTTATCATCAATTTCCTCTGAGCTCCCTGACCCTTTCTTCTTAAACCTCTTCAATGGATTTTTATAACATTATAATAAATTTCCCTTTTTTGCTTAAGGTAACTTATTTTTTGTCACGTGTATATAAAGAATCATAAATTCAGCACATATACACTAAAACTTTCTACCCTCCAAATCTGCTCACTCTTCTAGCTTGCTTGATGCACCACCATCTATCTGCTTTCCTTAGTCAGAAAGACATTCATACATTTCTGTCTTCTCCACATTAAAAAAAACCCACTGAATTCTGTGGGCTCAGCTCAGTATCTTTTTTTTTTTTTAGTGTCTATCAAGAGGAATTTATTTTTTTAACATCTTTATTGGAGTATACTTGCTTTACAATGGTGTGTTACTTTCTACTTTATAACAAAGTGAATCAGCTATATCAGTATCTTAAGTGTTTCTGAATCTCTCCTCTTTAGTATCACAGCCAATGCCATTGGGTTTATAACTCAACATTTCTTGCATTAATTATTAAACAGCAATTTGGAGAAACCCAAATTGTTTACCTCTACCTCATCCATTCCACCGTGGCCACCGCAATCCTTCTGAGAGGAGTCTGGACATGAATCACAAACCTTTGGGAAGCCCCGCCTGCATATGAGAACCACCCAGGAGCTGGCACCGGGGGGGCCTGGGCTCCTGCAGAACCGGGCCCAGGGTGGGGTCCAGGCACTCCTTTTTTTTTGGCGGTACGCGGGCCTCTCACTGCTGTGGCCTCTCCCATTGCAGAGCACAGGCTCCGGACGCGCAGGCTCAGCAGCCATGGCTCACGGGCCCAGCCGCTCCGCGGCATGTGGGATACTCCTGGACCGGGCCACGAACCCGTGTCCCCTGCATCGGCAGGTGGACTCCCAACCACTGCGCCACCAGGGAAGCCCCAGGCACTCTCTTAAAGCTCCAGTGATTCTAAGGTGTAACCAAGGCTTAGATCTACTGACTAAGGGGAAGGACTAGCTTTCTTTGGCCTCGGCCCCTCTGACTTCACCCCTCGCCCTTGCACCCTCCCGTGCTGAGCGCTCGGGGTCAGGCTGCACTGTGCCGTGCCTGCCTCCGTGGCTCTGCAGGGGCCCTTCTCCTACTGGGGTGCACTTCGCCTCCCCATGCCCTGCCTTCCTGGCCCACCTGAAAAGCTCCACATCTTTACAAAACTAGCTGTGACTTGGCCCCCATGAAGCCATCCCCAATCCCCATATTTTGTTACCCATCTGCTACTGTGACTGCCGTCCACCCGAACTGCCCCTCGCCTCGCTGACCCCAGCTCCTGCCCTGCTCTGCTCTGGCCAAGGGAACGCTGCGGGCCCCAGGGTGCTCACCCCGCCAGCTTCCTCGGCTGGCGGCACCACTCCCACCCGCCTGCTCAAGCTCCAGCTCTGCTCTGGGTCTCAGCCTACATGGCACCCCCAACGCCCGGGTCAGGCACCTGCCCTCTGCATCCCCACAATACCCTGCGCGGCCTCTGTTGAGCGTGGGCACCACGACCGCGTGCGTGTCTCGGGGCACCAGGTTGGAGGGCTGTTCCATCTGGTGTGAGAAAAGGCTTCAGAACAGTAATAAATATACAGAATAAGCCACCCGAATGCCTCTATCAAGGGTCACTGGACATTTTGGTGCATTTTCTTCCAATCTTTTTTTCTGTGTTCCTTTAACTTTATTTTGTGAAGTGTGTACAGTGATAAAAACACCAGCAAACATTTACTGAGTCTTGTTTTGTGTGTCCATTTTCGCACATCCGATGCGTATTTATTAAGCCTATCTTTGGTGCCGGCACTGCCCTAGGTACTGGGTAGGGTCGGGACATTGACTAGGAAGATCACGCAGCTCGTGGTCTAGGGTGCGGCACACTCAGGAACAAGCAGAAGCGCACGGTGAGTGCCCTGGTGGCTCTGTCACCGGGGAGACCTCAGAGGTCGCCTCCACCAGGCAGATTTCAGGGAAGCCCCAGGAATGCTGCGCCCCGTGGAGAGCGTGGGGCAAGGCGGGGGAGAGGCAGGCAGGGGCCGAGGCGCACGGGGCTCTCCACTTCGGGGCTGTGGGTGCCGCTCACGGGCAGTGGGAAACCACTGGAGGATTTTAAGCAGGGGCAACTACCGACCACCTGCCCATTACCTCAATTAATTCTTCCTGGAACAAATTTAGGAGGCAGGTAGTGTTTTTACAGATGAGGAAACTGAGGCTTGAAGGGGCACCCCAAAGTCACGAAGCTAATAAATGCACAGGAGGGCATCCTAAGAGGTCATGGGACTCCAGAATGCATTTCCACCCCTTAGTCCCACTGTACAGATGGAACGGCCAAGGCACACGGCCTCCAGGGACAAGGCTCTGCAGAAGAAACCAGAGTTGGGAGAAACATGTCTGAAGGAGGAGAGAGCTGTATTTGGGCTGTGTGTGTGCCCTGGAGGGTTCAGAAGCGGTTTGGATAGAGATGTCCTTACCTTGCAAGCGCGGTAGAGGTACTTTTTATCCCGCGTGAGGTGGTAAAGGGAAAGGAAAGAGTAGCCATTCCCAGCGGTCCCATGGCAGATCCCATAGCCCTTCCGCAGCAAACCTCGCTGCCAAATCACATCGCTGCACTCCATGGCATCCTTCAAGTACTTCTCCTCCTTAAACACCTGGGCAACGAGAAACAAAGCAGTGTTAAACAGACGTCTCATGCAATGAGTTAGCGAAATATTTCCCCTTTCTGTTTAGAAAACTGCATGACATTCAGAAACCTGAAATGACGGGTAAACCAAGCCCAGAGGCAGCAGTACCGCACCAGGTACCGTGCGGCCCAATGCTCTCCTCTCCCCGCTTCGCCTGCCTTCGAGTTCATGGTTTTGCAAAAGCAGTTCTAAAGCTCCAACAGTTATAAGGAAGGCTACCAGATCTCCTTGGTAAGATGCTCTGTCACAAATGAACCACCTTGTGCCTCCTGGGACCTGTAGGCTGCAGCTGTGACACTCCTACTCGTGCAGAGGGCAGTCGAGGATCCCACACTGTCCCGTCATGCAGGTCAGGAATATTCCACTTCCTAGGTTAGCCACACATCCACCGCACCCGACGAGCTGTCATAAACTGTCACAAGGAACCCCTCAAAGAGTGTCCTCAGCCCCAGCGGCAGGCGGCACCATCTCCACGCAATGGTTTACGGGGACGGAGGGACAAACATGCTCGGTGGAGGCAAGTGCGCCAGCATGAGGAAGCTTTCGCCCCCCCAGATTCCCCTTAACACTCCTCTGTCTCCTCCCATTTATTTTCCTTCCCTGGTCCTCTCCTCTGAATCTGTTATTGGCAGTCCCCCTGCTTAGCTCATTCCATTCTAGTGCAAATGCGTTTTGGACCCCGGATTAGAGGCAAAGGGTCACTGGAGAAGAGCTCCTCGGGGCAGCAAAGGGGACCCTCCTTGTGACTGCTGAGTGGTGACTCCTGGGCACCCGCCGAGGAGGCTCTGAGGTGCAGGAAAACCCAAGTGCCTGAACTGCGACCAGCGCCTGCCGTGGCCAGCATGGGACGGAGGCAGATCCGCACGCAGTCACTGCTCCGGGCGCAGGGCCTCGCCAGGGGCAGGAGCAGGCCTCTCGGTCATAAAAGCAGCTGAGACGTGGACTCTGGGGCCCCTGAGTGTCAACCTCAGCTCTGTCACCTTTTAACTGTGACCAAGGACAAGGCACCTCTTACGTCTTAATGTACTATAAAAAGATACCCTTTCTTCATCTCAGCGGCTTGTTGTATTAAAATGAAATAACATACAAGAAGCTCTTAGAACACTGCCTGGCACACGGTTAGTGCTACTTCTGAGCTGTCACTGACTACCATCCTTTCTGTGTTATGATGCCAGCACAAACATGTCATCCGAGCTGTCATTAACCACCATCCTTTCTGTGTTATGATGCCAGCACAAACATGTCATCCTCTCATTTGCATCTTAAGCCTCTTAAAATGAATTATAAAAGGAACCTTGTTCCCATCCTGAAAAAGATTAGGTCAAAGCTGACAGGTGAAAGGAGACTGTTTTGGAGGCTCTGTCATAAAATCACACTGAGAGTAAGGCCAGTCCTAATGAAAACCTTACTGGCTCCTTTCTGATGGTCACCCAGGGGTATGTGAAATCAATCGGACTTCTTTCCCATTGTCACTGTCCCCCTGGTGAGACTGAAGCTGCTAGAGGCACCCCACATAGCGAGCTTTACCTTCCTTCCCTGGCGCATGTCCGTAGCACACCCACCACACCCACTACCATTACACACTCATGCTCCACGTGAGGAGCTACTCTGAATAGCGGGACATTTGAGGGGCTTCCCTGGTGGTGCAGTGGTTAACAATCTGCCCGCCAATGCAGGAGACATGGGTTCGAGCCCTGGTTCAGGAAGATCCCACGTGCCGCAGAGCAGCTAAGCCCGAGCACCACAACTACTGAGCCTGTGCTCTAGAGCCCATGAGCCACAACTACTGAGCCCACGAGCCACAACTACTGAGGCTGCGCTCTAGAGCCCGTGCTCTGCAACGAAAGAAGCCACCGCAATGAGAAGCCCACGCACCGCAACAAAGAGTAGCCCCCACTCGCCTCAACTAGAGAAAGCCCACGCGCAGCAACGAAGACCCAACGCAGCCATAAATAAACAAATAAATAAATATTCCTTTAAAAAAATAGTGGGACATTTGAAAATTTAATGAACACTGAAGCTCCCAGATTTATCTTCTCTACATTATAACTTGGCCAGAAAATCTACTTACTGATCCACATTACCTCTCTCAAATCGTAAATTTCCCTGGGAAATGTCATGACAGAAAGTTTGAAGAGACAGTGCGATGCAGAGGAAGACGTAAGAGATCTGGAGTCGGAAGACATGGCTGGATTCCCTCTTCCACTACAACTGACCGAGTAACTTTGGATGAGTCATCGCAACTTCTCTGAGTCTGTCTGCTCACATTAGAAAACGAACTGATGCTGAGACGACCAAATGTTGAAAACAGAGACAAGCATTTGGGGCAGTTATTTAAAATCTTTAAGGATGAAAAAGAAACTAAACACATCATCAATGAATGGTTTGGAAATCTCAGAGAAACATTACTAAAAAAAGAAATAGATATTCAGGAACTGAAAAAACACCAATAGATGAAATTAAAAACTTATTGAGTAAGGCTTAATGGAGAAGAACTCACTAGTGAATATGAAGCTAAATAAATAGAAATTATACAATCTGAATTACAGAAAAGAAAAGAAATTAAAAACAAAAGCCTCAGAGACCTGTTGGAAAGTAAAGGCCTAACATTTACCAAATGTAGTGGAAGACATACAAGTTTAAGAAGCTTAAAGGCTCTCAAGCAGGATAAATACAAACAGATACACAAGGGTACATGATAAAAATACTGAAAACCAAAAAGAGGAAATCCCGAAAGCTTCCAGAGAAAACACAGACTACTTATAAGACAACAATATAAAGAATGACTAACATCCTAGAAATAGTGAAGGCCAGAAGGCACTGGAGCAGCATCTTTAAAGAACTGAAAGGAAAAAAACTGTCAGCGTAGATATCCAGCAAAAATATCTTCAAAGAATGAAAGTGAAATTTACAATAGCCAAGACACGGAAGTAACCTAAATGTCCACAGACAGAATGAAAGATGTGGTACATATATACAATGGAATACTACTCAACCATATAAAAATAAGAAAATAATGCCACTTGCAGCAACATGGATGGGCCTAGAGATTATCACACTAAGTGAAGTAAGTTAGAAAGAGAAAGACGAATACCATATGATATCACATATGTGGAATCTAAAATATGACACAAATGAACTTACCTATGAAACAGACACAGACTCACAGACATAGAAAACAAACTTATGGTTACCAAAGGGGAAAGGGGGGAGAGATAAATTAGGAGTTTAGGATTAACATACACACACTACTATATATAAAATAGATAAACAACAAGGTCCTACTGTATAGCACAGGGAACTACAGTCAATATCTTGTAATAATCTATAAGGGAAAAGAATCTGAAAAAGGATACATAGAGTATCTCTGAATCGCTTTGCTGTACACCTGAAACAAACGCAACACTGTAAATCAACTATACTTCAATAAAAAACATAAAATAAGAGAGTGAAGAGTAGGAGCCAGTGGTACCACAGCCCTCTGAGACCACACACTGTTTCACACCTAACCCTTCGTAGAGTGAACCTAGCTCTTCTGCACCACTGTGGACTAGAACACACCCTGTCCCTTCCTCAGACCTGGTCACCGAGACCTCTCCTCGGTATAACCCTGTTGTGGATTGCATGGTATGAAGTAGAATTCAGAATTTTTTAATACCTGGTGTAATTTTCCATTGAGCTATAAGATTCTGACCTTACTCCCTCTGCCTCTTAAGCTTTTCCAAGGGCAAACTGGGTTGATTTTTTTCTTTTATGGCTTAATACATGACTACATGCAACAGCCTTTGGGATGCAAATCATTATGTCTTACTGCTATGGTGTTTATCATTTCTTCATAAACACTGAATAACAATGTCTGCTCCAAGGAAATGAGGGTTTTTTCCCCTTCCTTCTTAATGCTTTCATCTTTTTAGCCAATATTTCCTTTATCTTCTTTAAGATGATTTCAACTACTAAAATTAAAGCCTTCAAGGAAAATATCAAAACAGGAAAAATGAGCTCATATTCAGTGAAACTGGATTGGTAAGAGGGTTTGGACTTACCAAGAAACAAACATGACAGGAAGTTAATAACACTACTTAACATTTTTTTTTTATTCTCATAAGTAGAAGTGATGTTTCAGCTAATTCACTTACAAGACCTCTTCCAGTAACAATACTCAATTTATTCAGAGATTAAACTTACAGTATTTTAGTAGTTAATTAAAAAACTAATTCCTAAGAAGCATTTCCACTGTAGGTCTTGGAGAGAAGGAATCCTTCACAATTTTCCACTTCAATTTTTTTTACATCTTCCATTTAGACTTAGTAGCCAATTTGATGGGGCAGCAGAATTGAGTTTTCTTAAGTACAGGGTAATATTCACCTCTCTCATTGCTTTTGCTTATTATTAGGCATTCCTAAAGTGCAAGGGAATTTCTGGATCAGTTATTACAAAACCCCTGTTCTCTGCAGTTTTGGGGATAATAAAGAAATGTCCAAAGAATTGATCTAGATGTTCACGGTAAGGATAGCATTCTTCACAAACCACCACAGGATATGGAAGGAAGATTGAAGCACCACCTCCAGAGGGACTCTTTCAGATTTTGCCCATGGAAATCACCATTGTAGGAACAACCAGGAAGTAACCAAAACTTTCACCTATATTAGGAAAAGTTCCCTGGTATGTAAAGCAGATGTACTAGTAATCCCCAAATATCAAGCTCACCTTGAAAACTATAAAGCAATTCGGTACAAACTGCACCAGTGCCACAGGAATATGTGTAACAGTAGGAATTCTACTGTTAGAATTATATCAGTTCATTTAGATGTCAAGAACCACACATCATCATCACACAGAACTGCAAGAAATTTTCTTAAATTAGAGGACGATACAGAATCCTCGTTATCACAGATTCCACAACGATCTACAAACTAGAGGCTGTTTGCCAGACATGCATTCCTTGCAAGAATCATCTCTTTGACAATGGATCATCCTCTAAGTAATCTGCTGAATCAATGAAAGCCAGGACAAAGGAGTTCCGACTGGTGCATTCAAGTGGGTGGCTCCAGGCAGAACATGCTGTCCATATGGCACTCACCACCCGAGGCAGGGCCGGAGGCACGGGACTGTTTAGCAATGAGTTGGGATCCAAATGCATGCACTACAACTAAAATATACTGTCCTTTATTTTCCATTAAAAAAAAAATGAAAGAAAGTGAAATAAAGACAAATTTAAGATAAGTGGTAAATCTGTTGTCACCAAACCTGGATTATAAGAAATGCTAAAGGAAGTTCTCTGGGCTGAAGGAAATGATACTTGATAGAAATCTGGACCTCCAAGAAGGAATGAAGAGCACTGAAAAGAGGAAATATACAAATACATATCAAAGACCATCTTCTTTGCTTGTCTTAATTTCTTTAAAATACATAGGACTATTTAAAAAACAAAAATTATAAAACTATACTGGGGGTTTATAACATTTGTTGATACATCTTGACAGATGTAATAAAGATGTACAGAACTGCTGTCAAGAGAACTAGGCACTATTTTCTTACATTTTATATAAAGTGTACAATGTTAATTCTAAGCAGACTGTGAAAACTTAAGGATGTATACTGCAATGTTAAAGATGTATATTTAGCAACCACTAAAAAAATGTACAAATAGATATAGTTAAAAGAGTCAACAGAGGATGAAATTCCAGAAAATATTCAGTTACTCTCTCCTACCCCTAAAAAGGCAAGAAAGAAAAAACAGAGGAGGAAAAAAAGAGTTCCAAGATGTAGCCAATAGAAACCATATGGAAAAATGGCAGAGCTAAATCCAACCACATAAATAATTACATTAACTATATATGAACTTAACATTCCAAACTAAAGGCTGAGATTGTTAGACTGCATTGCTAGACAACGCCCAACTATGAAGACACACACTTTAAATATAAAGACATCAAAAACTATAAAACATTGCTGACATAAATGAAAGAAAATGTAAAAAGTGGAGAGATATACCATATTTGTGGATAAGAACACTCAATATTGGTATCAATTCTACCCAAACTGTTCTACAGATTGAATGCAATCTCAGTCATAATCCCACTAGGCCTCTTTTGCTAACAAATTGATTTCTAAAACTTATATGGGAATGCAAAGGATCTAGAATATTTAAAGCAATTTTGAAAAAGAACAAAGCTGAAGTCTTAAATTACCTGACGTCAAAACTTAGAGTAAAGCTAAAGTAATCCAAACAGCATGGTATCACAGTGACTGATAAAGAAGCCAAAGAAACAGAACAGAGAGCCCAGAAAGAAACCTACACTTACTAGGTCATTTGACTTTTGAACTAGTGCCTCTACAGGTACCAAATCAATCAATGGGGAAACCAAATGATGTGGGAACAATCAGATACTCCTATGGTTAAAAAAAGTACTTCACTCCTTACACTTCACATAATATACAAAACTTAATTTGAGACAGTTCTCAGCGTAAAATCTAAATCCATGAAGCATGTAGGAGAATGCTATCTGTATAACCCGGGAGTAAGTAAAATTTCTCAGACAAGATACAGAAAGTAGTTACCATTACAAAAAACACACTGATAAGGCAGATTTTACCAGAATTTAAAACTCTATTCATTGAAAGATGCCATAAAGAACATGATCTGGCCAACTACAGACTGGGAGAAATTATTTCCAAAACGTATCTGACAAAAGGACTTACAACCAGAACATATGAAGAATTTTTATGACTCCATAATAAAAGGAAAACAATAAATACATAAAACAGTGTGGGTAAAATATATGAACAGACACTCAACAAAGATACACAGTTGACCCTTGAACAACATGGGGGTTGGGGTGCCGGCCCCCACCTTGTTGAAAACCCTTGTGTAACTTTACAATGGGCTCTCTCTGTACGCCATTCTACATCCCCGTATTTACCACACTGCATACCGTGTGGTACCACGGTACCGTATTTACTGAAAAAATCCATGTGTAAGTGGCCCCACGCAGTTCAAACCCATGTTGTTCAAGGGTCAACTGTACAAACAACCCATGAGCACAAGCAAAATTGCTCGACATCATTAACCATCAGGAAGGCACAAATTAAAGCCACAATGAAACACCCACCGGAATAAAATCAAGATGCCTTTCAACACCAAGTGTTAGCAGAGATGCGGAGCGACTGGAACTCTGTTTACACTGCAGATGGAATGTAAACTGGTACAGCCCTTTGAAAAGGTCTGGCAGTGTCTTATGAAACTAAAAAAGCTACCTTCTGATCAAGCAGTTCTACTCCTAGTTATTAGCCCCAAAGAAATGCAAACATATGTCTACGAAAAGATCTGTACAAGAATGTTCACTATAGCTTATTCACAATAGCAAAAAACTAGAAACAACTGAAAAACAAAGTCATAAACTGTGGTACGTTTATAAATGATGCTTAAATATTAGGAAGATACCAGAATCTTGAGGAAGAAGGAAAGAAAATATAGTTTGAAAATAATCTCTCCAGGTGATCCTGATATACACCACCTAGAAAGACATTCCACGTTACAAATAATCAACTTACAAATGAGTTTTTGGAAAATAATTCACATGAAAACATTTTCTGACGGACAGTGAAGAGTCGACCATGAGGATGCATTCTAACCCAGGTCTACTGTGGGAATTTCAGAGCAGGGTTGTGGGTGCAGGAGGCGAAGGTATGGTTGTTTCACACATTTGGCCCAGAATCAAAGGATTACTTTGATATCACTTTGGTATGACTTACCTGGTTTTCCTGGGCAACATATTTACTTTTCCAAATATAATTTTATTTGACCAATGCTAGCATTTGTTTATTAGTGGCTGAGTCCACACAAACTGCTAATGCCCTAGGGCCTAAATGTGTGGTTAGAAGGTGGTAGAATTTGTTACCGTAACCTGTAATTTACTGTCAAGAGAACTAAGAACTGATCGTACTATTCATCAAAATGGAATCCAGCTATGAGGTCCACAAATGTAACTGTTAGGAAATCATTTGCAATTAACAAAATTCCTAATACAGCATAGAAATACTGTTAAAAATCTTGACATTTTTTCCAAGACGATCTACAATACTACATAACTGCAAATAATACGTGTTCATACCAAGAAGCGTATACCCTACGTGAAATGTGATTAGCATCTATAGGAAGGGAAAACAAATTTGGTGTGAATCTGGACTCAAATTATAGTTTTATTTGTGAAAGATATTAATATTTTAAAATACTTGAACACCTTATGCCTTCCTAAGTGCTCCTGAAGAACTTACAACTTTATGTGCCAGCATAAGAAACTGCTGAAAGCTTGTTATTACACAAAATTTAAACATTTCCTCATTTTGAGAGATGGCTTCAATGGACAATGACCCTCTTAACCTGAGTTAACAATAACTTGAGAGAAAATAGCGTCTAGAGCTGTGCTTCTCTTGCTTTGTGCCACCCCCTGTCCTGGCCAAGTACAAATTTCATACTCCACTAACTTATACTCTGAAGACATATTTTCACCCCCAACTGTAAAACTACATGATCTATGCTTCTTCAAACTACCAGTGACACCTTCTGCCCCAGAAGATTCCGCTATTCCTCCCCTTCCTCGTGTTTGGGAATTCTGAAGTACATGGACAAAATTAAGTTTTAGTGACTAAGTACGGGATCTTATTGACATTGTCCATGCTTCTAGAAAAGAGGAACTTCTGTTTTGGAATCAGTGTGTGTGGGGGGGGCGGGGGCGGGGACAGGCACCCAGCGGTCTCTGGAGCGGAAGCCCTGCAGGCAGAGCCGGGCTAAGACGTGGTGGCCCTGCTGCTGGCAGGGGTCTGTGGCGCTTGCTCCCTTGGTACCAGCAGTGGTGGAAGCAGATGGTGGCCACGGTCAGCATGGCTAATGGAAATGGAACTGCCCAGGACAAGGGCCCACTGAGGGGCCTGGCTCCTGACCACTTCTCACTGTCCACAGCTCAGCTGCTAAAGCAGGAGTGGGGAGACCCCCAGAAGCCAAGACTACCAGCCACGAGGAGTGCCACCTCTATAGCTGATCCTCTTTAAAGCAAAAGGGAAAAGGAGTGTGACAAATAGAAGCTTTCAGCTTTTAACAGTCAAACCTCTATTCTGAATACCAAAGGATTCCTGTTTGTGCTGTCAGTACTGTGCTCAGATACTATGGTTGGATATTTATAATATTACAGACTTATCTCTATGTCACTGAAGTTACATTTCCTCTAAAGCTCTAGAAAAGGGGAGGCAGTGACTCGAACAGAAGTCTGTTCTAATTTAAAAGCTGAGGTATTGTTAAGATGAATCATTAAGTTCTTCAGATCTCCAAAAAGTATACTTCGTTGTGTTTTCCTCTCATCAAACATCATAACTTTCTGAGTTATTTTCTTGAATACTCGTACCTGACTTCTATATTATGTGAATATTTTTGGTGGTATTGTTGTAGGACTAAAAAATTCTGAGAAATCAGCCTAAATCATGAAAGGTTAATTCCCCACAAATTTTCTAAATAATTTATTATAGTTAATGACAAAAGGAAAATAAAATTGATTCAGGGACCAGTTCTTCTGTAATTTTCAGGTAGACATATGAATTCTGCTCCAGTAAGCCTATTTCTGCAAAACTAAGAGACCTTGCCAAAACACTGATCAATCACTGTGGTTACATTTGTATACTCTGGTATATAAGCAACAATCTCCAACATCAACTATTACAAACAAAGATGCATTAAAAGAAAAATAAAATTGCAAAAGAAGAATTGTTTGCTTTCAACTTACATGATAATTCTAAGTCCAGGGGAGAAATCAACAGTATTCTTAATATTGTGCCCAGATAGATCTACAGAGTCTATTACAATTCATCAGTAAAGGTACTGCCTAATTTCCAATAATACCTCATATGTGTAAAAATTTGAATGCCACATCGATCTTTTGTAAATAATTTTATAATAATTTAAAACTCAAATTTAAAAGCTCCTGAATCATCATCATCTGGCAATAAAGGCTTATTCAAGCAAGGAAATCAAATGATGTGAAGTCAAATAAAAAGCATTTTGGTTATAATACTGCCTCCTGCCTTATTGGATATTCACTTATGTCATCTAGGTTTTCTTTTACACATGAATATAATCCCTGTTAAAACACACACACATATACTTACAACTCTGATTATAGTGGTGATGAACAGTGAAATAAAAAGACTTTCTGTTTACTAGTAAAAATATTAACTCTAAAATGTTTTTAGTTTGCAAGCAAATATGCTTACCAAAAACCAAACTGAAAACTTGGCGGTGAAAACCATGCCTGTGCACATCGGGTGCTAAGGACACGCCCTGCAGCACTGACCTTGTATGCCTGCATGAGCATGTGGATGACACCGGGGGCCCCATGACACCAGTGCACCAGTCGGTCTGTCTCATTGCTTAGGGATGACGGATAATTCCCAGATCGGAATCTTTTGTGGCGCATATAGTCAATACTAGGTTTCACCATTTCTGTCAAGGTTTCTTGGTCCACTTTTGCTGCTGGCTTTTAAACAAACAAAAATAAAACATTTAATTTATGTTTCCATAAGCTTTTTTTTTTTCTTTTTTTTTAAACATCTGCACTGTGGCTAATATAGTTAAGCATCAATTACCCAGAATACCGAGGAACACGTAAAATTAGAATCAATCCACTTCTCTGGTTACTCAAGGCCTGGGCAGACCTTTGCATCAACCCTTGCTGATGTGGCCCATGAAACTGATGGCCATCCGCTGGGGAATTCCCTCTTGCTCGGGGTGGGGGGGGGGGAACGACTGACTGGATGAGGCCCACCCACCATGTGGAGAGCAAGCTGCTTTACTACAAGTCCACCTGTTTAAATGTAAGTATCACCCAAACTCCCTCACAGACACACCCAGAATAATGTTTGACCAAATATCTGGGCAATGGCAGCCCAGCCAAGTGAACACATACAATTAACCACCACAGACAGCTAGCTGCCTTTTTTAATGGGGACTTCCACATACCTATACCTACACATCTTTTATCTGAGCTGTTTCTCCAAAAGAGAGACTTCACTCCCCCAGGTGAGGTGGTGGCCGTGTTGCCGGCTGGGGCGGGGAAGGGTGCTGGTGCAAGGCTGGCTGTGGCAGCAGGGAGGTCTCCCGCTGACCGTGTGGACAGTCACCAAGCCCCGCTTTCAGGTCTGTGCTCCACTTCCACTCTCCTCTCCACCTGCTTTTCTGGAGTCAGAAGAACTGGTCTGACTGCTCCAGACCACGTACTGTTTCCTGCAGTCACCTCACCCTGCACGGTGGTCTCACTGCACAGGTCCAGCTGGGCCGCACATGGATTTCCAAAGAAGCTCCCCTGCAGCCCAGACCTCACTCCCCACCTGAACACACGTGTGGCGCCGACACCGAGGGCGCCGTAAGCTCCCGAGTGCAGGGTCCTGCAGGACACCTGGCTGGCTTCTTGCTGGCATCCTCCTCCTCAGGCACCTTGTGCGGGCATCCCTGTCCCATCAGGTCCCCTGCTGTTCCTCTGTTCCTTCGCCCGTTCTCAGTCCACTTGTCGCACAGGGCTCCAGAAGTCTCCGAGTCTCATCAGAGAAGCTGGGTGTCTGTTTTCTGTTTTCCTTGAGGTTTTGAAATGATTTCCCAGAGGAGAACTGTGCTTTTATTCTTCATTGTCAGAGCGGAGTTCCCTTTAAGTGATATTTTGAAAGTTCTTGTGTATGTCGTTCTGACAGCTGTCCAGATGAAACCACACATGGAGCCCCCGCACAGCTAGGCTGGCACCGCTGGGGAGCGGCGTGTGCGGCCGGCCTCGTGAGCCCAGCTCTGGCACACTGCTGCTATCAACCAGGAGAACGCTGACACCAGTTTCTAAATAGGATCCTCACGAAAGAGT
>NW_006790410.1:1027724-1066540 GCF_000442215.2 Lipotes vexillifer | reverse complement strand
AGAGTGTTTCCACGTTCTTCACTTTAAAAGCAGATGAGCTGTAAATTTTATGATTTGCGATTCTCTCAAGGAACCCCCCAGTATCTAGCAAAATTAAACACCTAAATCTAAATTATTTTTTATTGGTGTCATTCTCATATGATTATGTTTCCCTTAAGGGTATGATCACTTTTAAAACAGGGTTCAAAAGCCACTGTTAAAACCTTTTTCTGGGAAAAGAGAGAAAAATGGACAATCTACCAACTGTCTAGAACACTGCCATTTTAAAATGAGACATGGAATTGATTATTTTGGAAACATGTCTGCATCTAGATTCACAAATTGGAATACATACGTGTTTTACTTTCTACAATGATAACCAAAGACACCTACTAATCACCAGAGAAGGGAGTTCTAGTCCTGTGCAGACAGGAATCTCCTATTTTCCCTTAGTGAGGAGCAGCATGATGCAAAATGTAAAAGTAAAAGAGGAATCTGTAAGTGAAAATTTAAAAAAGGAATATATGGGCTTTTAATTAAAAAGATCTAAATTTTAATCCATGCTCCTTGACTTACTAGCGTTGTAATTTTGAATAAATTTATAAAGTACTCTGTTATGGGTGTAGTAGGATAAATAAAGGCTTAATTGGGGGAAAAAACAAACAAACAAAAGGCACAGCCAGACCTTGTTTTACTGTTCTTTGCTTTACTGTGCTGCACTTGCGGTTTTTAAAACTTGAAGGCTTGCAAGCACCATTTTTCCAATAGCATTCGCTCATTTTGTATCTCTGCAACATTTTGGTAATTCTCACAATATTTCAAACTTTTTCATTGTTATGTTTGTTACGGTGATCTGTGATCTTTGATGTTATTATTGCAAAAGGATTACAACTCACTGAAGGCTCAGATGATGGTTAAGCGTTTTTTAGCAACAAACTATTTTTAATTTCAGGTAAGCACACTTTTTTTTAGACAATGCCATTGCACGCTTAACAGGCTACAGCATAGGCTTGCTTCACTGTGACGTTCTGCTTTACTGCAGCAGAGTCTGGAACTGAACCCGTGACGTCGCCGAGGTCTGCCTGCAGGCTGCATACGGAGCGGAAGAGGGACCCACAGGCCATAAGGCTGGAAGCAGTTTGAAGCAATATTTGGGGTGAGGTCTTTGACTGCCTGA
Source organism: Lipotes vexillifer (assembly GCF_000442215.2). Classification (NCBI taxonomy): domain Eukaryota; kingdom Metazoa; phylum Chordata; class Mammalia; order Artiodactyla; family Lipotidae; genus Lipotes; species Lipotes vexillifer. Next base: position 1,065,384 of record NW_006790410.1, on the reverse strand, counting down.
CGCAAGAGTCAGTACTTAATTCAGTAGATGTCAGGGATGATTCAGAGACAAAATCATAACCACAGCAATAAACTAGTTAAATTTTGAACACAACTGATAGGAAGTTGGGGTTATCTGAATATGAAAAGTCTCTGCCCTAGTCTGCATTCTGGAAGCCCTTGCTGCTCCCCGAAGGTTTTCCCCTATTAAAAGAGCAGGAGGACATGGACAGAAAGCAAGTGGGGGCCACAGACACCTAATCCAACACGGAACTGCACACACAATGTGCTCTCAGGAGGCCACTGCTTGGGGATCCATGATTCAAAGCAGGATCCTTATTTCATTTCAGCCTGCTTGGTTTGTAGTAAAATTTCAGTACACATTTCCGATTTGATCTAATATTTTGTAATACGGTCACTGCACTAGTATTTCAGAGTATCACTCACCTGCATTAACATGTAGTAGATTCCGGCCATGCCATGGGCTGCTCCAACATACTGCTTCCTGTGCCACTGATACAACAGGGGACAGCGCTCAGCCTTCTTTTCTTCCCTTGACAAAGCCTTGCCCGATTCAATAATAGCATCGACCACCTACATTCATAATGAGATAGCATAAGTCTAAAAAACTTACATGTAATCTGTTTTAGTATAATTAACAATAACATGTCTTTATATAGATTACTTATTCTAAAAATCTTTAAGCAGTTAGTAGCCAACACTGTTATCTTTATTTTATAAATAAATACAGGCAGAGAGAAACCAGAAGACAATCTCAGAGTAGAAAAAGATATTAAGAAGTAGAACCAAGAGATCAAAAGGTCTTTCCATGAACAGTTTACTAGAACCTGGAAAAACTTCCAATAAAAACTATCCTAGACTTAGTTGCTTTGTAGCTTCAATGTTTTCCCCCAAACACTGGCAAGTACAGTCGGCCCTCCATATTTGCTGCGGGTTTCACACCCATGGATTCACCAACCTCAGAACAAAAATACTGGTAAAAAAAATTCCAGAAAGTTCCAAGAAGCAAAACTTGAATTTGCTGCACGTGGGCAACTTTTTACACAGCATTCACATGGTGTTAGGTATTATAAGTAACCTAGAGATGATTTAAAGTACATGGGAGGATGCGCACAGTTTATATGCAAATACTAACCACTTTATATAAGGGACTTCAGCATCCCGGCATTCTAGTATCCAAGGGGGGTCCTGGAACCAATCTCCAACAAGGTACTAAAGGATAACTGTACATCTTCCAAGGCTGGAGGAACTGGCTTTATTTATGAAAGGCTAAGGAAGTGGGGTCTGTTGCAGGATTTTAGAATGACTATGAGGCAAAGACAGTAATTGTTTCCTCATATCCTCTCTCCCCTCACACTTTTGGTAACAGTGCCCCAAGTTTTAGCGAGGCATCCGGCCTCAGAGATACAAACAGCTGGACACGGTCATCTGACTGAGTTCTGGAAGTGGGATGGGAGCAGAAGTGAGGTGGGCAACTTCTAGTTCTCAGGCTTCAAAAGGAAGCTGCTCATCTCCCACTTCCTCACCGCCCCCTGGGCTGGGGGTGCTCAGCGAGCTGTGGTCGTGCAGATAAGGGCATGGTCCTAGGATAAGGCAGAACAAGACAGAAGCTGGTGCCTAGCCATATTCGCCTGATTTGCCTACCAGTTCTGATACCTCCTGAAAGAGAAATAAACGTTCTATCTTCTTGATGCTGCTGTTTGATTCTAGTAAAGACAGCTAAATTAATACAGACCTAAAGTTTTTTAAAAAACATCCCTGGAAGAGAAAAAAGGAGCAATTTATTAATTTTATGAGTGGCCTTGGGAAGTCACTCCTACCTAGAAGCAGAGTCCAGCCACTACTGCAAGTTTCTGCTAGCAGACAGGCTGCGTGGCAGACAAGAGAGGATGCCCCGGGGCGGGACCCCACAGTACCTCTTTGACAGCTGACCCACACACGGCGCCCGGCCCCATCTCCGTGCTCACGTAGAGTAAGGCGTACAGATAGCCTGCCCGGCCCTGAAGCAGCTCGTCGGGAAGGTCTGAATCTCGGCAGATGATGGCTCTCTGGAGCTGCAAAAGTCTACCCAACAAGAAACATCCTGCTTTCCCAGAGAGAGAATGTCTAACACACCTCTTCCTGAAACTGCAAGGAACCCTGTCACTTTAGGAACCATCTGTTACTATTTTTAATTTAAAACTAATTTTTAGAAATACCAAAAAAGAGGGAAAACAACAAAAACTTCCCCACTACAAAACCAAACAAAAACTTCTCTCTCAGATATCATCAACACGAATGATAAAACACCTTGCTGTTCAAAAGTTCTACATTTATATCTAAAATGTATAGGATATATGCATATAAGAGAAGATACTCTAAACCATATACGAGAAGATACTCAATTCTGTAATCCAGAATTACGAGAAAGTGATTTCAAATTTTAACAAAAATGTTACTAAAATGTAGCCAATGCTTGAAAATTGGCTTGAGTCACCCCATCTTTTAACAAACATTAACTGACCAGCACCTGCCAGACACTCCACCAGACCATGGCCGTGAGCTCTGATTTCTACTGCTTCAAAAGAGAATATAAACCAAAAGGTACCATAAAAGCTTACATTCTCTGTTTCCTAACAATTGAACCTAAAAATAACTGAGTTATTATAGAGAATCTAAGGCATGTAAGGTAATTTTCACGCATTGAAGGCAACCAAAAATTATTTAGGAAAAAACATGTCTCTTCCTCCCTCAAATTAAGGCAAACGCATGCTCGGATAGAAAGACAGCATACAATCCCACCATCATGCTCAAGATTAAAATACAAACTCTTCGCTTATTGGAGAGAACTGTCTGCAAGAGCAGGGGAATTAAAAGATAAATTCGTTTTCGTTTTTTGAGTTTCTTTCTACATCAACACTGAGAATTTGGAGAAAATACTTCCAGTTGTAAAAACTCACTTTGTGATGCATTCCTGGGACTCGTAATCACTTCTGAGTTTATGATATACCACAGCTCCGACGGCCAAGGGCCCAGCATCTCCACAGAGGAAAGTGACCCTCCGGCCATTCAGATTCCGAAGTGTTCTCTTTACGTAATCCAGGGATCTGAGCAGATAGGTCTGGTCACATGTGACCCGATACAACTGCAGGTACAAAAGGGCTATGCCTGGAATAATCACCACCACCCCCCCCCCCGCAAAAGAAAAGCATTATTGTCTTTCCTTTTTACTGTCAGGACATTATTTCATGATTACGTGAAAAACCTACATAAAGCCTACGTTTCTGAAGGAGTAACATCAAACAAATTACATATATGTTTCTTAAAAATGGGGAAAAAAAAGAACCCAGTGTAGAAAAAATTGCAAACAAGTTAAAATGTTGCTAACTGTTCTGACACAATGATTCACTACCTCCTAGATAAGGGAAATACAAGACTTCCTACTCATTCCCCTTTAATTTTCATTCGTTTCCAGGTTGTACTTATTCTCCTTTGTATTATAAGCTCATCTGGATCCTTTTCTTCTTACTTCTCATATAATAATGTCCTCCTATCTTATGCCAAATTACATGATTGCTTTTCTGAGTTTTATACCATCTTCTAATTTATCTATTTCTCACAATTTTTCAATTTTCTTTAGTGACCAACCAAGCAGTGAGTCAACTCACCGTTTACAGAACAGCTACATGATGCAGAGTAAGGTAGTGAACTCAGAAGACATAGTTTCTATATCACCTACCAAAATTCCTATTTTAGATTAAAGAACAGATCTGGTTACTCAAGGGAACCAGAGAAGGGTCTTTTTCTGAAAATCTATGGAGGATGACCTATATGACTTCTAAAAGAGGCATGCTATTATTCCTGGGCTCAAGAAGTCAATGCGACAGATAAGTAATAAAGGAATCTGTACAAATATATACCTAATAAAGTATACTGTAGGAAAAAATATTTAAAGAAGTGAGATGGGGGCCTCCCTGGTGGCGCAGTGGTTGGGAGTCCGCCTGCCGATGCAGGGGATACGGGTTCGTGCCCCGGTCCGGGAGGACCCCACAACAGTGAGAGGCCCGTGTACCATAAGAAAAAAAAAAAAAAAAAAAAAAGAAGTGAGATGATGGTGAAAAGGCAAAAAAATCTATTAATGTTCGAATTGAGGTTCTCTAACATTCTGTCCTTTGTCTGATATCCTACTCTCACTTTTATTATTTTTCATTTTGTTTTTCAAATTTCTCTAAATAGGTAGCTTCTTCTCTAATTTCCTATTCAGGGTATCCTACTTGCCTTTCAAATTAATTCTTAACACCTACATATATTTTTTGAGGAGTCCTTCTTTTGTCATTATCCATTTTTTCTTTTAAAGACATTAAGTCAAACAGATATAAAAGTAGCATATTTGTAAGCCCTGAAAAAAATCCCTCCATATGAATTGCTTATGCGTGTCTTCTGTATTCAAAAAATTGAAATGATAAACATATAGAAAACAAGTTAGAAGTTAAATACCTACAAATTTCAAACATAATAATCACTATAAGAGGTTTACAAGTACTTCATGATTGACTCAGAAACCCCTAAAAATAGGATGATGATCTGGTCAACCTGTGAACCTAAAAACCTATGGTTATATACATTCAAAGCTTAAGTATTTTAAAGTAAATGATGATGGGTAAAGTATATAAAAAAAAAAGTCATGACATGCTGCCCCTGAATACTTCAGTATGAAAATCTAAAATATATGAACCTTTTCTTACAAGCCAAAACAGCACCATAACTATCAAAATTAATAATTAGTGAGACTGAGCTGTGTTTTTTCTTTTTTTCTTTTTGGTAGATCTTTATATCAGTTTTGGTACCAGTATTAACCTTGCTTCATAAAACAATGGGACGTATTCCCTGTTTTCCTATTCTCTGAAACACTGTAAGAGGAGCACTGAGATTTCCTGTTCTTTAAAAAAAAATTGTCTCTTTTTATTAGTTTATTGTTTCTTTTCCCCCAGTTTTATTGAGGTATAATTGACAAATAAAACTGTATATATTAAAGTGTACAACAGGATATGACATACAAATGTGGAAATATTACCACAATCAGGTTAACACATCCATCATCACACACAGTTATCATTGTGTGTGTGTGTGTGTGTGTGTGTATGAGAATGCTTAAAATCTACTCTCTCAGCAGATAACAAGTATATAAGTATACAATACAGTGTGTGTATGTATAAAAATGCTTAAAATCTACTCTCTTAGCAGATTACAAGTATACAAATTACAAGTATACAATATAGTCCCAGGTTGTGCATTAGATCTATAGAACTGGTATATCTTATAACTGAAGGCTCATGCCCCTTGACCACCATTTCCCCATCTCCCCTACCACACAACCCCTGGTAATCACCATTCTATTGTTTCTATGAGTTTGACATTTTATTTGTTTGTTTCAGAATTAATATGTATGTGAGATCATACAGTTTGTGCCCTTCTCTGTCAGGCTTTTCACTTAGCATAATACCCCCTAGGACCATCCATATTGTCAAAAATGACAGGATTTCACTTTTTCTTGTGGCTGAACATTCCATTCATAGACAGCATAACATTCCATTAGATAGAGAGATCGATCCATCGATCACAAATTCTTTATCCATTCAAGGACGGATGGATACTAGTTGTTCCCATATCTTGGCTATTGTTAATAATGCTGCTATAAACATGGGGGTGAGGATGTCTCTTTGAGATACTGACTTCCCCACAAGTGAGACTGCTGGATCATATGGTTCTATTTTTAGTTTTTTGAGAACCTCCATACTGTTTTCCATAGTGGCTGCACCAATTTATGTTCCCACCATATACTAGGGTTCCCTCTTCTCCACACCCTCACCAACACTTGTTCTCTCTTGTCTTTTTGACAAAAGCCTTCCTAATAGGTGTGAGGTGACATCTGAGGTTTTGATTTGCACTTTGCTGGTAACTAGTGATGTTGAACACTTTTTCATGTATGTGCCAGCCATATGTATGTCTTCTTTGGAAAAATGTCCACAGGTCCTTTGCCCATATTTTAATTGATTATTTATTTTTTGCTATTGAGTTATATAAGTTCCCAATATACTTTGGATACTAACCTCTTAGCAGATATATGGCTTGCAAATATTTTCTCCTGTTCTATAAAGTTGCCTTTTCATTTCAACTGTTTCCCTTGCAGTGCAGAAACTTTTTAGCTTGACCTACTCCCGCTTGCTTATTTTTTTATTTTATTGCCTGTGCTGTTGGTGTCATATCCAAAAAGTCATTGCGAAGACCCAAGGAGCTTTTCCTTTGTTTTCTTCTAGGAGTTTCACAGTTTCAGGCCTTACATATTTAAGTCTTTAATCCATTTTGAGTTAATTTTTGAAAGCGGTGTAAGATAGGGATCCAGTATGATTCTTGTGCACATGGCAATCCAGTTTTCACCATTTATTGAAGAGGCAATTTTCCCCACTGTGTGCTCTTGGTTTCTCTGTCAAGAATTAATGAACCATTTATGCATGGATTTCCTCCTGGGCTCTCTATTCTGTTCCATTGGTCTCTGTGTCTGTTTTTATGCCAGTGACATATTGCTTTGATTACTATACCTTTATAATATACTTTAAAATTAGGAAGTGTAATGCCACCAGCTTTGTTCTTCTTTCTCAAGATTGCTTTGGCTATTCTGTCTTTTGTAATTCTGTATGAATTGTAGGACTGATTTTCAATTTCTCTGAAAAATACCATTAGAATTTTGATAAAGACCATATTAAATCTATAGATCACTTTGCGTAGTATGGATATCTTAACAACATTAATGCTTCCAATCCATGAACAAAGAATATTTTTCCATTTATTTGCAGCTGCTTCAATTCCTTTCATCAATGTCTTATAATTTTCAGTGTACAGGTCTTTTACCTCTTTGATTAAGTTTATTCCTAAGTATTTTTCTTTCATGCTATTGTAAACAGAATTGTTCTCTTAGTTTCTTTCTTCAATAGTTTGTTGTTAATGTATAGAAAAAACTGATTTTTGTATATTGATTTTATATACTGCAACTCTGCTGAATTTATCAGTTCTGACAAATTTTTTTGGTGGATCTTCAGGGTTCTTTACATATAAGATTATGTCATCTGCTAGCAGAAGCAATTTTACTTCTTCTGATTTGGATGCCTTTTATTTATTTACTTACTTACTTACTTATTTATTTTTGGGCAGGCCTTAATTGCTCCCTCCTAGAATTTTCAGTACTATGTTAAATGGAAGTGGCAAGACTGAGTGTCCTTGTCTTGTTCTAGATCTTAGAGGAAACACTGAGTATTGTTAGCTGAGTACGAGTATCCTTGAGTATGATGATAGCTGTGGGCTTATCATATATTGCTTTTGTGATGTTGAGGCACATTATTTCTGTACCAAATTTGAGAGTTTTTATTATGAAAGTATGTTGAGTATTATCAAATGCTTTTTCTGCATCTATTGAGATGATCATGATTTTTATCCTCCATTCTGTTAATGTTGTGTATCATATTTATTGACTTGCGTATGTTGAAACATCCTAGCATCCCTGGGATAAAACCCATTGATCATGCATATTCTTTTAATGTGCTCTTGAATTGTATTTGTTAGTATTTTGTTGAGGATTTTTATATCTGTGGTTCATCAGAGATACTGACCTTTAGTTTTCTTCTTTCCTTCAGCTTTTTTGGAACAGTGTGAGAGGGACTGGTATTAATTCTTTAAATGTCTGACAGAATTCACCAGTAAAATCATCAGGTCCTAGGCTTTTGTTGGGAGGTTTTTGATTACTGATTCCATCTCTTTACTCATTATTGGTCTGTTCAGATTTTCTATTTCTTCATGATTCGGTTTTGGTAGGCTGTATGTTTCTAGGAGCTGATCCATTTCTTCTGGGTTATCCAATTTGCTGGCTTATAATTGTTCATTGTAGTGTTTTATGATCCTTCGTATTTCTGTGGTATCAAGTATAATGTCTTCTCTTTTACTTCAGATTTTATTTACTTAGATCTTCTCTCTTGTTTTCTCAGCTAGGCTTGGTATATTGCCTATTTTGTTTATTTACTGAAAAACCAACTCTTAGTTTCACTGATCTTTTCCACTGGTTTCTATTTCACTTATTTCTGCTCTGATCTTTCTTATCTCCTTTCTGCTACCTTTGGGTTTAGTCTGTTCTTGTTTTTCTAGTTCCCTGAGGTGTAAAGTTAGGTTCTTTATTTGAGACCTTTCTTTTCTCTTAACGTAGTTGCTTACTGCAAGGTACTTCCCTCTTAGAACTGCTTCTGCTACATCCTGTTAAGTTTTAATATGTTGTGCTCTCATCTTCATTTGTTTCAAGATATTTTTTGCTATTCCTTCGATTATTCTTTAACCCACTGGTTGTTCAGGAGCTTTCTGTTTTAATATCCACATAGTTATGAATTTTCCAGTTTTCCTACTATTACTGATTTCTAGTTTCTTACCATTGTGGCTGGAAAAGATACTTGATATAACTTCTATCTTCTTAAATTCGTTGAGACTTGTTCTGAGTTGTAACACATGATCATCTTGAGGAATGTTCTGTATGCACTTGAGAAGAATGTGTTCTGCTGCTACTGAATGCAATATTCTGTATATGTCTGTTAGATCCATTTGGTCTAACGCATAGCTCAATTCTAATGTTTCCTATTGATAATGCAGATGACCTGTCCAATGTTGGAAGAGGGATCTTGAAGTCCCCTATTATTGTTGCATTGTTGTATATTTTCCCCTTCAGAACTGTTAGTATTCACTATATTTTTAGGTGCACATATATTTACAACAGTTATATTCTCTTAATGAACTGACTCCTTTATCTATTATACAATGACCTTCTTTGCTTCTTGTTAAAGTCTTTGAAGTTCAAGTCTATTTGTTCTGACATAAGTAGACCTACTCCTGCTCTATTTTGGTTTCTAGTTGCATGGAATATAATTTCCCATCTCTTCACTTTCAGCCTATGTTCATAAAGCTGACATGAGTCTCTTGTAAGCAGCATATAGTTTTTCTTATCCATTCAACCACTCTGTCTTTGATTTGAGAATTTAAGCCATTTAGATTTAAAGTACTTACTGATAACGTAAGGACTTACTAATGCTAGCTATCTTCTTATTTTTCTGGCTGTTCCGTAGTTCCTTTCTTGCTCTCTAGCTGTCTTCCCTTGCGATTTGATGATCTTCTCTATTGGTATGCTTCAATTCCTTTTTTTTTTAACAATTGCTTGTGTAGCTACTACAGGTTTTTGCTTTGTAGTTACTATGAGATTTACATAAAACATCTTACAACGTTCTATTTTAAGCTAGTACAAAAACTCTCCTCCCCTCCCCCAACACCTTATGTTTCTGACATCACAAATTTACATATTTTATGTTGTATACCCAGTAAAAAAATTATTGTAGCTATAGTTAATTTTAATACTTCTGTTAAAACTTTTGTAGTAAAAGTAAGTACTACATGACCATATTACATTACTATAGTATTTGGATTTGACTACACACTTGCTTGTAACAGTATGTTTTATATTTTCATGCTACTAATTAGCATCCTTTTGTTTCAGCTTGAAGAACTCATTTCAACATTTCCTGTAAGGCAGGTTTACTTGTGATGAATTCCCTCAGCTTTTGTTTGCTTGTGAAAGTATTTCTCCTTCATTTCTGAAGGACAGCGTGCCAGGTATATAGTACTTTTGTTTGGCTTTCTTTTTTTCTTTAAGTAACTAGAATACATCAACCCACTTTCTCCTTGCCTGTTAAGTTTCTGCTGAGAAATCTTCTGATAGCTTTCTTGGGGTTCCTTTGTATGTAAGTAGATTTTTGTTTTCTGCTTTGGAAATTCTGTCTTTGGTTTTAGACAGTTTTATTATAACGTGTCTCAGTAAAGTCCTCTTTGGGATGAGTCTGCATGGGAAATTATGGACATCATTAACTCTCTCCCCAGATTTGGAAAATTGTCAGCCATTATTTCCTTAAATAAACTTTCTGCCCCTTTCTCCCTGTTCTTCCTTCTGTGAGGCCTATAATGCATTAATTGCTTTACTTGATTATGTCCCTTAATTCATGTAGGCTTTCTTTACTTTTATTCATTCTTTTTACTTTTTTCTGCTCTGACTGGTTAATTACAAATGACCTGCCTTCAAGTTCACAGATTTTTTTTTCTTGTTGATTCATTCTGCTGCTGCTCTTTATTGCACTTTTCATGTCATTCATTTATATTCTTCAGCTCTACACTTCGTTCTTGGTTCTCTCTCTTAAACTTGTTTTGTTCATGTATGGTTTTCCTGATTTCATTAATATGTTCCCTGCATTGGAAGGCAGATTCTTAATGAATGGACCACCAGGGAAGTCCTCTAATTTGAATTCTTTATCAGGCACACCATAAACCTCCATTTCTTTGGGGGTGGTTACTGGTAAATTATTTTATTATAAAATTATAAATTATTAGTGCTGTTATATTTCCTTGATCTTTCATTTTCCTTGAAGTCTTGTGTTGCTGTCTTAGCATTTGAAGACACAGTCACCTCCTCCAGTCTTTACTGACAGCCTTCAGGAATGAAATGTCTTCTGTCAGCCTTACTACAGATTCTCAGGCTTTCTCAGGCCTTCTCTATGGATATGCCTGTTCCACACTTTTTGTTCCCTGTTAGGGGAGAATTCTTAAGACTGTATGCCTTCTCCTGATTCCACAAAGCCAGGCTGAGTGCTGACAGTCTCCTGTTTGCCTTCCTAGGGCAGTGAGGGATGCTCAAGTGTCTATGCCTTCTCCCAATTCTGCAGGGTTGGGCCAGCTTTCTGCCCATGCTAACTGTCCACTAAGGTTTGCACACACTGCCCTCAAGGTCACACACAGTTATGGGGTGGATCAGTGTGTAGGTGAGGAATGCAGAACGTTGGAGGTAACCATGGGCTAACTGGGGGATCCACTGGTGAGGTGTTCCCAGTGGCTCACAGGCAGACTTCCTGATGGAGTCCTCAAAGTGGCTAGTGGACCTGCATCCCTTGTTGAATTCTGAGCCCTGGTTGCTATGCTCTCAGTCTCTCCTTGCCCCTTGGTCATGAAGATCTCCTCTGTATTCTGAAAGGGATGAGAAAGAAGTGGGTATCCTTTGTAGCTTCCCACATAGCTGGGGAAGCCGGGCACTCATTCACATGTTCTCCTGTAGGAGAAATCACAGGCTGAATGTGTCTGTTGGCACTAAGCTGTGCCACCTTGGGGATGGGGTGACACAGTTGAAGTGAAAATTTTCCTCTTACCCTTTTCAATGTGTCCAATCTCAGTTTTTGTTTTGTGTTCCCTCCGCCACCCAATGGTATTGTGTAACTCCTCCACTGGACTCTTGGGTCCCAGAAAGGTACTCTCATCTGTGTATAATTATCAAAATCAGTGTTCTTTGGGGAGGAAGACAGTAGAAAACTCCTATTCCACCATTTTACTGTTGTCACTCCTAAGGATTTTCTGTCCTTTAGTAAAGGTTTGGTGTAATTTCCCAGTGAAATTTTTGGGTAGATATTTGACAACATTCTCAAATTTTTATTTGGAATTTTGTCTGTTTACATGTCCTATCTCTTCTAGGGTCAGGTTTGGTAGATTATGTATTCACAGAGAATTATCCATTTCAGTTACATTGTGAAATAAATTTTTGTAGAGTGAAAAGTAGTCATGTGATTTCTAAAATTTCCTTTATTTATTTATTTGGCTGCACCAGGTCTTAGTTGCAGCATGTGGGATCTTCATTGTGGCATGCGGAAACTTTCATTGTGGTGCACGGGCTTCTAAGTTGTGACGCTAGGGCTCTAGAGCATGTGGGCTCAGTGGTTGCAGCACGCGGGCTCTCTACTTGAGGCATGAGGGCTCCAGAGTGCGCAGGCTCAGCAGTTGTTGTGTGTGGGCTCTCTAGCTGTGGTGCATGAGCTCTAGAGCACAGAGTCAGTAGTTGTGGCACACGGGCTTAGTTGCTCCGCAGCATGTGGGATCTTCCTGGACCTGGGCTCGAACCCGTGTCCCCTGCACCGGCAGGCAGATTCTTAACCACTGCGCCACCAGGGAAGCTCAGAAATATACATTTACGTTTACTCCATGTCTTTTTGTGGCACACTTCCTTTTAAGTCTGTATAGTTTTTCCTTGTTTGGATGCACCATTTATTTATTCATTCACCCATTGAAGGACATCTTGGTTACTTCAAACTTTTGGCAATTATGAATACAGTTGCTTTAAACATTCATGTGCAGGTTTTTTGGTGGGCCTAAGTTTTCAGTTCATTTGGGTAAAAAAGAGCACAATTGCTGGCACATATTGGTAAGTGTATGTTTAGTTGTGTTAAAAACTTCTGAACTGTCTTCCAGTGTGTCTATTTTGCATTTCCACCAGCGGTAAATGAGAGTTCTGGTTGTTCCACGTTGTCACCAGCATTCGGTACTGTCAGTGTTTTGAATTTTGGCAATTCTGTAATGACATAAGACGTTGAACATATTCTTATACACTTACTTGCCATCCGTGTATCTTTTCTGGTGAGGTGTCTGCTCATGCATTTTGCATATTCTGTAATAAGGTTGTTCATTTCTTATTGTTGAGTTTTAAAAGTTCTTTGTTTATGCTGGGTAAAAGTCCATTATCAGGTATGTCTTTTGCAATTATTTTTTCCTTGTTAGTGGCTTGTCTCATTCTCTTTCACAGGTAGTTTTTAATTTTAAAAAAGCCCAGATTATCATTTACAGGGATACCTCATTTCACTGTGCTTCACTTTATTGCACTTCCCAGATGTTGTGTTTTTTGCAAATTGTAGTTTTGTGGCAACTATGAATTGAGAAAGCCTGTCAGAGTCATTTTTCCAATAGGATTTGCTCACTTTGTGTCTCTGTGTCACATTTTGGCAATTCTCACAATATTTCAAACCCTCAACCAGCAAAAAAGACTGACTCACTGAATGCTGATGATGGTTAGCATTTTTTAGCAATATTTTTAAATTAACATATATACATTGTTCTTTTTGGATATGATACTATTGCACAATGTACTGTAAACATAACTTTTATATGCACTGAGAAACCAAAAAATTCACATGACTCACTTTACTGCGATACTCGCTTTATTGTGGTAGTCTGGACCTGAACCCACAATATCCCCAAGGTATGCCTGTATTTCTTTCACAGATCACATCTTTGGTGTTGTATCTAAAAAGTCAGTGCCATACCAAAGGCCACCTACGTTTTTTCCTGTGTTATCTTCTAGGACTTTTATAGTCTTGAATTTTATGTTTAGGTCTATGATCCATTTTGAGCTAATTCTTTTGAAAGGTATCTAGATTCATTTGTTGCACGTGGAGGCCCAGTTGCTCTAGGACCATTTGTTGAAATGGTCATTACACTGCATTGCCTTTGCCCCTCTGTCAAATATCAGTAGCTATATTTATGTGGGTCTATATCTGGGCTCTGTATTCTGTTCTATTCTTTCACCAGTACTACACTGGTTTGGTTATTGTAGCTTATAAGTCTTACAGTCTTAGAAGTCTTAAAGTCAGATAGTGTCATGTCTCCAACTTTGTTCTTTTCCTTCAATATTGAGTGGGATATTCTGGGTCTCTTTCTTCTCCATACAAACTTTAGAATCAGTTTACTGATATCCACAAAATAACCCTCTGGAATTTTGATTGGCACTGCATTGAATCTATAGATCAAGTTGGGAAGAATTGACATCTTGACAATATTGAGTCTTCCTATCCAAGAATATGGACTATCTCTCTTTAGTTCCCCTTTGATATCTTTCATAAGAGTTTTGTAGTTTACCTCACATAGATTTTGCATATATTTTGTTAGACTTATACCTAAGTATTTTGGGGGGATGCTAATGTAAACAGTATTGTGTTTTCTACTTCAAATTTCACTTATTCATTGCTGGTATATAATGAAGCAATTGACTTTTGTACATTTACCTCATATCCTGCAACCCTGCTATCACTGTTTATTAGTTCCAGGAGATTATTTTTTGTTGATTCTTTCTGATTTTCTACATAGAACAGCATGTGATCTGCAAAGGCAGTTTTATTTCTTCCTTCCCCATCCATACACCTTTTATTTCCTTTTCTTGTCTCATTACATTAGCTAGGACTTCAAATATGATGCTGAGAGCAGTGGTGAGAGGGAACATCCTTACCTTGTTGCTGATCTTAGCAGGAAAGCTCTGAGTGTTTTACCATTAAATACAATGTACGTTTTTTTGTGGATGTTCTTAACCAAGTTGAAGATGTTCCCATCTATTCATAGTTTGCTGAGATTTTTTAATCATGAATAGCCACTGGATTTTGTCAAATGCTTTTTCTGCATCTATTTATATGATGTGATTTTTTTCTTGTTTAATCCCACTCCACTTTCAAATATTACCGTACCACTTCATGGGTAGAGCAAGTATCTTATAATAATAAAATATTCCTAATTCCTTCCTACCTCTTGTATCTTGCTGTCATTCATTTTGCTTATACATAACATGTACATATAAACATAGATATATATGCATACATATAAACATATACTTAAGCATATGTAATTGAACACATTATTGCTATTATTTTGAACACACATTTTGATCTGTTAGATCATCTGAGAATAAGAAAAGTAAAAGTTTTTATTTCACCTTCACTTACTCATACTCTGAAGTTCTTCCTTTTTTTAACATAGATCCAAGTATCTAACTAATACCATTTTCCTTCTCAGAAGGATTTGGCTTACTATTTCTTGAAAATCAAGTCTAATGGCAACAAATTCCCTTGATTTTTGTTTGAGAAATCTTTTATTTCTCCTTCACTTTTAAGGATAATTTTGCAGGGTACAAAATTCTAGGATTTTTTTTTTTTTTTTAAACTCTCAATACTTTAAGTATTTCACTCCACTCTTATCTTGCTTACATTGTTGCTGAACAGAAGTCTGGTGTAATTCTGATCCTTGTTTTTCTAAAATAGGGCAGTTTTTTCGTGTTCTTTCAAGATTTAAAAAAAAATTTTATTGTAATATAGGTGATTCACAATGTTGTGTTAGTTTCAGTTGTACAGCAAAGTGAATCAGTTATACATATATCCACTCTTTTTTAGATTCTTTTCCGATATAGGCCATTACAGAGTATTAAGTAGAGTTCCCTGTGCTGTACAAACATCCTTATTAGTTATCTATTTTATATATAGTAGTGTGTATATGTCAACCCCAATCTCCCAATTTATCCCTCCCTCCCCCCTTTCCCCTCTGGTAACCATAAATTTACTTCACTCAGTATGACAATCTCTAGGTCCATCCATGTTGCTGCAAAAGGCATTATTTCATTCTTTTTTATGGCTGAGTAATATTCCATCATATATATGTACCACATCCTCTTCATCCATTCCTCTGTCCAAGGACATTTAGGTTGCTTCCATGTCCGGGCTATTGTAAACAGTGCTGCAATGAACACTGGGGAGCATGTATCTCTTTCAAGATTTTTTATCTTTGGTTTTATGAAGTTTGTATACTATATGCCTAGATGCAGGTTTTCTGTTCATTGTTTTTGGCATTTATCCTCTTTGGTATTCTCTGACCTTCCTGGACCTGTGGTATATATATACCACAGGTATTATATATATAATATACCGGTGGTATATTAATTTGGAAAAATTCCTGGTCATTATTGCTTCAAATATTGTTTCTGATTCTTTCTGTTTCTTTTCCTTCTGGTATTACCATTTCACAAGTGCTGAACCTTTTGTCATTGTTCCCTAGTTCTTGGATATTGGTTTTTCGGGGTTTTTTTCCAGCTTTTTTTCAGTTTTAGAAGTTTCTACTGCCATATCCTCAAGCTCAGTGATTCTTTCCTCAATTTCCCTAGCTGTATCTAGTCTACTAAATGAGCCCATCAAAGGAATTCTGCGTTTGTTATAGCGTATTTGATTTCTAGCATTTATGTTCAATTCCCTCTTAGGATTTACATCTCTCTGCTTACATCATCCATGGGTTCTTGTGTGTTGTCTACTTTTTCCACTAAATCCTTAGCATATCATCATAGTATTTAAAAATTCCTGGTTTAATAATTCCAACATTCCTGCCATATCTCATTCTGGTTCTGATGTTTGTTTAGTCTCCTCAAACTGGTTTGTTTTTGCCTTTCAGTATGTCTTGTAATTTTTTTATTGAAAGGTGGACATAATGCACTGGGTAAAAGAAACTGCAACAAATAGTCCTCTAGTAATGGAGTGGTAAGGAGTGGGGGAGTGGAAGCGTTCTATGGTCCTATGACCAGGTCTCGGTGTTTTGATGAACACGTACCCCTGGACCACGAACTCCACCAGCGCTTCGCAGTGTCCTCTTCCCCTTAGGTTGGACAGAATGGCTAGAGGGAGCTGGAGTTGGCTACTATCCTTCCTCCAGGTAGGTTAGTTTCTGATAAAACTCCAGTAGGCGAGGCTCTGGTAAAAGTTTCTCCTGAAGGCTGGCCTTGTTAAGAACAGAATGCTCTAGCATATTTCAAAATGGTTCCTTATCCCCTCCCCCAACCAGAGGCATGAGGGGATTTTTCTCCAATATTCACATTGAGGACCTGGGATAACTCCGAAGTTAACCTCACAAAAGTGTGGGTGCCTCCCTATGATTGGGTCCTCCTAGAGTTTTTTTAACTCTCATTATTTGCCCACACTGAGCTTCTAGCAATTAATCAATTACAGTTTAGGCTCCTGTGGAGATCTCTCCTTGTAGGTCTCTGCTCCAGTAAATTGTGATTTTCTGAATCTCCCTGTCTATTGCTATTTTTGGTGTAGTTGTTTGTCATGTAACCCCACTTCTCTGATGGATCTTAGAAAAGTTATTATTTTTCAGTTAGTTCAGCTTTTAACTTTTTAGGACAAAGTGGTGACTTCTAAACTCCTTACACATCAGACCAGAAACTGCAAGTTTTTCTCCAGCTTGATTTTTTCCCTTTTATGGTATTGCTGTGTTTTCTGTGGTGCCAGTTCTTTCTTGAACTCCTTGCAATTTGGTCCTCATTTCTGAAGTGATTTTTGCCTTTTCCTTTAATTTCTTTTTTTAGTTCTGTCAATTCTTATTTCACATCACCGTTCTGTCTTGCCATCTCTTCTCTGAGTTACTTTATTTCTGCATTGTGACTATACTGCATAATTAACTTACAAAATTAATGTTGAAAGTACTACCCTTTTTCTCCATCTTGTAGTAGAATTTTCCTGGTGTGTTTTCTTCCGCTGACAAAATGTGATTTTCTTTTTTCTTTTTCCTAATATTATGTAAATAATTGTAGATTTTTTTTCTTAAATTCAAAACAGATGGATTTTTCTGGATCAACTATTAACAGGAAGAGGAAAATGGTTAGGGCAGTTGTAACCTGAAAGGTATCCTCTTCTTAGTAAGTGATAAACAGTTCAGTTAATAAATGATGACTTTTGGTAGCCAGATTTCCTTTGAGTCTCATATTCTCTCTTGTTTGAGGAGGGCCCCTATCATTGCTGTTTCTCTCCTTACCTACACCATTAGCCAGTGCCACCAGGAATGCAGCTTCTGCTTTGTAAATTAATCCCCTCTCTTTCAGAATAGCGCTTTTATAGAAAGTCTAAAATAAAACCTGTTCCCTGTATACCCTAAATACCTTTTTTCTCTGCTTTGTCCAGCATTACTTGCCCACTTTGCACTTAGATACGCCCTCAAAAGATCCCCCTCAGGGTGTGTCTCACTCCTTCTGGGAATAATTACTCGTTAATTGGGAAAGTGGAGAACGGTGGGACAGATTTTGCCACCCCTGGATCCTTTGTCTTTCTTCACCAGCTCTGCCACTGTGACTTTCCATAGTTATTCTGGATGCTATTTGTTTTTCACCCCTTATTATTTGTGTATATTCTCTATCTCACTTTTTGCTAAAGGGATCAATTTGGGGTGCTTCATTTATTCTTCTTATATTGTACAGTTTAAGGAGAAAAGACAGGGAGGTAGGGGTGTAAGTGGATTCCATACTGCTACATGAACCCCAAAGCCCTAAATTTTATTTGAAATAATTCAAACCAAATACTTCCATGATGGCTCTCTCAGTGATTCCAAAAAATGACAACAACCGGGGATTTTTAAGGAATAGTGATGCTTAGAATCCTCCCCCCAGAGTTCCTGATATAACTGTCCTGGGGGAGGCTGATAGTCATTGTTTATTATAAAGCTCTCTGGATAATTCTGATGCATAGCCAATTTGGGACCTAACAATCATGGAGTTAAAACCCATTTTCAACAAGAAGAAATGCTTTAAGTAAAAGACTTTATAGGGGGAAAACTGTGCTACTAATAACTGTTATTTTTTCTTTCAAGATTAACCTTATTCTCTGTATTTTACTTCAAGTTAGCCAAAACTATTTACTTTTACATTTAGGGGACTTCCCTGGTGGTCTGGTGGCTAAGACTCTGTGCTCCCAATGCAGGGAGTCCGGGTTTGACCCCTGGTCAGGGAACTAGATCCCACATGCCACAACTAAGAGTTCACATGCTGCAACTAAAGATCCCGCATGCTGCAACAAAGATCCCATGTGCTGCAACTAAGACCCAACACAGCCAAATAAATAAATATTTTTTAAAAATTACATTTAGGATAAGTTTCTTTGGCTCTGTAAGAGAACTAGCTCCATGTCTGTCTGGGTATAAAAGTTTGAAAAATTCAATTCTAATGTTACTATGTACTACTACATTGATAACAGGCAAATAATAAATAAAGCATCGCATAAATGAGTATAAATATAAACACAAATAATAAAAAAGATCAGGGCGATCAAGTTTGAGCATGCACTGAAGAAACAACTGCCAGCTCTTGGTGACTCCAACATGCACACTTGTGTCCATACTGTTCACTGATTAAACTATAAAGACTTAGCAAGAAAAGGCTATAAAAATAGCAATGCTCATACTGCAGTCTAATCCCTCCGGACAAGGTCTGTCTCATTTCTTTTATATTCCCTAAATAGCTATGATAATATTATGGCTACATGGTAAAATAATAAAAAGAATGTAAAGATTAGTTAAGGCAAATTAATTTTGAAATTAAGTGTTTTGATGTGAAATGTATTACTGGTTGCTTGTTTAATTATTATTATCAGAATCAAAATAAAAATTTTTATGTGTACAAATGATGTAAATGAGTACAAAAAGTAGGTTAAATCGTTCATATGTATCGGGCCAGAGAAATCACACAAATATATCTTGTTGCAAAGATCAAAGACCCAAAAGCAAACAAAAAAGCTGATCTTAACACATTTTCAAAAACAGCCATATATTAGGTCAGATAATTAATGTTACAAAAATATGACATACAAACTCATATGCCATTCAAACTTCAGGCAGAAAGAATTTCTTTAGAAATAAAATTACAGAGCATCTCATCAATGAAGATAGCACAAGACTTCTTTTAAAAGGTATAAACCTTTGACTTTGAAAAGAAAAAGAATTCAGATCCAAGGCTTACATATCATAATCCAAAAATAAAACATATCAATTACTTATATCCCATAGCCTCACCTGTCCAACCAGTATAAGCAGAGCAATCATGTGGATCCGCTGTCTTCAGCCCTTCTTCCATTTGCTGTAGAAGATCTTTAATTTTGGTCTGGATCCGCCTTGTGAAATTATTAATAATCTGAGAACCAAAAGAAGACATAAAATTAAATTGCACAAGAATAGGACAATGTTGTAGTAACAGTCTAAGTTGTAAAAACAGACAGAATTATATTACCTGGCCCATTTCAATGTTTCATTGGTTGGAGGGAGTCTGCCTTGGTTTTACAAGGTAAGTTTTAAAATGAGAGAATGCCCTATATGGACTCTAAGTCATAAGGAGAATTAGAATGCCCTATATGGACTCTAAGTCATAAGTATTGTAGACTCACAAAAAATAAGTTGCAGAAATCAAAGGAAAAAAACTAAAAAACAAAAAAAGAGGAAAGAGATGTATTTGACTACACAAACATTTTAACTTCTTTAAGTTAAAAAACATGAGATGGTTTAAAAGTCAATGACAAGGGGAAATATGTGCAATATAAAATATTATAAATAAAAAAACTAGATAACAATACAGAAATACATTTAAAATTATCAATGTACCTTATAAAAAGAAAAAAAATCAAATGACAGGCATATGCAACCTTCCCAGTCATAGAACTGAAGACAAACGGGCCTGTCTTTTCCCAGAGAGATTTATTTATATTCCAAAGACTTTGATATTTCCAATGAAACTCTCTCAGAAAGGGAAGTTGTCTCCTTCCTTTGTATAAAAAGCACAGAAAACTTGTTTTTCTTCATTCTTTGCCTACAATACAGACTTTGTGTACGTAGGACATTTGACCTGGCTTTCACTGCCAAAGAGGTAAGATGTGAGGTGAGACTGAGGGAACCACTCACTGGTTATTTTCTGTCTAGTAAATAAGAAATCTCTAATCCAGAAACCTCTTGTGTACATTCAGGAAAAAATTAATGAGTATAAATATTGAAAACCTAAACCAGGGTAATATCAACATCATGGCAGTACAACACATCCCTTGTTTTTGTTTTCCCCTTTAACAACAAAAATTAGGCGTCCATCCACCAACGGAAGTGCCTTTGTGTGAGTTGTGGAATGCAGCACCATACACCAAGGGACCCATGGCAAATCTAGCCCACTAGAGAACTAGGTAATAAGCAGAGAGACTTCAGTACCAGCTGTGAAACCTACAGGAGACTGAATCGGTTCCAGCCCCTCAGCTCCAGTCTGAGAGTGCAGGCAGAACAGTGACTCAGGCAGTCGCCTTCGGATGAGATAGCCTTTGTGGAAGTCCAGATTTCCCGAGAACTACCAACACTCCATTGGAGGAAAAAGAAAAAAAGGAGTTTGGATCCACTCAAGTGGGTAAGAGTAACAGCTTGTCTCTCTGGCATCACCTAATGTTCAGGTATAGCATGTGGCTAAATAGATGGCCCATTATTTTTCCAACTGGGGAAAGGGAGAGCCACTGAGTGACTGCCTGGTTTCTAAATCTGTGCAGGACTCTGATGAAGAGACCTATTTCTCTCATTTCTCGTAATGCATCCAGAGCATTACCGAGCGAGTCCAGGCCTGGGGAGAGGGAGCAAGTCAGAGAGCAGCATATAAGATTCCCAGGGCATTAAAGGAATGTAGCTCCTACTGGTCCATTTTGGACTCTACCAGGAACATGAAAAATCAAGAAGACATGACATCACCAAAAGATCACAATAATCTTTCAGTGGCCAAACGTAAAGACGTGAAAATCTAATATTTACACAATAAAGAATTCAAAATAGCTGTTTTAAGGAAACTCAATGAGCTATAAAACACAGAAAGACAATTCTATGAAATAAAAAAAAACAGTATGTGACGAAAATGAGAAATTTAACAAAGAAATAGAAATCACTGAAAAAAAACAAACAGAAATTCTGGAGCTTAAGAATTTAATGAATGAAATGAAAAATGCAATAGAGAGCATGAAAAGCAGGCAGATCAAATAGAAGACAGAATCAACAATATAGATAGGAACTTAGAAAGAACACAGTCTGAAGAGAAAAAAGAATAAAAAAGAGTGAAGAAAGCCTACATGATCTATGAGACATCCTCAAAAAACCAACAGCCAAACCATTAGAGTTTCAGAAGGAAAAGTGAAGGAGAAAGGGGGCAGAAAACTTATTTAAAGAAATAATGGCTGAGAACTTTCCAAACCTGGGAAGAGTTTTGCACATCAAGTTCATGAAGTTAATGAACAGATTACCCCATTACTTCAACCCTAAATGTCCTTCTCCAAAACACACTGTAATAAACCTACCAAAAATCAAACACAAAAAGAGAAACCTAAAGACAGCAAGAGAAAAAGAAGACTGTAACCTACAAAGGAACCTCCAATGGGACATCAGTGAATTTCTCAGCAGAAACCTTACAGGCCAGGAGAAGGTGGGATGATATACTCAAAGTGATGAAACAAAAAATAAAATAAAAAAAAATACTCCATCTGGGGACTCCATGTGGGAACTTCCCTGGCGGTCCAGTGGTTAAGACTCTGCACTTCCACTGCAGGGGGCACGGGTTTGATCCTTGATCGCGGAACTAAGATCCTGCATGCCGTGCGGCGCGGCCAAAAATTTTTAAAAAACAGAAACAAAAAACTCCCTGTGGCAAAGTTATCCTTCCGGAATGAAGGAGAAATAAAGACTTCCCCAGACAAAGGCTGAGGTAATTCATCATCACTAGATCTGTCTAACAAGGAATGCTGAAGGAAGTTCTTCAAGCTGAAATGAGAGGAGGCTAACTAGTAATGTGAAACATAAAAAATACACTGATCAACATAAATATAAAATCAAATTCAGAACACTGCAATATGATGGTGTGTTAACACTTAACACTAGTATAAAGATTAGAACTAGAGTATCAAAAGTAACTACAGCTACTATAATTTGCTGATGAACATACAATATGGAAAGAGGCAAACTGTGACATAAAAAACCTTTAATAAAAGGTGGAAGAGTAAAAGGGTAGATGTTTCGTGTGAGATTAAAATTAAGCTGTTATCAGAGTAAAACAGACTGCTATAGCTATAAGATGTTTTATGTACCTCATGAAAATCACAAAACAAAAAATTTGAGTAGACTCCCAAAAGATAAAGATGAGGGAGTCAGAAGCATACAATGGTGGGAAATCACTAATTCACAAAGGAATCCAGCAAAAGTCAAAAAGGAACAAGAAAACTACAAAACAGCCAGAAAGCAATTAAAAAGACGGCACTAGTAAGTCCTTACATATCCATAATCACTCTAAATATAAGTAGATTGAACTTCTAATCAAAAGGCAAAGAATGACTGGATGAATAAAAAACAAGACCCAACTATATGCTGCCTACAAAAGACTCACTTCGGCTTTAAGAACACACATAGCTCAAAGTGAAAGGATGGAAAAAGACATTCCACAAAGTGGAAACCAAAAGAAAGCAGGGGTAGCTGTATTTATATCAGACAAAATGACCTTAAGTAAAAAATAGTCACATGAAACAAAGGTCATTATATAAAGATAAAGGGGTCAACTCCTCTGAAGAAGACATTAACAATCGGAAATACACATGCACTCAACACCAGAGCAACTAAATATATTAAACAAATAATACCAGAGCTAAAGGGAGAAACAGACAATACAACAGTAATAGAGGACTTCGATACCACACTGTCAGCAATGGGTAGGTCATCCAGTCAGAAAATCACTAAGGAAACACTGGACTTGAACCATACGTTAGACCAAATGAACCCAATAGACATATATAAGACGTTCAATCCAACAACAGAATATACATTCTTCTCAAGTACACACAGAATATTCTTAAGGATAGATCATATGACAGGGCACAGAACAGGTCTTAACCAAATTTAGAAGACTGAAATCATATCAAGTATCTTTACTGACACTGGTATAAAAATGGAAATCAACAATGAGGAAACTGGAAAATCCACATATATGAGGAAATTGAACAACATACTCCCGGACAACCAATGAGTCAAAGAAATCAAAAGGGAAATCAAACAATATCTTGAAACAAATGAAAACAGAAACACAACATTACCAAAACTATAGGATGCTGCAAAAGCAGTTCTAAGAGGGAAGTTTATAGTGATAAATACCTACAGTAAGGAAAAAGAAAGATCTTAAATAAATAATCTAGCTTTATACCTCAAGGAACTAGAAAAAGAATAAACCAAGCTCAAAGTTAGCAGAAAAAAGGAAATAACAAAGATCACAGCAAAAATACATGAAATAGAAACTAGAGAAATAATAGAAAAGATTAACAAAACTAAGAGCTGTTTTTAATTAATTTATTTTTAATATTCATTTATTTATTTGGCTGCACCAGGTCTTAGTTGTGGCATGCAGGATCTTTAGTTGCGGCATGCGGGCTCTTTTAGTTGCGGCACGCAGGATCTAGTTCCCCGACCAGGAATTGAACCTGGGCCCTGCATTGGGAGCATGGAGTCTTAACCAATGGACCACCAGGGAAGTCCCAAAGACTTGTTCTTTTAAAAGATTTTTTTAAAAAACTGACAAACCCTTCAGCTAAGCTAAGAAAAAGAGAAGACTCAATAAATAAAAACAGAAACTAAAGAAGAGATATTACAAGTGATACCACAGAAATACAGCTGACCCTTGAACAGCACAGATCTGAAATGCACAGGTCCACTTATATGCAGATACTTTTCAGTAGTAAATACTACAGTGCTACATGGTCCACGGTTGGTTGAATTCAGGGATGTGGAAGACTCGAGAATATGAAGGGCTGACTGTAAGTTATAAGCAGATTAACCCATATGCGAACAAAACAGATAACCTAGAAAACGGATAATTTCCTAGAAACATACAACTAACCAAGGCCAAATCAGAAATAGTGGTCCAGTGGTGGTCCCTGGTGGTCCAGTGGCTAAGACTCTGTGCTCCCAATGCAGGGGGCCCAGGTTCGATCCCTGGTCGAGGAACTAGATCCCACATTCATGCCACAACTAGGAGTTCACATGCTGCAACTAAAGGTCCCATGTGCCACAACTAAGACCCAACTCATCCAAATAAATAAATAAATATCTTTAAAAAGGAATAAATAGAAAGTATGAGTAAACTAATAATGTATGAAGAGAGTGAATCAATAATACAAAACCTCCGAAAAAAGAAAACCCCAGACAAGATGGTTTCACTGGTGAATTCTATGAAACATTTAAAGAATAATTAGCACCAACCTTTTTCAAACTTTTTCATAAAATTGAAGAGGGAACACTCCCAAATACAAGACCAGCATTACCCTGATACCAAAGCCAGATAAGGACACTATGTGAAACAAAGACTACACACCAATATCCCTGATGAACACGGATGCAAAAATTCTCAACAAGATATTAGCAAAATGAATTCAAAAACACACTAAAAGGATCTTACACCATGATCAAGTGGGAGTTTTCCCTGGGATACAAAGATGGTTCAATATATGCAAATCAATAAGTGTGACACATCACATTAATAGAATGAGATAAAAATCATATGATCCCCTCAGTAAATGCAGAAAAAGCATTTGACAAAATACAACATCCTTTCACGATAAAACTCTCAGCAAATTGGAAATAGAAGGAGAACACCTTAACATAACAAAGGCCATATACTTACTATATGGTTACAGCTGACTTCATACTCAATGGTGAAAGGTTGAAAGCTTCTCCGCTACGATCAGGACCAAGACAAGGGTGCCACTCTAAGCACTCTTGTTCAACATAGTACCAGAAATCCTGGCTACAGCAATCAGGCAAGATAAAGAAATAAAAGGCATCCAAATCGGAAAGGAAAAAGTAAAACTGTTTATATTTACCGATATGATCTTATATACAGAAAACCCTAAAGACTCAACCAAAAAACTGATAGAACTAACCAATAAATTCAGTAAAGTTGCAGGATATAAAACCAATATATAGAAATCAGCTGTTTCTATACACTAACAACAAACTATCCAGAGAAAGAAATAAAACAGTCTCATCACAATAGCATCAAAAACAACAAAATACTTAGGAATACATTTTACCAAAGAGGTGAAAGAGCTGTACTCTGAAAACTGTAAGACTCCGATGAAAGAAAGTGAAGAGATAAACAAATGGAAAGATATCCTGTTTTCATGGATCAGAAAAATTAACATGTACTGCTGTTATGTGTCAAAGAGGACAGTTGTCTGATTCTCCATCCAACTGTTTAATAACTTTTTGACTCCAAGTTAGTAATTTAAGCCTCTTGTGTCTTGACCTTTGGTTTCCACCACTAATCAAAGAGATACAGAATAATTTTCAGGAGAAGGAAAAAACTAGAGTACTACCACTTCCTTACCTGGTGTGGCAGAATCCATAAGGTAGTACCTAGCCCACACTTATTGCAGGACACCCTTCTTCCTCATCAGAATCCTGATTAGATTCACAGCAGCAATGCATCCAACCCCAGAAGAGCTACTTGCTTTCCCAGACTGCCTTATGACCAGGGGCAGCCATATGACACAGTTCTAACCAGTGAGATGTAAGTGCAAGTCTTCTAAGGGCTCTTGGAAGGTTCTCATTTTTCTTGATAAAAGAGAAAGATACAGCTGGTACTCCCTTCTTTTTTCTCCCTTCGTCCTATTGTAAAATTGGACAAGAAATCTGGGACTAGAGCAGCCATCTTATACTATAACACAAAAAATATGAGAGAAAGACCAACATAACTACAGAAATCCTGAAATGAATCAACACCAAGAGTTGCCTACTTCTAGACTTCCTGTTATACAGGAAAAATAATCTAACTGAGATACTTCCAAGTTGAGTCTTCTGTTTATTGTAGCTGAATGCAGGCCTAACACATTCATGTACAGTTTTAGCTCTGGCATGATAACTTTATTCCAAAGCATATGCTTTATTCCTCATAAATGATACTGGAGTATAGTTCTAAGGCTTATGATTACTCACTCTAATTCCTTTTAATACTTGACAAAATTCCATTGTGAAAATAATTTCTCTGCCTTTGCTTTAAAGTATCTTTTCTAGATCCTAATTTTCTAACTCTCTGTCATCAAAGAGATTTCTAATTTGTTGATGTTGGAACCAAAGTCTCAAGAACAAAGAAAAAAATTTATTATGCTGTAATTCTATTTGGAGAAATTTTAACTGGTTCATCTCATTTAATAATGGTATTGTTATAAAGATAATTAATAATTATTGAGCACTTTATCATATGCCTAGCACTAAGTGCTCTATGTGACATTTCAATTAATCTTCACATTACTGAATGATTCTGTTTTTTAGGTGAGAAACCTGAGGCCAGCCCAAGGGCACATGAGACAACAAGAGACTGAGCTTTGGGGGCTGTAGCTAGACTGTCTAATTCGAAAGTTCCTGGGTCTCCCTATGCTGAGCCCTTGTTGTGAAAATCTTTGCTTGATTCTCTATTTACAGTTTACCTTTAGATTTTTGAAAGGCTTACTACAGCTTTCACTCAATCGCACCATATGAATACAATACACATCTTCCACAAAGCACAGAAACAGAAGGAGTAGCTAAAGAATTTAGGAGGTTTTTCTCTGACTCAAAGATTAATTTTTAGTAATTGCACTGCAATTAGAAAGAAAATATTCTTTTCCTACATACTAGGCAATTTTCCCAAACAAGGATGCCCCAAAGTGCTATAAAGCAAAACGATGTTGGTATTTCTAATACTTACATGTTTTTCTGTATTTTTTTAATGAAAGCTGTGTTTGAGGAAATACAACCCTAAAATACAAAAATACAGAAATCATAAAAGAGATTGATCATTAACTTTAAAATTCATGATCTTAACTTCAAATAGAGGAGAGTGGAAACTCTCAAAACAGGTGTTTAACATGCACAAATAAACAACTCCTAAAGCAAAAGTAATGTTTGGAACAGGTATTTGTGAACCAAACTTCTGAGTCTGAGTAATGTACCAGGAGAGCTTGTGAATAAAATCATTTATTATACTCCTCACATAGGTGGGCACTTGTGACACTCTATCTAATTCAATCCTGATAACCCTATAACAACATTATCATCCCCGTGTTTTACACAAAGAAATTAAAGCTAACAATGACTTGTCTACATTTTTAAAGATAATAAAAATAGCTTTTTAACCCACATTTTGTGTATGTGCAATACACAGATTATACACTCCAGAATATGTGCAAATATATAGACACCAGTAATTACAAGTATATGTATACACAGGCACATATATATACATTAGCAAGTAATTCTTTCATAGAAAAGGTTTTAACAAATCTTTTTAATCCAGGGCACAGGTTGAGGAAAGTATATTTTGTAATCTCAGATCTCCCAGGGGAAGATGCTCTGTGACAGTTTACACATATGAAGTAGGTGGGCTTGGTTTTCTAACACTTTATTTTCAAACAAAAATGCATAAGCAAAAGTACCCCAATCATTACCTCAAAGTGAATTACTAAAGGAGAAAAGGGGGAAAAAGTTGTATGTTCTGACAGTAAAGAATTAGATGGTGGGGTTTCCCTGGTGGCGGAGTGGTTGAGAGTCCGCCTGCCGATGCAGGGGACACGGGTTCGTGCCCCGGTCCGGGAAGATCCCACATGCCGCGGAGCGGCTGGGCCCGTGAGCCATGGCCGCTGCGCCTGCGCGTCCGGAGCCTGTGCTCCGCAACGGGAGAGGCCGCAACAGTGAGAGGCCCGCGTACCGCAAAAAAAAAAAAAGAAAAAAAAAGAATTAGATGGTGGGGGAACATCTACCCTCACTAGCAGTATTTTCAATAAACAGAAGAAGGATCATTACCTATACTGAATGTGTGTCAAGGAAATGCTGTTTGTTTAGATGTTTGAAAATAGTTCATTCTTTTAAAAATAGGTGTATATTTACATAATCAGGTCTGTTTCTGTTTTTCTTGTTTCAAACTCAGTAACACTATTAATAGAAAATATTCTAGACTACATATCCTAAACACACACATCTGTCCAATTCTGATATACTTATTTTTTGTCATAAAAATTAATTGATAATCTGCTGTGTATACTCTGTAGGGGATATATATATCATAACCACAAAAGAAGTTTGTAATTGCCATAAAGAACCAAGGACAGCTGCTTAGTAATGGTATGTTAATAAACTGATTACAAGGGCTCAAAGCATACACAATTATAGTTATAAGGTTAATAGGACTTTGTGGTCAAATTATATTTATTTTTGGAAAGCTCTCGGTGAAAAACTAGGTTTCATTTTTGATTAAACAATTGTTGCACGGTATTAGCTAAAATCTAGGGAAGAGAAACATTTTTCGAAAAGGAAACTCAGTTTGTTATATTCAATTCTATTCAAGTAAAATTGGATCAAACCTATTCTGGCCCTAGCAGACTCCTAGGTGGCCGCCCTACAGAATATAGGCCTCACCTGGCACACCCATGAAGTATATTACACAGTCTTATATTAGGTTAGAAGATTGTCTAGAGGACCTAGGTCATGACTCATATAACATTCTAGATACAGAAGAGATTTTAAAGATAAAATGATGCTATTAAATAATATATAAAAATGATTCTAATAAAAAAAGTTTTTTATTTTAGTACATTTATTCATTCAACATTAACTGAGTATCTATTCTGTCCTAGCTCAGTATCAAGTGTGGAGATATTTTTTAAAATAATAATAATAATTCAAGCATAGGTAAGAAAAAATCCCTGTCTCAAAGAGTCAAGTGGGGAAGAGAAACAAAAATGAATCAGTCAGCCCTCACTAACCATGGATTAAACCTTCAGAGCTCCTGTTTGGGGGTTCAAGCATAAGCACGCGAATCTGAAGATCTATGTCATGATATACACAATATTTAATTTTGCTGAGGCCCCAATAAAAAGAGCATGAGTTGACAGAACTGTGGGCAGAGAGTTTACCTGACTTTCCAACATCCAATAATCCTTTTTCACCTTCCCCACCATCAGCAGGCGTGTTAGTGTCCCCACTGCAGAGATGTGAGTGAGGAAAGTATGGTACGGAATTTAGAAATCTGAGAACATACCCACATGAATACTGCATGTTTGCCTATATTTTCCTCAGAAGGAAAAGGCACAAGAATAAGCATTTCTCTAAGAAGGAAAAAGTAAAGAATATGCAATATTTTTTTATATTCCACTAAAGATATAAACCTTGAAGCAATTTTTCATTATCACATTGTATGCTATAGTGACAAAAAATAGGATACATAATAATGCCAATAGCTATCATTAACTGAACTCTTAAACTACTTACCTATATATTAGTAACTATGTGTAACAAGGTACTAATTTTATCAGTATTAGGCACCCTTTTGAGTGCTCTAAATGTATTAACTTAAACACCATAACAACCTAATGAGGAATGGGTTACTCTACAACTATATTATTATCAACTTTCAACCAATATATTATATTAAGAACTTCAATTACCTTTTCAACTTAACCGTTTACTACAAGCTGATGAGATAAACGCTATTATCCTATGTTAATGGGCATTGTTCTAAGTGTTTAAATGCATTAATTAAATAGTCATAACCTATCAGGAAGGTACTATCATTGCCCAAATTACTTGCCCAAAGGCTATAGCTAATAAGTGGCAGAAAGGTAGGAGTCAAACCCAGGTCTACCCAAGTTCTCACCTGCTCTATACTGCACATGTTATTCCCAACCGATGGGAAATGCTGATTTGCAACATTTTTGTAGTCTCCCCTACATAATCTTCCCCTTATGCTTTTATGTCAATTATCTTTCCATATCAGGAACTGAAAACTGGCTGGAGGTTAAAATTAAAAGAAAATTCAACAAGCTGTATGTAGAGCAGTGCTCCTCCAATATAATGGGCATATGGACTGTCTGGCCTGGGAATTTGGTTAAATTCAGGTTCTGGTTCTTTAGGTGTAGGGTGGAAGCCGCATCTTCTAACAAGCATGCAGGAGAGGCTGATGTTTTGGGTCCACAAATCTCACTTTGAGGAGAAAGGCTGTAGAGCATATTTCCTCCCTCACCCCCATTTTAGCTCATCTGAACGAAAGAAAAATTATTGGGTCGGCCAAAAAGTTCATTTGGGTTTTTCCATAAGATGTTACCAAAAAAACCCGAACAAACTTTTTGGCCGACCCAATATATTTTCTGGGCAACTGAAAAGTGCTATTTCCTTATGCTTCCATGATATATTATGACATTCAACAAATTTTGAAGTGAAAAGCAAAAATACAGAAAATTAAGTGAAAAAGTATAAAATGAAGAATTTCCAACAGCTCAAGATAATGTCAAGTTATAGATTCCAAGTAAAAATTCTCTTTATCTTCATTTTTGTATGGAAAAAGTTTTAAAATCCTTAGGACTCATCAAGTCCTTTAGAACTGGCTCCAATCTACCTTTTCAGTCCCGTTACCACCCAATGTTCTTCACGCTCCCTCCTCTGCAGTCAGATTCTACTTCCTGCCTTTCCCTTCACGCAGCGCTCCCCCTTAGCCTGGCAAAGCCCCACTGTTAGATTCATTAGCAGAAGCCACCAAACTGAGGTGGCTCCAAAGCCCTGGCAGTGTAGTAAGCAAACCAAAACCTGAGCCCATAGATGCCTCAAGGTTATGAAATCAAAACACCAAGGACAACCAACCACGAACAGCTAGGCTTTAAGCTACAGCCAATCAAGAATGTCCTTGCTTTGCTTCCACACTTCTACAGAGCTGACCCTTAAAGAAGACAGGTTTGTTGGACTGCTTGGGTCCACCCGCATGGGGATTTTTTTCAACAGTGAATACTACAGTACCACACAATCCCTAGTTGGTTGAATCCACGGATAAGGAACCACAGATATGGAAGAATTTCAGTACAGAGGAACGACCTATGCAGAAATAAGTTATGGGAACATTCGACTGTTCGGAGGATCAGTGCCCCAACCCCCTCACTGTTCCCCTGGCTTGTCGGAAAAATGCTCCTAACCACTTCCAGTTTGGCGCTGCCTGATTCAAATCCATTTGTGCTCACTAAACTCTTAACATTTGTAATATGCCTCAGTTTATCTTTTGACAGTTCCGCTGTCAGAAGAGGAAATCGAAGGAGACCCTTGACAGTCCCCAGGAGGTCCCCTCATTAAAACAGGCTAAGTTTAATGAGATGACTTATTTTGCAAACAAATTAGCCTGACTTTGATTATCTTTAATAGAAATGAGGGTGACTGTAGAGAAAAAAAATTATGTTTCAGTAGAAAATTGTAACACAACCATGTGCGTATCAGATTTTAGTCCTGTTCATTGTGTTTGAGGTTTGCTATATACCTGTAAACTGGACTGGATCCTGAATTCTTCTAGCTTCTTCAAATACCTGGCTATGACTGTCCAAACTATCAATAATATTTCCAGTTTTCTCCCACCTTTCTCATCTGGAATCACCAAGAACAAAGACTGCCCTTGAACTTCCTTGAAAGGCCCCTCCTCAAACCCAGATGGAAGCCAAATTTCAGGACCCTGAACCTTAGATCCACATCCCTCAACTAAAAAGGGCTCCTCCAGACTCTTAGAACTACACACCAGGTGAAGATCTGAAGTGAAATTGAGCAGAGAGGTTCCTCCCCAGAAGCAGATGGCATCTCGCAAGATCCCAGAACAAAATCTTCATCTCCAATATAAAAACCTTTATTCCTTTTGCCACTTCACTACTTGCTTTTTCTCTCTGCTAATGCACAAGAAGATAATGCTCCTTAGCTCTGGCAACTATCACTGAATCTACTGCCAAGGCCATAGCTGCACAAGAGTCACTAGGCTTTCTTGTTAAGGTGGTTCTAGATAATAGAATTGCTTAGATCACTTACTGGCTAAACAAGGAGTGTGCATCAAAGCAAATACTTCCTGCTGTACCTGGATCAACCCCTCTGACATTTTAGCAAATGTAAGAAATTAGCAAATAAGCTACTTGGCTAAAACAGGTTGATATCCCTTCAGGTATATTCTTTGATTTATTTGACACCAATTGGTTTGGTTCATGGGGGCCCTGGCTTAGGATTAGTCTTCAGTCTCTGTGTTATCGTCCTCATAGTTGCCATCAGTCTCCCTGGTGGGCTACATTCTCTCAACCGTCTTAAACACATGTTCACAGCCATCAGCAGTACATCAGGTGGTCTCACTGCTCTTGGAGAAACAGAAACAAGTGAACAAAGAGATGAACAGCAAAAACAATTCTTCCATGGACCTGACACCACAACCTGTGAGTTTCACAGTGAGACAAGAGCAACTTAACTCTGATGGTGACCGAGGGTGGCGCTTATACACCATCTGAGATCAATCTCTCATGTATGAGAGCGTGACCAAAAGGGGTATTATTAGATTAATTAAACAAGGAGACCATTAGGCTAAGGTGGCTCTATTGCCTTGGCAGCCTCTGTAAGCAAACTAAAACCTAAACCTGTAAATGCCTCAAGGTTACAAAAGCAAAACCTAAGGACAAGCAATCACAAAGAGCCAACTGGGCTTTAAGCTACAGCAACTGGATTCCTGACCCTCAGAAACTATGTGAGATAATAAATTTTTATTAAATTATTAAGTTTGGGGATCATTTCTTACATAGCAATAGATGGACAGTAACAGTGGCTTCTCCCTTGAGTGCCCTCTTAGCCCCAGGAATGGGGCTGCTCCTCATATCGGCTATTCCTATATTCTTTAGAGTTCTCTTTACTTCTTATGAGGCAACCTCTCATTACTCCAATCTCTTTATGCTTAGAAATAATTCTTTATATGAAACTTTCCCTATCAAATCACTGTGTGGTTTCTGTCTCCTGAGTGTATCCTTGACGATACAGCAGATAAACCTGATGCTGCTCATCAGAGAAGCACTCTGAGAAACACTGGTGTACATCAACCATGATTCAGCTCCTGAAGTTCATGGCCACAAGGAAAGCAAGCAAAAAGAAGGGAAGAAATGGCTATTAGAGAAGTAGCCAACAGTGCTGACTTTAGATACCTTCCAAATTTAAAAAACAAAACCACAAAAAGCTGCTATTACACTGGTTCACTGCTTTTCATAGTATGTGGACCAATGTCGTCAAAATGTTACAAAAGCCTACTTGCAGAAACATAATTCAGTGAAGTAGACTTGATCTGGTTCTAGAATTGGAGGTGAATTTTACTGATTGATTACACCACAACATATACACAGCTAACCTAAACGGGATCAAATAAGTGACTTAAAGAATACTTAGCAATAAAGTTACTGTGTTGGTAGATTTTACGTAATCTTTTCTCACTAACAGCACACACCATCATGATAAAATTATTCCTCAATGCCTAATTTACAAATTACACTCTGTATTAATTTCCTAGGGTGCCGAAACAAATTGAGTGGCTTAAAACAACAGAAGTTTATAGTCTCACAGTTCTCGAGGCCATAAGTCCAAAATCAAGGGTTGGCAGAGCCATGTTCCCTCTGAGACTCTGGGCAGAATCCTTCCTTGCCTTTTCTAGTTTCTGGTGTTTGCCAGAAATCTCTGACATTCCTTGGCTTACAAATGCATCACTCTAATCTCTGCCTCCATCATTCCATGGCCATCTTCTCTCTCCCTGTGTGTCTCTGTCTCTCTTCTAAGGACACTAGTTTATATTGGATTAAGAGCCTACCTTACTCCAGCATGACCTTACTTTAATTACATCTAACATAACCTTATTCCCAAGAGTCACATTCTGACATTCCACAGGTCAGGACTGCATCTTTTGGGGAGACACAATTCAACTCATAACACCCTCATTTTCATGAAACTTCATATCTATCAAAACAAATGCATAGTTTGACAACTTCTATTTTAATTACATTCTTAATATTCTAAGAATTAAAGACATAATAATCACAATCTATCAATACAGAAGGCAGGGGAACTTAATTCATGTTCATTTTATTTTACGACTTCCCTAAATCTAAGCATTCTCTTATCTTAAGTGGGGTCTGGCTGCTTGCTGCTCTAAAACCGATACTCTAGAGGCAAGGCTGGTGGAAATGAAAGTCTGCTTTATTTTGGAGGCTGGCAAACCAAGGGAGGGGGGAGGGAGTACTCGTGTCCAAAGGCTGACACCCCCCACCCCCAAGGATGACCAGTGGGTAAGAGCTTTTTTTTTTTTTTTTTTGTTAATTTATGTTTGGCTGCGTTGGGTCTTTCAATGCTGCACGCGCAGGCTTTCTCTAGTTGCGGCGAGCAGGGGCTACTCTTTGTTGTGATGCGTGGGCTTCTCATTGCGGTGGCTTCTCTTGTTGCGGAGTACGGGCTCTAGGTGCACAGGCTTCAGTAGTTGTGGCACACAGGCTCAGTAGTTGTAGCTTGCGGGCTCTAGAGAGCAGGCTTAGTAGTTGTGGCGTACGGGCTTAGTTGCTCCGCGGTATGTGGGATCTTCCCGGACCAGGGCTCGAACCCGTGGCCCCTGCATTGGCAGGCAGATTCTTAACCACTGTGACCAGGGAGGTCCCGGGTAACAGCTTTTTATTTTTATTTTTCTGTTTTAACAACAAGGGGAAAAGGTAAGACCCAAGATGGAAAAATAAGGTAGTAGGAAGGTCAAAAAGCCAGCCCCTGGAGTCAGCATGGGTTTCAGGAAACACATCACCTGTCACACATGAAAACAAACACAGCCACCTGTGACCAGTCTCTTTTCACGGGCAATCGGGACAAAGTCCAGAGAACTGCAGAGCTGGGTGGCCAAGAGCCAGTTTTTGTGGTACGCGGGCCTCTCACTGTTGTGGCCCCTCCCATTGCGGAGCACAGGCTCTGGACGTGCAGGCTCAGCGGCCATGGCTCACGGGCCCAACTGCTCCGCGGCATGAGGGATCCTCCCGGACCGGGGCACGAACCCGCGTCCCCTGCACCGGCAGGCAGACTCTCAAGCACTGCACCACGAGGGAAGCCCTGGGTAAGAGCTTTTAAAGGCGTTTCTGGGGTGTGTAAGTGGAAGCAGGGGGCTACGTGCAGAACAGCACAGGCAGCTCTGACAGTCATCTTGAAATTGGTCATGTGGTGGTCTGATGAACATCATCTTATTTTAAGAACACTTAGTTTTCAGTTCCAGGGTCGGTTTGCTCCCATTTCTTTGAGGCCAGTTCTCAGAATTGTGGCAGCTGATGTCATGGCTACAGTCTGGTCATCATGTAGTTCACTTCTTCCACCTGGTGGGGCTTTCCATCTCTACAAAACAGCTCAAAGGACATGGCCCAGAATACTATCTACAACCCTTGAGGAGGAACTAAAGGTCCTTCACTTTGCTTCATGACTAAACTATTATTATTTTGTCCTGTTTGATTGCTTTCCTTTGCTTCTGCATTTTCTCACTTCTCTAATTCAACTTATTTGGCTGCAGTTTTTCTACAGACGAAAGGTGGGCTGAGGACATGGGCGGGGTGCGGCTGTGCGGACCACAGGGTCCTGCTCCATTTCATGACCACCCTTCAAAATCAGAAATCCCTCTCTCCCTTCAATGTGCTCTCATTTTCATGTTCAAGAACGTGAAAAAACTCTTCCCCTTTCCTTTAGTATATAACAACGACCACTGGCATGGGTCCCCCACCCTGACTTATTTTAATTGTTTAATTGTATGGAGATATCACAAGCCCCATTAGTTATTTGTGGCTTAATTTTCTTTTACATAAGCCCGTTTGGTATGTAGTTGATGTCAACACTATGTTTACTGGATATAAAAGGTTAAAAAGAAAAATATGTAATTTCAGAACCAGTGTTTATCTCCTTCTCTGAGGTAGAAAATGAAACTCAACTGTTCTCACCTCTTTACTGTTCTCAGAGAGACTCAAATAGTGGCTCCTTTCACTTATCTTTAAACTGCAGTAGCCTCCTTACTCTAAGGATAATATTGAGACAGCAACTGACAATATGTATGAATGACAGATTTTTCAAATGTTTGCCAGACTTATTTTTACTACAAAGGATTTAAACACCAAGTCACAAACAAAACAGAAATGTATGTGAAAACAGAAGAAATCCAGAGAAAAATCAGTGCTGACATATGAATTCTAAACCACGAGCACTGACTTTTCCAGGGGAAGAACGAGGATGCATTTATTGGGGGGCTTACCAGGTACCACGTAAGGCAGTTTGACAGACCACCTGATATACTTTAATTCAATCAGTAACATCCCTGTGAGTTAGGAACTGTTATCCCGATTTGAATTACATACAAGAAGAGCGAGTTTAGAGAAGTCACTTGCCTAAGATTCCATGTTCAGACCAATAATAGCTCTTTCAAAACTGCCTTCATTGGGGCGAACTAATACCTTTTCAAACACAAAATACATGGGGAGCCAGGGAGGTAAAGTGGGAGTTGGAACAGAGATCAGTGGAAACACAGGAACCTAACCGGTGAACGCGCGGCTTTACCAAAAACGAGAACAGCTGTGCCAATATTCACGTATTCCTTCCTGTCCACCTTCCCCCTACCGAGTTAGCTTGTTCACACGTATTCCACTTCCGACTCCTGGGCGCACATACCAGACCCATTACAATGACACTACTGTGTAGAAACAAGGCCTTTTGGTTGCTGTTCCCAAGCCCTACATTCCAAGGACGGGGGACCGGAGACCAGGGCTGACAATAACCTCGGCCCCAGGAAAAGTGCCAACAGGCGGTCAGCGGGTACGCTTTACAGCTCTGGGGGCGGGCCCTCGATGGTAAACAAATCTGCACCTCAACAGACCCCGGAGACCTGGCCCGCACTTCCGAGAGCCCCGAAAGAGCGTATTTCAAAGGCACGAGGGGCCAGGAGGCGCCTACCAGGAGGAAAGCGGCTAACAACGCAGAGCTCCACAGCGTTCCAGGGCCACATCGCCCGGGAAGGACTGCAGCTCGGCGCCCGCGCGCTGGGAGCTCGCCAGCCCTGGACCGCCCAGCGGCGAAACCCAGGGCCTTGACCCAGGAACAGCGCGCCGCGCGCGTGGGTGACTTCCGCGCGGCGAGGGGGCGGCGGGTGGACGCTACCACCGCCGGCGCTCCCCTCCCCCAGCGCCTGGCGCGGCCCGAGTCCGGCCGCCGGTCGCCGACTCACCTTCCCATCGCTGTGGAAGGGGAGGCCGAGCTCGTCGGGAGTGAGCTGGGAGCGAGCACGTGGCGGCTCCTCGGCCGGCACGGCGGCGGCGGCCTCGTAGTCCGGG